>NC_135498.1:210588029-210924279 GCF_052857255.1 Amblyomma americanum
GTCGGAAGCGTGCTAGAATTATGCAACGCCTGCAAGGATACATATGCATGCCGGGTATAGAGACCGCGAAGAGCGAAAGCTTCAGTCGTGTCAGAGCAGTGCAGCTGAAGTTGGGCGCTCCTGAGACGGTCGGAAGCGTGCTAGAATTATGCAACGCCTGCCGGATACGTATGCATGCCGGGTATAGAGACCGCGAAGAGCGAAAGCTTCAGTCGTGTGAGAGCATTGCAGCTGAAGTTGGGCGCTCCCGAGACCGTCTGGAGCGTGCTAGAATTATGCAACGCCTGCCGGATACGCATGCATGCCGGGTATAGAGACCGCGAAGAGCGAAAGCTTCAGTCGTGTCAGAGCAGTGCAGCTGATGTTGGGCGCTCACGAGACCGTCGGAAGCGTGCTAGAACTATGCAACGCCTGCCGGATATGTATGCATGCCGGGTATAGAGACCACGAAGAGCGAAATCTTCAGTCGTGTCAGAGCAGTGTAGCTGAAGTTGGGCGCTTCCGAGACCGTCGGAAGCGTGCTAGAATTATGCAACGCCTGCAAGGATACATATGCATGCCGGGTATAGACACCGCGAAGAGCGAAAGCTTCAGTCGTGTCAGAGCAGTGCAGCTGAACTTCGGCGTTCCCGAGACCGTTGGAAGCGTGCTAGAATTATGCAACGCCTGCCGGATACGTATGCATGCCGAGTATAGAGACCGCGAAGAGCGAAAGCTTCAGCCGTGTCAGAGCAGTGCAGCTGAAGTTGGGCGCTCCCGAGACAGTCGGAAGCGTGCTAGAATTATATAACGCCTGCCGGATACGTATGCATGCCGAGTATAGAGACCGCGAAGAGCGAAAGCTTCAGCCGTGTCAGAGCAGTGCAGCTGAAGTTGGGCGCTCCTGAGACCGTCGGAAGCGTGCTAGAACTAAGCAACGCCTGCCGGATACGTATGCAAGCCGGGCATAGAGACCGCGAAGAGCGAAAGCTTCAGTCGTGTCAGAGCAGTGCAGCTGAACTTGGGTGCTCCCGAGACCGTCGGAAGCGTGCTAGAATTATGCAACGCCTGGCGGATACGTATGCATGCCGGGTATAGAGACCGCGAAGAGCGAAATCTTCAGTCGTGTCAGAGGAGTGCAGCTGAAGGCGGGCGCTCCCGACACCGTCGGAAGCGTGCTAGAATTATGCAACGTGCCCGGATACGTATGGATGCCGGGTATAGAGACCGCGAAGAGCGAAAGCTTCAGTCGTGTCAGAGCAGTACAGCTGAAGTTGGGCGCTCCCGAGACCTTCGGGAGCGTGCTAGAATTATGCAACTCCTGTCGGATACGTACGAATGCCGGGTATAGAGACCGCGAAGAGCGAAAGCTTCAGTCATGTGAGAGCAGTGCAGCTGATGTTGGGTGCTCCAGAGACCGCCGGAAGCGTGCTAGAATTATGCAACGCCTTCCGGATACGTATGCGTGCCGGGTATAGAGACCGCGAAGAGCGAAATCTTCAGTCGTGTCAGAGCAGTGCAGCTGAAGTTGGGCGCTTCCGAGACCGTCGGAAGCGTGCTAGAACTTTGCAACGCCTGCCGGATACTTATGCATGCCGGGTATAGAGACCGCGAAGAGCGAAAGCTTCAGTCATGTCAGAGCAGTGCGGCTGAACTTGGGCGCTCCCGAGACCGTCGGAAGTGTGCTAGAATTATGCAACGCCTGCCGGATACGTATGCATGCCGAGTATAGAGACCGCGAAGAGCGAAAGCTTCAGTCGTGTGAGAGCATTGCAGCTGAAGTTGGGCGCTCCCGAGACCGTCTGGAGCGTGCTAGAATTATGCAACGCCTGCCGGATACGCATGCATGCCGGGTATAGAGACCGCGAAGAGCGAAAGCTTCAGTCGTGTCAGAGCAGTGCAGCTGATGTTGGGCGCTCCCGAGACCGTCGGAAGCGTGCTAGAACTATGCAACGCCTGCCGGATATGTATGCATGCCGGGTATAGAGACCACGAAGAGCGAAATCTTCAGTCGTGTCAGAGCAGTGTAGCTGAAGTTGGGCGCTTCCGAGACCGTCGGAAGCGTGCTAGAACTATGCAACGCCTGCCGGATACATATGCATGCCGGGCATAGACACCGCGAAGAGCGAAAGCTTCAGTCGTGTCAGAGCAGTGCAGCTGAACTTCGGCGTTCCCGAGACCGTTGGAAGCGTGCTAGAATTATGCAACGCCTGCCGGATACGTATGCATGCCGAGTATAGAGACCGCGAAGAGCGAAAGCTTCAGCCGTGTCAGAGCAGTGCAGCTGAAGTTGGGCGCTCCTGAGACCGTCGGAAGCGTGCTAGAACTAAGCAACGCCTGCCGGATACGTATGCAAGCCGGGCATAGAGACCGCGAAGAGCGAAAGCTTCAGTCGTGTCAGAGCAGTGCAGCTGAACTTGGGTGCTCCCGAGACCGTCGGAAGCGTGCTAGAATTATGCAACGCCTGGCGGATACGTATGCATGCCGGGTATAGAGACAGCGAAGAGCGAAATCTTCAGTCGTGTCAGAGCAGTGCAGCTGAAGGCGGGCGCTCCCGACACCGTCGGAAGCGTGCTAGAATTATGCAACGTGCCCGGATACGTATGGATGCCGGGTATAGAGACCGCGAAGAGCGAAAGCTTCAGTCGTGTCAGAGCAGTACAGCTGAAGTTGGGCGCTCCCGAGACCTTCGGGAGCGTGCTAGAATTATGCAACTCCTGTCGGATACGTACGAATGCCGGGTATAGAGACCGCGAAGAGCGAAAGCTTCAGTCATGTGAGAGCAGTGCAGCTGATGTTGGGTGCTCCAGAGACCGCCGGAAGCGTGCTAGAATTATGCAACGCCTTCCGGATACGTATGCGTGCCGGGTATAGAGACCGCGAAGAGCGAAATCTTCAGTCGTGTCAGAGCAGTGCAGCTGAAGTTGGGCGCTTCCGAGACCGTCGGAAGCGTGCTAGAACTTTGCAACGCCTGCCGGATACTTATGCATGCCGGGTATAGAGACCGCGAAGAGCGAAAGCTTCAGTCATGTCAGAGCAGTGCGGCTGAACTTGGGCGCTCCCGAGACCGTCGGAAGTGTGCTAGAATTATGCAACGCCTGCCGGATACGTATGCATGCCGAGTATAGAGACCGCGAAGAGCGAAAGCTTCAGTCGTGTCAGAGCAGTGCAGCTGATGTTGGGCGCTCCCGAGACCGTCGGAAGCGTGCTAGAACTATGCAACGCCTGCCGGATATGTATGCATGCCGGGTATAGAGACCACGAAGAGCGAAATCTTCAGTCGTGTCAGAGCAGTGTAGCTGAAGTTGGGCGCTTCCGAGACCGTCGGAAGCGTGCTAGAACTATGCAACGCCTGCCGGATACGTATGCATGCCGGGTATAGAGACTGCGAAGAGCGAAAGCTTCAGTCGTGTGAGAGCATTGCAGCTGAAGTTGGGCGCTCCCGAGACCGTCGGGAGCGTGCTAGAATTATGCAACGCCTGCCGGATACGCATGCATGCCGGGTATAGAGACCGCGAAGAGCGAAATCTTCAGTCGTGTCAGAGCAGTGCAGCTGATGTTGGGCGCTCCCGAGACCGTCGGAAGCGTGCTAGAACTATGCAACGCCTGCCGGATATGTATGCATGCCGGGTATAGAGACCACGAAGAGCGAAATCTTCAGTCGTGTCAGAGCAGTGTAGCTGAAGTTGGGCGCTTCCGAGACCGTCGGAAGCGTGCTAGAACTATGCAACGCCTGCCGGATACGTATGCATGCCGAGTATAGAGACCGCGAAGAGCGAAAGCTTCAGCCGTGTCAGAGCAGTGCAGCTGAAGTTGGGCGCTCCCGAGATAGTCGGAAGCGTGCTAGAATTATATAACGCCTGCCGGATACGTATGCATGCCGAGTATAGAGACCGCGAAGAGCGAAAGCTTCAGCCGTGTCAGAGCAGTGCAGCTGAAGTTGGGCGCTCTTGAGACCGTCGGAAGCGTGCTAGAACTAAGCAACGCCTGCCGGATACGTATGCAAGCCGGGCATAGAGACCGCGAAGAGCGAAAGCTTCAGTCGTGTCAGAGCAGTGCAGCTGAACTTGGGTGCTCCCGAGACCGTCGGAAGCGTGCTAGAAATATGCAACGCCTGGCGGATACGTACGAATGCCAGGTATAGAGACCGCGAAGAGCGAAAGCTTCAGTCATGTGAGAGCAGTGCAGCTGAAGTTGGGCGCTCCCGAGACCGTCGGGAGCATGCTAGAATTATGCAACTCCTGCCGGATACGTATGCATGCCGGGTATAGAGTCCACAAAGAGCGAAATCTTCAGTCGTGTCAGAGCAGTGCAGCTGAAGTTGGGCGCTCCCGAGACTGTCGGAAGCGTGCTAGAATTATTCAACGCCTGCCGGATACCTATGCATGCCGGGTATAGAGACCGCGAAGAGCGAAAGCTTCAGCGGTTTCAGAGCAGTGCAGCTCAAGTTTGGTGCTCCCGAGACCGTCGGAAGCGTGCTAGAATTCTGCAACGCCTGCCGGATACGTATGCATGCCGAGTATAGAGACCGCGAAGAGCGAAAGCTTCAGCCGTGTCAGAGCAGTGCAGCTAAAGGTGGGCGCTCCCGAGACAGTCGGAAGCGTGCTAGAACTATGCAACGTCTGCCGGATACCTATGCATGCCGGGTATAGAGACCGCGAAGAGCGAAAGCTTCAGCGGTGTCAGAGCAGTGCAGCTGAAGTTTGGTGCTCCCGAGACCGTCGGAAGCGTGCTAGAATTCTGCAACGCCTGCCGGATACGTATGCATGCCGAGTATAGAGACCGCGAAGAGCGAAAGCTTCAGCCGTGTCAGAGCAGTGCAGCTGAAGGTGGGCGCTCCCGAGACCATCGGAAGCGTGCTAGAACTATGCAACGCCTGCCGGATACCTATGCATGCCGGGTATAGAGACCGCGAAGAGCGAAAGCTTCAGTCGTGTCAGAGCAGTGCAGCTGAAGTTGGGCGCTCCCGAGACGGTCGGAAGCGTGCTAGAATTATGCAACGCCTGCCGGATACGTATGCATGCCGGGTATAGAGAAAGCGAAGAGCGAAAGCTTCAGTCGTGTGAGAGCATTGCAGCTGAAGTTGGGCGCTCCCGAGACCGTCGGGAGCGTGCTAGAATTATGCAACGCCTGCCGGATACGCAAGCATGCCGGGTATAGAGCCCACGAAGAGCGAAAGCTTCAGTCGTGTCAGTGTAGTACAGCTGATGTTGGGCGCTCCCGAGACCGTCGGAAGCTTGCTAGAATTATGAAACGCCTGCCGGATACGTATGCATGCCGAGTATAGAGACCGCGAAGAGAGAAAGCTTCAGCCGTGTCAGAGCAGTGCAGCTGTAGTTGGGCGCTCCTGAGACCGTCGGAAGCGTGCTAGAACTAAGCAACGCCTGCTGGATACGTATGCAAGCCGGGCATAGAGACCGCGAAGAGCGAAAGCTTCCGTCGTGTCAGAGCAGTGCAGCTGAACTTGGGTGCTCCCGAGACCGTCGGAAGCGTGCTAGAATTATGCAACGCCTTGCGGATACGTATGCATGCCGGGCATAGAGACCGCGAAGAGCGAAATCTTCAGTCGTGTCAGAGCAGTGCAGCTGAAGGCGGGCGCTCCCGAGACCGTCGGAAGCGTGCTAGAATTATGCAACGCGTCCGGATACGTATGCATGCCGGGTATAGAGACCGCGAAGAGCGAAAGCTTCAGTCGTGTCAGAGCAGTGCAGCTGAAGTTGGGCGCTCCCGAGACCGTCGGGAGCGTGCTAAAATTATGCAACTCCTGTCGGATACGTACGCATGCCGGGTATAGAGACCGCGAAGAGCGAAAGCTTCAGTCGTGTGAGAGCAGTGCAGCTGAAGTTGGGCGCTCCCGAGACCGTCGGGAGCATGCTAGAATTATGCAACTCCTGCCGGATACGTATGCATGCCGGGTATAGAGACAACAAAGAGCGAAATCTTCAGTCGTGTCAGAGCAGTGCAGCTGAAGTTGGGCGCTCCCGAGACTGTCGGAAGCGTGCTAGAATTATTCAACGCCTGCCGGATACCTATGCATGCCGGGTATAGAGACCGCGAAGACCGAAAGCTTCAGTGGTGTCAGAGCAGTGCAGCTGAAGTTTGGTGCTCCCGAGACCGTCGGAAGCGTGCTAGAATTCTGCAGCGCCTGCCGGATACGTATGCATGCCGAGTATAGAGACCGCGAAGAGCGAAAGCTGCAGCCGTGTCAGAGCAGTGCAGCTGAAGGTGGGCGCTCCCGAGACCGTCGGAAGCGTGCCAGAACTATGCAACACCTGCCGGATACCTATGCATGCCGGGTATAGAGACCGCGAAGAGCGAAATCTTCAGTCGTGTGAGAGCATTGCAGCTGAAGTTGGGCGCTCCCGAGACCGTCGGGAGCGTGCTAGAATTATGCAACGCCTGCCGGATACGCATGCATGCCGGGTATAGAGACCGCGAAGAGCGAAAGCTTCAGTCGTGTCATAGCAGTGCAGCTGAAGTTAGGCGCTCCCGAGACCGTCGGAAGCGTGCTAGAATTATGCAACGCCTGCCGGATACGTATGCATGCCGGGTATAGAGACCGACTGCGAAGAGCGAAAGGTCGAGTCATGTCAGAGCAGTGCAGCTGAAGTTGGGCGCACCCGAGACCTTCGGAAGCGTGCTAGAATTATGCAACGCCTGCCGAACACGTATGCATGGCGAGTATAAAGACCGCGAAGAGCGAAAGCTTCAGTCGTGTCAGAGCAGTGCAGCAGAAGTTGGGCGCTCCCGAGATCGTCGGAAGCGTGCTAGAATTATGCAACGCCTGCCGGATACGTATGCATGCCGAGTATAGAGACCGCGAAGAGCGAAAGCTTCAGCCGTGTCAGAGCAGTGCAGCTAAAGGTGGGCGCTCCCGAGACAGACGGAAGCGTGCTAGAACTATGCAACGTCTGCCGGATACCTATACATGCCGGGTATAGAGACCGCGAAGAGCGAAAGCTTCAGCGGTGTCAGAGCAGTGCAGCTGAAGTTTAGTGCTCCCGAGACCGTCGGAAGCGTGCTAGAATTCTGCAACGCCTGCCGGATACGTATGCATGCCGAGTATAGAGACCGCGAAGAGCGAAAGCTTCAGCCGTGTCAGAGCAGTGCAGCTGAAGGTGGGCGCTCCCGAGACCATCGGAAGCGTGCTAGAACTATGCAACGCCTGCCGGATACCTATGCATGCCGGGTATAGAGACCGCGAAGAGCGAAAGCTTCAGTCGTGTCAGAGCAGTGCAGCTGAAGTTGGGCGCTCCCGAGACGGTCGGAAGCGTGCTAGAATTATGCAACGCCTGCCGGATACGTATGCATGCCGGGTATAGAGAAAGCGAAGAGCGAAAGCTTCAGTCGTGTGAGAGCATTGCAGCTGAAGTTGGGCGCTCCCGAGACCGTCGGGAGCGTGCTAGAATTATGCAACGCCTGCCGGATACGCAAGCATGCCGGGTATAGAGACCGCGAAGAGCGAAAGCTTCAGTCGTGTCAGTGTAGTGCAGCTGATGTTGGGCGCTCCCGAGACCGTCGGAAGCTTGCTAGAATTATGAAACGCCTGCCGGATACGTATGCATGCCGAGTATAGAGACCGCGAAAAGAGAAAGCTTCAGCCGTGTCAGAGCAGTGCAGTTGTAGTTGGGCGCTCCTGAGACCGTCGGAAGCGTGCTAGAACTAAACAACGCCTGCCGGATACGTATGCAAGCCGGGCATAGAGACCGCGAAGAGCGAAAGCTTCCGTCGTGTCAGAGCAGTGCAGCTGAACTTGGGTGCTCCCGAGACCGTCGGAAGCGTGCTAGAATTATGCAACGCCTTGCGGATACGTATGCATGCCGGGCATAGAGACCGCGAAGAGCGAAATCTTCAGTCGTGTCAGAGCAGTGCAGCTGAAGGCGGGCGCTCCCGAGACCGTCGGAAGCGTGCTAGAATTATGCAACGCGTCCGGATACGTATGCATGCCGGGTATAGAGACCGCGAAGAGCGAAAGCTTCAGTCGTGTCAGAGCAGTGCAGCTGAAGTTGGGCGCTCCCGAGACCGTCGGGAGCGTGCTAGAATTATGCAACTCCTGTCGGATACGTACGCATGCCGGGTATAGAGACCGCGAAGAGCGAAAGCTTCAGTCATGTGAGAGCAGTGCAGCTGAAGTTGGGCGCTCCCGAGTCCGTCGGGAGCATGCTAGAATTATGCAACTCCTGCCGGATACGTATGCATGCCGGGTATAGAGACAACAAAGAGCGAAATCTTCAGTCGTGTCAGAGCAGTGCAGCTGAAGTTGGGCGCTCCCGAGACTGTCGGAAGCGTGCTAGAATTATTCAACGCCTGCCAGATACCTATGCATGCCGGGTATAGAGACCGCGAAGACCGAAAGCTTCAGTGGTGTCAGAGCAGTGCAGCTGAAGTTTGGTGCTCCCGAGACCGTCGGAAGCGTGCTAGAATTCTGCAGCGCCTGCCGGATACGTATGCATGCCGAGTATAGAGACCGCGAAGAGCGAAAGCTTCATCCGTGTCAGAGCAGTGCAGCTGAAGGTGGGCGCTCCCGAGACCGTCGGAAGCGTGCCAGAACTATGCAACGCCTGCCGGATACCTATGCATGCCGGGTATAGAGACCGCGAAGAGCGAAATCTTCAGTCGTGTGAGAGCATTGCAGCTGAAGTTGGGCGCTCCCGAGACCGTCGGGAGCGTGCTAGAATTATGCAACGCCTGCCGGATACGCATGCATGCCGGGTATAGAGACCGCGAAGAGCGAAAGCTTCAGTCGTGTCATAGCAGTGCAGCTGAAGTTGGGCGCTCCCGAGACCATCGGAAGCGTGCTAGAATTATGCAACGCCTGCCGGATACGTATGCATGCCGGGTATAGAGACCGACTGCGAAGAGCGAAAGGTCGAGTCATGTCAGAGCAGTGCAGCTGAAGTTGGGCGCACCCGAGACCTTCGGAAGCGTGCTAGAATTATGCAACGCCTGCCGAACACGTATGCATGGCGGGTATAAAGACCGCGAAGAGCGAAAGCTTCAGTCGTGTCAGAGCAGTGCAGCAGAAGTTGGGCGCTTCGGAGACCGTCGGAAGCGTGCTAGAATTATGCAACGCCTGCCAGGATACATATGCATGCCGGGTATAGAGACCGCGAAGAGCGAAATCTTCAGTCGTGTCAGAGCAGTGCAGCTGATATTGGGCGCTCCCGAGAGCGTCGGAAGCGTGCTAGAACTATGAAACGCCTGCCGGATACGTATGCATGCAGGGTATAGAGACCGCGAAGAGCGAAAGCTTCAGTCAATACAGAGCAGTGCAGCTGAACTTGGGCGCTCCCGAGGCCGTCGGAAGTGTGCTAGAATTATGCAACGCCTGCCGGATACGTATGCATGCCGAGTATAGAGACCGCGAAGAGCGAAAGCTTCAGTCGTGTGAGAGCATTGCAGCTGAAGTTGGGCGCTCCCGAGACCGTCGGAAGCGTGCTAGAATTATTCAACGCCTGCCGGATACCTATGCATGCCGGGTATAGAGACCGCGAAGAGCGAAAGCTTCAGCGGTGTCAGAGCAGTGCAGCTGAAGTTTGGTGCTCCCGAGACCGTCGGAAGCGTGCTAGAATTCTGCAACGCCTGCCGGATACGTATGCATGCCGAGTATAGAGACCGCGAAGAGCGAAAGCTTCAGCCGTGTCAGAGCAGTGCAGCTGAAGGTGGGCGCTCCCGAGAAAGTCGGAAGCGTGCTCGAACTATGCAACGCCTGCCGGATACCTATTCATGCCGGGTAAAGAGACCGCGAAGAGCGAAAGCTTCAGTCGTGTGAGAGCATTGCAGCTGAAGTTGGGCGCTCCCGAGACCGTCGGGAGCGTGCTAGAATTATGCAACGCCTGCCGGATACGCATGCATGCCGGGTATAGAGACCGCGAAGAGCGAAAGCTTCAGTCGTGTCAGAGCAGTGCAGCTGATGTTGGGCGCTCCCGAGAGCGTCGGAAGCGTGCTAGAACTATGCAACGCCTGCCGGATACGTATGCATGCCGCGTATAGAGACCGCGAAGAGCGAAAGCTTCAGTCGTGTCAGAGCAGTGCAGCTGAACTTGGGCGTTCCCGAGACCGCCGTAAGCGTGCTAGAATTATGCAACGCCTGCCGGATACGTATGCATGTCGAGTATAGAGACCGCGAAGAGCGAAAGCTTCAGCCGTGTCAGAGCAGTGCAGCTGAAGTTGGGCGCTCCCGAGACAGTCGGAAGCGTGCTAGAATTATATAACGCCTGCCGGATACGTATGCATGCCGAGTATAGAGACCGCGAAGAGCGAAAGCTTCAGCCGTGTCAGAGCAGTGCAGCTGAAGGTGGGCGCTCCCGAGAAAGTCGGAAGCGTGCTCGAACTATGCAACGCCTGCCGGATACCTATTCATGCCGGGTAAAGAGACCGCGAAGAGCGAAAGCTTCAGTCGTGTGAGAGCATTGCAGCTGAAGTTGGGCGCTCCCGAGACCGTCGGGAGCGTGCTAGAATTATGCAACGCCTGCCGGATACGCATGCATGCCGGGTATAGAGACCGCGAAGAGCGAAAGCTTCAGTCGTGTCAGAGCAGTGCAGCTGATGTTGGGCGCTCCCGAGAGCGTCGGAAGCGTGCTAGAACTATGCAACGCCTGCCGGATACGTATGCATGCCGCGTATAGAGACCGCGAAGAGCGAAAGCTTCAGTCGTGTCAGAGCAGTGCAGCTGAACTTGGGCGTTCCCGAGACCGCCGTAAGCGTGCTAGAATTATGCAACGCCTGCCGGATACGTATGCATGTCGAGTATAGAGACCGCGAAGAGCGAAAGCTTCAGCCGTGTCAGAGCAGTGCAGCTGAAGTTGGGCGCTCCTGAGACCGTCGGAAGCGTGCTAGAACTAAGCAACGCCTGCCGGATACGCATGCAAGCCGGGCATAGAGACCGCGAAGAGCGATAGCTTCAGTCGTGTCAGAGCAGTGCAGCTGAACTTGGGTGCTCCCGAGACCGTCGGAAGCGTGCTAGAATTATGCAACGCCTGGCGGATACGTATGCATGCCGGGCATAGAGACCGCGAAGAGCGAAATCTTCAGTCGTGTCAGAGCAGTCCAGCTGAAGGCGGGCGCTCCCGAGACCGTCGGAAGCGTGCTAAAATATTGCAACGCGTCCGGATACGTATGCATGCCGGGTATAGAGACCGCGAAGAGCGAAAGCTTCAGTCGTGTCAGAGCAGTGCAGCTGAAGTTGGGCGCTCCCGAGAGCGTCGGGAGCGTGCTAGAATTATGCAACTCCTGTCGGATACGTACGCATGCCGGGTATAGAGGCCGCGAAGAGCGAAAGCTTCAGTCGTGTGAGAGCAGTGCAGCTGAAGTTGGGCGCTCCCGAGACCGTCGGGAGCATGCTAGAATTATGCAACTCCTGCCGGATACGTATGCATGCCGGGTATAGAGACCACAAAGAGCGAAATCTTCAGTCGTGTCAGAGCAGTGCAGCTGAAGTTGGGCGCTCCCGAAACTGTCGGAAGCGTGCTAGAATTATTCAACGCCTGCCGGATACCTATGCATGCCGGGTATAGAGACCGCGAAGAGCGAAAGCTTCAGCGGTGTCAGAGCAGTGCAGCTGAAGTTGGGCGCTCCCGAGACAGTCGGAAGCGTGCTAGAACTATGCAACGCCTGCCGGATACCTATGCATGCCGGGTATAGAGACCGCGAAGAGCGAAAGCTTCAGTCGTGTCAGACCAGTGCAGCCGAAGTTGGGCGCTCCCGAGACCGTCGGGAGCATGCTAGAATTATACAACTCCTGCCGGATACGTATGCATGCCGGGTATAGAGACCACAAAGAGCGAAATCTTCAGTCGTGTCAGAGCAGTGCAGCTGAAGTTGGGCGCTCCCGAGACTGTCGGAAGCGTGCTAGAAATATTCAACGCCTGCCGGATACCTATGCATGCCGGGTATAGAGACCGCGAAGAGCGAAAGCTTCAGCGGTGTCAGAGCAGTGCAGCTGAAGTTTGGTGCTCCCGAGACCGTCGGAAGCGTGCTAAAATTCTGCAACGCCTGCCGGATACGTATGCATGCCGAGTATAGAGACCGCGAAGAGCGAAAGCTTCAGCCGTGTCAGAGCAGTGCAGCTAGAGGTGGGCGCTCCCGAGACAGTCGGAAGCGTGCTAGAACTATGCAACGCCTGCTGGATACCTATGCATGCCGGGTATAGAGACCGCGAAGAGCGAAAGCTTCAGTCGTGTCAGAGCAGTTCAGCTGATGTTGGGCGCTCCCGAGACCGTCGGAAGCTTGCTAGAATTATGAAACACCTGCCGGATACGTGTGCATGCCGGGTATACAGACCGCGAAGAGCGAAAGCTTCAGTCGTGTCAGAGCAGTGCAGCTGATATTGGGTGCTCCCGAGATCGCCGGAAGCGTGCTAGAATTATGCAACGCCTTCCGGATACGTATGCATGCCGGGTAAAGAGACCGCGAGGAGCGAAATCTTCAGTCGTGTCAGAGCAGTGCAGCTGATATTGGGCGCTCCCGAGACCGTCGGAAGTGTGCTAGAATTATGCAACGCCTGCCGGATACGTATGCATGCCGGGTATAGAGACCGCGAAGAGCGAAAGCTTCAGTCATGTCAGAGCAGTGCAGCTGAACTTGGGCGCTCCCGAGACCGTCGGAGTGTGCTAGAATTATGCAACGCCTGCCGGATACGTATGCATGCCGAGTATAGAGACCGCGAAGAGCGAAAGCTTCAGTCGTGTCAGAGCAGTGCAGCTGATGTTGGGTGCTCCCGAGACCGCCGGAAGCGTGCTAGAATTATGCAACGCCTTCCGGATACGTATGCATGCCGGGTATAGAGACCGCGAAGAGCGAAAGCTTCAGCCGTGTCAGAGCAGTGCAGCTGAAGTTGGGCGCTCCTGAGACCGTCGGAAGCGTGCTAGAACTAAGCAACGCCTGCCGGATACGTATGCAAGCCAGGCATAGAGACCGCGAAGAGCGAAAGCTTCAGCCGTGTCAGAGCAGTGCAGCTGAAGGTGGGCGCTCCCGAGACAGTCGGAAGCGTGCTAGAACTATGCAACGCCTGCCGGATACGTATGCATGTCGAGTATAGAGACCGCGAAGAGCGAAAGCTTCAGCCGTGCCAGAGCAGTGCAGCTGAAGTTGGGCGCTCCCGAGACGGTCGGAAGCGTGCTAGAATTATGCAACGCCTGCCGGATACGTATGCATGTCGAGTATAGAGACCGCGAAGAGCGAAAGCTTCAGCCGTGTCAGAGCAGTGCAGCTGAAGTTTGGTGCTCCCGAGACCGTCGGAAGCGTGCTAGAATTCTGCAACGCCTGCCGGATACGTATGCATGCCGGTATAGAGACCGCGAAGAGCGAAAGCTTCAGCCGTGTCAGAGCAGTGCAGCTGAAGGTGGGCGCTCCCGAGACAGTCGGAAGCGTGCTAGAACTATGCAACGCCTGCCGGATACGTATGCAAGCCGGGCATAGAGACCGCGAAGAGCGAAAGCTTCAGTCGTGTCAGAGCAGTGCAGCTGAACTTGGGTGCTCCCGAGACCGTCGGAAGCGTGCTAGAATTATGCAACGCCTGGCGGATACGTATGAATGCCGGTCATAGAGACCGCGAAGAGCGAAATCTTCAGTCGTGTCAGAGCAGTCCAGCTGAAGGCGGGCGCTCCCGAGACCGTCGGAGGCGTGCTAAAATTATGCAACGCGTCCGGATACGTATGCATGCCGGGTATAGAGACCGCGAAGAGCGAAAGCTTCAGTCGTGTCAGAGCAGTGCAGCTGAAGTTGGGCGCTCCCGAGACCGTCGGGAGCATGCTAGAATTATGCAACTCCTGCCGGATACGTATGCATGCCGGGTATAGAGACCACAAAGAGCGAAATCTTCAGTCGTGTCAGAGCAGTGCAGCTGAACTTGGGCGCTCCCGAGACCGTCGGAAGTGTGCTAGAATTATGCAACGCCTGCCGGATACGTATGCATGCCGAGTATAGAGACCGCGAAGAGCGAAAGCTTCAGTCGAGTGAGAGCATTGCAGCTGAAGTTGGGCGCTCCCGAGACCGTCGGAAGCGTGCTAGAATTATTCAACGCCTGCCGGATACCTATGCATGCCGGGTATAGAGACCGCGAAGAGCGAAAGCTTCAGCGGTGTCATAGCAGTGCAGCTGAAGTTTGGTGCTCCCGAGACCGTCGGAAGCGTGCTAGAATTCTGCAACGCCTGCCGGATACGTATGCATGCCGAGTATAGAGACCGCGAAGAGCGAAAGCTTTAGCCGTGTAAGAGCAGTGCAGCTGAAGGTGGGCGCTCCCGAGACCGTCGGAAGCGTGCTAGAACTATGCAACGCCTGCCGGATACCTATGCATGTCGGGTATAGAGACCGCGAAGAGCGAAAGCTTCAGTCGTGTGAGAGCATTGCAGCTGAAGTTGGACGCTCCCGAGACCGTCGGGAGCGTGCTAGAATTATGCAACGCCTGCCGGATACGCATGCATGCCGGGTATAGAGACCGCGAAGAGCGAAAGCTTCAGTCGTGTCAGAGCAGTGCAGCGGATGTTGGGCGCTCCCGAGACCGTCGGAAGCGTGCTAGAACTATGCAACGCCTGCCGGATACGTATGCATGCCGAGTATAGAGACCGCGAAGAGCGAAATCTTCAGTCGTGTCAGAGCAGTGCAGCTGATATTGGGCGCTCCCGAGAGCGTCGGAAGCGTGCTAGAACTTTGCAACGCCTGCCGGATACGTATGCATGCCGGGTATAGAGACCGCGAAGAGCGAAAGCTTCAGTCATGTCAGAGCAGTGCAGCTGAACTTGGGCGCTCCCGAGACCGTCGGAAGCGTGCTAGAATTATTCAACGCCTGCCGGATACCTATGCATGCCGGGTATTGAGACCGCGAAGACCGAAAGCTTCAGCGGTGTCAGAGCAGTGCAGCTGAAGTTTGGTGCTCCCGAGACCGTCGGAAGCGTCCTAGAATTCTGCAACGCCTGCCGGATACGAATGCATGCCGAGTATAGAGACCGCGAAGAGCGAAAGCTTCAGCCGTGTCCGAGCAGTGCAGCTGAAGGTGGGCGCTCCCAAGACCGTCGGAAGCGTGCTAGAACTATGCAACGCCTGCCGGTTACCTATGAATGCCGGGTATAGAGACCGCGAAGAGCGAAAGCTTCAGTCGTGTCAGAGCAGTGCAGCTGAACTTGGGCGTTCCCGAGACCGTCGGAAGCGTGCTAGAATTATGCAACGCCTGCCAATTACGTATGCATGCCGGGTATAGAGACCGCGAAGAGCGAAAGCTTCAGTCGTGTCAGAGCAGTGCAGCTGAAGTTGGGCGCTCCCGAGAGCGTCGGGAGCGTGCTAGAATTATGCAACTCCTGTCGGATACGTACGCATGCCGGGTATAGAGGCCGCGAAGAGCGAAAGCTTCAGTCGTGTCAGAGCAGTGCAGCTGATGTTGGGCGCTCCCGAGACCGTCGGAAGCTTGCTAGAATTATGAAACACCTGCCAGATACGTGTGCATGCCGGGTATACAGACCGCGAAGAGCGAAAGCTTCAGTCGTGTCAGAGCAGTGCAGCTGATATTGGGTGCTCCCGAGATCGCCGGAAGCGTGCTAGAATTATGCAACGCCTTCCGGATACGTATGCATGCCGGGTAAAGAGACCGCGAGGAGCGAAATCTTCAGTCGTGTCAGAGCAGTGCAGCTGATATTGGGCGCTCCCGAGACCGTCGGAAGTGTGCTAGAATTATGCAACGCCTGCCGGATACGTATGCATGCCGGGTATAGAGACCGCGAAGAGCGAAAGCTTCAGTCATGTCAGAGCAGTGCAGCTGAACTTGGGCGCTCCCGAGACCGTCGGAGTGTGCTAGAATTATGCAACGCCTGCCGGATACGTATGCATGCCGAGTATAGAGACCGCGAAGAGCGAAAGCTTCAGTCGTGTAAGAGCAGTGCAGCTGATGTTGGGTGCTCCCGAGACCGCCGGAAGCGTGCTAGAATTATGCAACGCCTTCCGGATACGTATGCATGCCGGGTATAGAGACCGCGAAGAGCGAAAGCTTCAGCCGTGTCAGAGCAGTGCAGCTGAAGTTGGGCGCTCCTGAGACCGTCGGAAGCGTGCTAGAACTAAGCAACGCCTGCCGGATACGTATGCAAGCCAGGCATAGAGACCGCGAAGAGCGAAAGCTTCAGCCGTGTCAGAGCAGTGCAGCTGAAGGTGGGCGCTCCCGAGACAGTCGGAAGCGTGCTAGAACTATGCAACGCCTGCCGGATACGTATGCATGTCGAGTATAGAGACCGCGAAGAGCGAAAGCTTCAGCCGTGCCAGAGCAGTGCAGCTGAAGTTGGGCGCTCCCGAGACGGTCGGAAACGTGCTAGAATTATGCAACGCCTGCCGGATACGTATGCATGTCGAGTATAGAGACCGCGAAGAGCGAAAGCTTCAGCCGTGTCAGAGCAGTGCAGCTGAAGTTTGGTGCTCCCGAGACCGTCGGAAGCGTGCTAGAATTCTGCAACGCCTGCCGGATACGTATGCATGCCGGTATAGAGACCGCGAAGAGCGAAAGCTTCAGCCGTGTCAGAGCAGTGCAGCTGAAGGTGGGCGCTCCCGAGACAGTCGGAAGCGTGCTAGAACTATGCAACGCCTGCCGGATACGTATGCAAGCCGGGCATAGAGACCGCGAAGAGCGAAAGCTTCAGTCGTGTCAGAGCAGTGCAGCTGAACTTGGGTGCTCCCGAGACCGTCGGAAGCGTGCTAGAATTATGCAACGCCTGGCGGATACGTATGAATGCCGGTCATAGAGACCGCGAAGAGCGAAATCTTCAGTCGTGTCAGAGCAGTCCAGCTGAAGGCGGGCGCTCCCGAGACCGTCGGAGGCGTGCTAAAATTATGCAACGCGTCCGGATACGTATGCATGCCGGGTATAGAGACCGCGAAGAGCGAAAGCTTCAGTCGTGTCAGAGCAGTGCAGCTGAAGTTGGGCGCTCCCGAGACCGTCGGGAGCATGCTAGAATTATGCAACTCCTGCCGGATACGTATGCATGCCGGGTATAGAGACCACAAAGAGCGAAATCTTCAGTCGTGTCAGAGCAGTGCAGCTGAACTTGGGCGCTCCCGAGACCGTCGGAAGTGTGCTAGAATTATGCAACGCCTGCCGGATACGTATGCATGCCGAGTATAGAGACCGCGAAGAGCGAAAGCTTCAGTCGAGTGAGAGCATTGCAGCTGAAGTTGGGCGCTCCCGAGACCGTCGGAAGCGTGCTAGAATTATTCAACGCCTGCCGGATACCTATGCATGCCGGGTATAGAGACCGCGAAGAGCGAAAGCTTCAGCGGTGTCAGAGCAGTGCAGCTGAAGTTTGGTGCTCCCGAGACCGTCGGAAGCGTCCTAGAATTCTGCAACGCCTGCCGGATACGAATGCATGCCGAGTATAGAGACCGCGAAGAGCGAAAGCTTCAGCCGTGTCCGAGCAGTGCAGCTGAAGGTGGGCGCTCCCAAGACCGTCGGAAGCGTGCTAGAACTATGCAACGCCTGCCGGTTACCTATGCATGCCGGGTATAGAGACCGCGAAGAGCGAAAGCTTCAGTCGTGTCAGAGCAGTGCAGCTGAACTTGGGCGTTCCCGAGACCGTCGGAAGCGTGCTAGAATTATGCAACGCCTGCCAATTACGTATGCATGCCGGGTATAGAGACCGCGAAGAGCGAAAGCTTCAGTCGTGTCAGAGCAGTGCAGCTGAAGTTGGGCGCTCCCGAGAGCGTCGGGAGCGTGCTAGAATTATGCAACTCCTGTCGGATACGTACGCATGCCGGGTATAGAGGCCGCGAAGAGCGAAAGCTTCAGTCGTGTGAGAGCAGTGCAGCTGAAGTTGGGCGCTCCCGAGACCGTCGGGAGCATGCTAGAATTATGCAACTCCTGCCGGATACGTATGCATGCCGGGTATAGAGACCACAAAGAGCGAAATCTTCAGTCGTGTCAGAGCAGTGCAGCTGAAGTTGGGCGCTCCTGAAACTGTCGGAAGCGTGCTAGAATTATTCAACGCCTGCCGGATACCTATGCATGCCGGGTATAGAGACCGCGAAGAGCGAAAGCTTCAGCGGTGTCAGAGCAGTGCAGCTGAAGTTGGGCGCTCCCGAGACAGTCGGAAGCGTGCTAGAACTATGCAACGCCTGCCGGATACCTATGCATGCCGGGTATAGAGACCGCGAAGAGCGAAAGCTTCAGTCGTGTCAGACCAGTGCAGCCGAAGTTGGGCGCTCCCGAGACCGTCGGGAGCATGCTAGAATTATACAACTCCTGCCGGATACGTATGCATGCCGGGTATAGAGACCACAAAGAGCGAAATCTTCAGTCGTGTCAGAGCAGTGCAGCTGAAGTTGGGCGCTCCCGAGACTGTCGGAAGCGTGCTAGAATTATTCAACGCCTGCCGGATACCTATGCATGCCGGGTATAGAGACCGCGAAGAGCGAAAGCTTCAGCGGTGTCAGAGCAGTGCAGCTGAAGTTTGGTGCTCCCGAGACCGTCGGAAGCGTGCTAAAATTCTGCAACGCCTGCCGGATACGTATGCATGCCGAGTATAGAGACCGCGAAGAGCGAAAGCTTCAGCCGTGTCAGAGCAGTGCAGCTAGAGGTGGGCGCTCCCGAGACAGTCGGAAGCGTGCTAGAACTATGCAACGCCTGCCGGATACCTATGCATGCCGGGTATAGAGACCGCGAAGAGCGAAAGCTTCAGTCGTGTCAGAGCAGTGCAGCTGATGTTGGGCGCTCCCGAGACCGTCGGAAGCTTGCTAGAATTATGAAACACCTGCCGGATACGTGTGCATGCCGGGTATACAGACCGCGAAGAGCGAAAGCTTCAGTCGTGTCAGAGCAGTGCAGCTGATATTGGGTGCTCCCGAGATCGCCGGAAGCGTGCTAGAATTATGCAACGCCTTCCGGATACGTATGCATGCCGGTTAAAGAGACCGCGAGGAGCGAAATCTTCAGTCGTGTGAGAGCAGTGCAGCTGATATTGGGCGCTCCCGAGACCGTCGGAAGTGTGCTAGAATTATGCAACGCCTGCCGGATACGTATGCATGCCGGGTATAGAGACCGCGAAGAGCGAAAGCTTCAGTCATGTCAGAGCAGTGCAGCTGAAGTTGGACGCTCCCGAGACCGTCGGGAGCGTGCTAGAATTATGCAACGCCTGCCGGATACGCATGCATGCCGGGTATAGAGACCGCGAAGAGCGAAAGCTTCAGTCGTGTCAGAGCAGTGCAGCGGATGTTGGGCGCTCCCGAGACCGTCGGAAGCGTGCTAGAACTATGCAACGCCTGCCGGATACGTATGCATGCCGAGTATAGAGACCGCGAAGAGCGAAATCTTCAGTCGTGTCAGAGCAGTGCAGCTGATATTGGGCGCTCCCGAGAGCGTCGGAAGCGTGCTAGAACTTTGCAACGCCTGCCGGATACGTATGCATGCCGGGTATAGAGACCGCGAAGAGCGAAAGCTTCAGTCATGTCAGAGCAGTGCAGCTGAACTTGGGCGCTCCCGAGACCGTCGGAAGCGTGCTAGAATTATTCAACGCCTGCCGGATACCTATGCATGCCGGGTATTGAGACCGCGAAGACCGAAAGCTTCAGCGGTGTCAGAGCAGTGCAGCTGAAGTTTGGTGCTCCCGAGACCGTCGGAAGCGTCCTAGAATTCTGCAACGCCTGCCGGATACGAATGCATGCCGAGTATAGAGACCGCGAAGAGCGAAAGCTTCAGCCGTGTCCGAGCAGTGCAGCTGAAGGTGGGCGCTCCCAAGACCGTCGGAAGCGTGCTAGAACTATGCAACGCCTGCCGGTTACCTATGCATGCCGGGTATAGAGACCGCGAAGAGCGAAAGCTTCAGTCGTGTCAGAGCAGTGCAGCTGAACTTGGGCGTTCCCGAGACCGTCGGAAGCGTGCTAGAATTATGCAACGCCTGCCAATTACGTATGCATGCCGGGTATAGAGACCGCGAAGAGCGAAAGCTTCAGTCGTGTCAGAGCAGTGCAGCTGAACTTGGGTGCTCCCGAGACCGTCGGAAGCGTGCTAGAATTTTCAACGCCTGGCGGATACGTATGCATGCCGGTCATAGAGACCGCGAAGAGCGAAATCTTCAGTCGTGTCAGAGCAGTCCAGCTGAAGGCGGGCGCTCCCGAGACCGTCGGAGGCGTGCTAAAATTATGCAACGCGTCCGGATACGTATGCATGCCGGGTATAGATACCGCGAAGAGCGAAAGCTTCAGTCGTGTCAGAGCAGTGCAGCTGAAGTTGGGCGCTCCCGAGACCGTCGGGAGCATGCTAGAATTATGCAACTCCTGCCGGATACGTATGCATGCCGGGTACAGAGACCACAAAGAGCGAAATCTTCAGTCGTGTCAGAGCAGTGCAGCTGAACTTGGGCGCTCCCGAGACCGTCGGAAGTGTGCTAGAATTATGCAACGCCTGCCGGATACGTATGCATGCCGAGTATAGAGACCGCGAAGAGCGAAAGCTTCAGTCGAGTGATAGCATTGCAGCTGAAGTTGGGCGCTCCCGAGACCGTCGGAAGCGTGCTAGAATTATTCAACGCCTGCCGGATACCTATGCATGCCGGGTATAGAGACCGCGAAGAGCGAAAGCTTCAGCGGTGTCATAGCAGTGCAGCTGAAGTTTGGTGCTCCCGAGACCGTCGGAAGCGTGCTAGAATTCTGCAACGCCTGCCGGATACGTATGCATGCCGAGTATAGAGACCGCGAAGAGCGAAAGCTTTAGCCGTGTAAGAGCAGTGCAGCTGAAGGTGGGCGCTCCCGAGACCGTCGGAAGCGTGCTAGAACTATGCAACGCCTGCCGGATACCTATGCATGCCGGGTATAGAGACCGCGAAGAGCGAAAGCTTCAGTCGTGTGAGAGCATTGCAGCTGAAGTTGGACGCTCCCGAGACCGTCGGGAGCGTGCTAGAATTATGCAACGCCTGCCGGATACGCATGCATGCCGGGTATAGAGACCGCGAAGAGCGAAAGCTTCAGTCGTGTCAGAGCAGTGCAGCGGATGTTGGGCGCTCCCGAGACCGTCGGAAGCGTGCTAGAACTATGCAACGCCTGCCGGATACGTATGCATGCCGAGTATAGAGACCGCGAAGAGCGAAATCTTCAGTCGTGTCAGAGCAGTGCAGCTGATATTGGGCGCTCCCGAGAGCGTCGGAAGCGTGCTAGAACTTTGCAACGCCTGCCGGATACGTATGCATGCCGGGTATAGAGACCGCGAAGAGCGAAAGCTTCAGTCATGTCAGAGCAGTGCAGCTGAACTTGGGCGCTCCCGAGACCGTCGGAAGTGCGCTAGAATTATGCAACGCCTGCCGTATACGTATGCATGCCGAGTATAGAGACCGCGAAGAGCGAAAGCTTCAGTCGTGTGAGAGCATTGCAGCTGAAGTTGGGCGCTCCCGAGACCGTCGGAAGCGTGCTAGAATTATTCAACGCCTGCCGGATACCTATGCATGCCGGGTATTGAGACCGCGAAGAGCGAAAGCTTCAGCGGTGTCAGAGCAGTGCAGCTGAAGTTTGGTGCTCCCGAGACCGTCGGAAGTGTCCTAGAATTCTGCAACGCCTGCCGGATACGAATGCATGCCGAGTATAGAGACCGCGAAGAGCGAAAGCTTCAGCCGTGTCCGAGCAGTGCAGCTGAAGGTGGGCGCTCCCAAGACCGTCGGAAGCGTGCTAGAACTATGCAACGCCTGCCGGATACCTATGCATGCCGGGTATAGAGACCGCGAAGAGCGAAAGCTTCAGTCGTGTCAGAGCAGTGCAGCTGAACTTGGGCGTTCCCGAGACCGTCGGAAGCGTGCTAGAATTATGCAACGCCTGCCAATTACGTATGCATGCCGGGTGTAGAGACGCGAAGAGCGAAAGCTTCAGTCGTGTGAGAGCATTGCAGCTGAAGTTGGACGCTCCCGAGACCGTCGGGAGCGTGCTAGAATTATGCAACGCCTGCCGGATACGCATGCATGCCGGGTATAGAGACCGCGAAGAGCGAAAGCTTCAGTCGTGTCAGAGCAGTGCAGCTGATGTTGGGCGCTCCCGAGACCGTCGGAAGCGTGCTAGAACTATGCAACGCTTGCCGGATACGTATGCATGCCGAGTATAGAGACCGCCAAGAGCGAAATCTTCAGTCAGAGCAGTGCAGCTGATATTGGGCGCTCCCGAGAGCGTCGGAAGCGTGCTAGAACTTTGCAACGCCTGCCGGATACGTATGCATGCCAGGTATAGAGACCGCGAAGAGCGAAAGCTTCAGTCATGTCAGAGCAGTGCAGCTGAACTTGGGCGCTCCCGAGACCGTCGGAAGTGCGCTAGAATTATGCAACGCCTGCCGGATACGTATGCATGCCGAGTATAGAGACCGCGATGAGCGAAAGCTTCAGTCGTGTGAGAGCATTGCAGCTGAAGTTGGGCGCTCCCGAGACCGTCGGAAGCGTGCTAGAATTATTCAACGCCTGCCGGATACCTATGCATGCCGGGTATAGAGACCGCGAAGAGCGAAAGGTTCAGCGGTGTCAGAGCAGTGCAGCTGAAGTTTGGTGCTCCCGAGACCGTCGGAAGCGTGCTAGAATTCTGCAACGCCTGCCGGATACGTATGCATGCCGAGTATAGAGACCGCGAAGAGCGAAAGCTTCAGCCTTGTCAGAGCAGTGCAGCTGAAGGTGGGCGCTCCCGAGACCGCCGGAAGCGTGCTAGAACTATGCAACGCCTGCCGGATACCTATGCATGCCGGGTATAGAGACCGCGAAGAGCGAAAGCTTCAGTCGTGTCAGAGCAGTGCAGCTGAACTTGGGCGTTCCCGAGACAGTCGGAAGCGTGCTAGAATTATATAACGCCTGCCGGATACGTATGCATGCCGAGTATAGAGACCGCGAAGAGCGAAAGCTTTAGCCGTGTCAGAGCAGTGCAGCTGAAGTTGGGCGCTCCTGAGACCGTCGGAAGCGTGCTAGAACTAAGCAACGCCTGCCGGATACGTATGCAAGCCGGGCATACAGACCGCGAAGCGCGAAAGCTTCAGTCGTGTCAGAGCAGTGCAGCTGAACTTGGGTGCTCCCGAGACCGTCGGAAGTGTGCTAGAATTATGCAACGCCTGGCGGATACGTATGCATGCCGGGCATAGAGACCGCGAAGGGCGAAATCTTCAGTCGTGTCAGAGCAGTGCAGCTGAAGGCGTGCGCTCCCGAGACCGTCGGAAGCGTGCTAGAATTATGCAACGCGTCCGGATACGTATGCATGCCGGGTATAGAGACCGCGAAGAGCGAAAGCTTCAGTCGTGTCAGAGCAGTGCAGCTGAAGTTGGGCGCTCCCGAGACCGTCGGGAGCGTGCTAGAATTATGCAACTCCTGTCGGATACGTACGCATGCCGCGTATAGAGACCGCGAAGAGCGAAAGCTTCAGTCGTGTGAGAGCAGTGCAGCTGAAGTTGGGCGCTCCCGAGACCGTCGGGAGCATGCTAGAACTATGCAACGCCTGCCGGATACGTATGCATGCCGAGTATAGAGACCGCGAAGAGCGAAATCTTCAGTCGTGTCAGAGCAGTGCAGCTGATATTGGGCGCTCCCGAGAGCGTCGGAAGCGTGCTAGAACTTTGCAACGCCTGCCGGATACGTATGCATGCCGGGTATAGAGACCGCGAAGAGCGAAAGCTTCAGTCATGTCAGAGCAGTGCAGCTGAACTTGGGCGCTCCCGAGACCGTCGGAAGTGCGCTAGAATTATGCAACGCCTGCCGTATACGTATGCATGCCGAGTATAGAGACCGCGAAGAGCGAAAGCTTCAGTCGTGTGAGAGCATTGCAGCTGAAGTTGGGCGCTCCCGAGACCGTCGGAAGCGTGCTAGAATTATTCAACGCCTGCCGGATACCTATGCATGCCGGGTATTGAGACCGCGAAGAGCGAAAGCTTCAGCGGTGTCAGAGCAGTGCAGCTGAAGTTTGGTGCTCCCGAGACCGTCGGAAGCGTCCTAGAATTCTGCAACGCCTGCCGGATACGAATGCATGCCGAGAATAGAGACCGCGAAGAGCGAAAGCTTCAGCCGTGTCCGAGCAGTGCAGCTGAAGGTGGGCGCTCCCAAGACCGTCGGAAGCGTGCTAGAACTATGCAACGCCTGCCGGATACCTATGCATGCCGGGTATAGAGACCGCGAAGAGCGAAAGCTTCAGTCGTGTCAGAGCAGTGCAGCTGAACTTGGGCGTTCCCGAGACCGTCGGAAGCGTGCTAGAATTATGCAACGCCTGCCAATTACGTATGCATGCCGGGTGTAGAGACGCGAAGAGCGAAAGCTTCAGTCGTGTGAGAGCATTGCAGCTGAAGTTGGACGCTCCCGAGACCGTCGGGAGCGTGCTAGAATTATGCAACGCCTGCCGGATACGCATGCATGCCGGGTATAGAGACCGCGAAGAGCGAAAGCTTCAGTCGTGTCAGAGCAGTGCAGCTGATGTTGGGCGCTCCCGAGACCGTCGGAAGCGTGCTAGAACTATGCAACGCTTGCCGGATACGTATGCATGCCGAGTATAGAGACCGCCAAGAGCGAAATCTTCAGTCAGAGCAGTGCAGCTGATATTGGGCGCTCCCGAGAGCGTCGGAAGCGTGCTAGAACTTTGCAACGCCTGCCGGATACGTATGCATGCCAGGTATAGAGACCGCGAAGAGCGAAAGCTTCAGTCATGTCAGAGCAGTGCAGCTGAACTTGGGCGCTCCCGAGACCGTCGGAAGTGCGCTAGAATTATGCAACGCCTGCCGGATACGTATGCATGCCGAGTATAGAGACCGCGAAGAGCGAAAGCTTCAGTCGTGTGAGAGCATTGCAGCTGAAGTTGGGCGCTCCCGAGACCGTCGGAAGCGTGCTAGAATTATTCAACGCCTGCCGGATACCTATGCATGCCGGGTATAGAGACCGCGAAGAGCGAAACGTTCAGCGGTGTCAGAGCAGTGCAGCTGAAGTTTGGTGCTCCCGAGACCGTCGGAAGCGTGCTAGAATTCTGCAACGCCTGCCGGATACGTATGCATGCCGAGTATAGAGACCGCGAAGAGCGAAAGCTTCAGCCGTGTCAGAGCAGTGCAGCTGAAGGTGGGCGCTCCCGAGACAGTCGGAAGCGTGCTAGAACTATGCAACGCCTGCCGGATACCTATGCATGCCGGGTATAGAGACCGCGAAGAGCGAAAGCTTCAGTCGTGTCAGAGCAGTGCAGCTGAAGTTGGGCGCTCCCGAGACGGTCGGAAGCGTGCTAGAATTATGCAACGCCTGCCGGGTATAGAGACGGTATAGAGACCGCGAAGAGCGAAAGCTTCAGTCGTGTGAGAGCATTGCAGCTGAAGTTGGGCGCTCCCGAGACCGTCGGGAGCGTGCTAGATATAAGCAACGCCAGCCGGATACGCATGCATGCCGGGTAGAGAGACCGCGAAGAGCGAAAGCTTCAGTCGTGTCAGAGTAGTGCAGCTGAAGTTGGGCGCTCCCGAGACCGTCGGAAGCTTGCTAGAATTCTGCAACGCCTGCCGGATACGAATGCATGCCGAGTATAGAGACCGCGAAGAGCGAAAGCTTCAGCCGTGTCCGAGCAGTGCAGCTGAAGGTGGGCGCTCCCAAGACCGTCGGAAGCGTGCTAGAACTATGCAACGCCTGCCGGATACCTATGCATGCCGGGTATAGAGACCGCGAAGAGCGAAAGCTTCAGTCGTGTCAGAGCAGTGCAGCTGAACTTGGGCGTTCCCGAGACCGTCGGAAGCGTGCTAGAATTATGCAACGCCTGCCAATTACGTATGCATGCCGGGTGTAGAGACGCGAAGAGCGAAAGCTTCAGTCGTGTGAGAGCATTGCAGCTGAAGTTGGACGCTCCCGAGACCGTCGGGAGCGTGCTAGAATTATGCAACGCCTGCCGGATACGCATGCATGCCGGGTATAGAGACCGCGAAGAGCGAAAGCTTCAGTCGTGTGAGAGCATTGCAGCTGAAGTTGGGCGCTCCCGAGACCGTCGCAAGCGTGCTAGAATTATTCAACGCCTGCCGGATACCTATGCATGCCGGGTATAGAGACCGCGAAGCGCGAAAGGTTCAGCGGTGTCAGAGCAATGCAGCTGAAGTTTGGTGCTCCCGAGACCGTCGGAAGCGTGCTAGAATTCTGCAACGCCTGCCGGATACGTATGCATGCCGAGTATAGAGACCGCGAAGAGCGAAAGCTTCAGCCGTGTCAGAGCAGTGCAGCTGAAGGTGGGTGCTCCCGAGACCGTCGCAAGCGTGCTAGAATTATTCAACGCCTGCCGGATACCTATGCATGCCGGGTATAGAGACCGCGAAGAGCGAAAGCTTCAGCGGTGTCAGAGCAGTGCAGCTGAAGTTTGGTGCTCCCGAGACCGTCGGAAGCGTCCTAGAATTCTGCAACGCCTGCCGGATACGAATGCATGCCGAGTATAGAGACCGCGAAGAGCGAAAGCTTCAGCCGTGTCCGAGCAGTGCAGCTGAAGGTGGGCGCTCCCAAGACCGTCGGAAGCGTGCTAGAACTATGCAACGCCTGCCGGATACCTATGCATGCCGGGTATAGAGACCGCGAAGAGCGAAAGCTTCAGTCGTGTCAGAGCAGTGCAGCTGAACTTGGGCGTTCCCGAGACCGTCGGAAGCGTGCTAGAATTATGCAACGCCTGCCAATTACGTATGCATGCCGGGTGTAGAGACGCGAAGAGCGAAAGCTTCAGTCGTGTGAGAGCATTGCAGCTGAAGTTGGACGCTCCCGAGACCGTCGGGAGCGTGCTAGAATTATGCAACGCCTGCCGGATACGCATGCATGCCGGGTATAGAGACCGCGAAGAGCGAAAGCTTCAGTCGTGTCAGAGCAGTGCAGTTGATGTTGGGCGCTCCCGAGACCGTCGGAAGCGTGCTAGAACTATGCAACGCTTGCCGGATACGTATGCATGCCGAGTATAGAGACCGCCAAGAGCGAAATCTTCAGTCAGAGCAGTGCAGCTGATATTGGGCGCTCCCGAGAGCGTCGGAAGCGTGCTAGAACTTTGCAACGCCTGCCGGATACGTATGCATGCCAGGTATAGAGACCGCGAAGAGCGAAAGCTTCAGTCATGTCAGAGCAGTGCAGCTGAACTTGGGCGCTCCCGAGACCGTCGGAAGTGCGCTAGAATTATGCAACGCCTGCCGGATACGTATGCATGCCGAGTATAGAGACCGCGAAGAGCGAAAGCTTCGGTCGTGTGAGAGCATTGCAGCTGAAGTTGGGCGCTCCCGAGACCGTCGAAAGCGTGCTAGAATTATTCAACGCCTGCCGGATACCTATGCATGCCGGGTATAGAGACCGCGAAGAGCGAAAGGTTCAGCGGTGTCAGAGCAGTGCAGCTGAAGTTTGGTGCTCCCGAGACCGTCGGAAGCGTGCTAGAATTCTGCAACGCCTGCCGGATACGTATGCATGCCGAGTATAGAGACCGCGAAGAGCGAAAGCTTCAGCCTTGTCAGAGCAGTGCAGCTGAAGGTGGGCGCTCCCGAGACCGCCGGAAGCGTGCTAGAACTATGCAACGCCTGCCGGATACCTATGCATGCCGGGTATAGAGACCGCGAAGAGCGAAAGCTTCAGTCGTGTCAGAGCAGTGCAGCTGAACTTGGGCGTTCCCGAGACAGTCGGAAGCGTGCTAGAATTATATAACGCCTGCCGGATACGTATGCATGCCGAGTATAGAGACCGCGAAGAGCGAAAGCTTCAGCCGTGTCAGAGCAGTGCAGCTGAAGTTGGGCGCTCCTGAGACCGTCGGAAGCGTGCTAGAACTAAGCAACGCCTGCCGGATACGTATGCAAGCCGGGCATACAGACCGCGAAGCGCGAAAGCTTCAGTCGTGTCAGAGCAGTGCAGCTGAACTTGGGTGCTCCCGAGACCGTCGGAAGTGTGCTAGTATTATGCAACGCCTGGCGAATACGTATGCATGCCGGGCATAGAGACCGCGAAGGGCGAAATCTTCAGTCGTGTCAGAGCAGTGCAGCTGAAGGCGTGCGCTCCCGAGACCGTCGGAAGCGTGCTAGAATTATGCAACGCGTCCGGATACGTATGCATGCCGGGTATAGAGACCGCGAAGAGCGAAAGCTTCAGTCGTGTCAGAGCAGTGCAGCTGAAGTTGGGCGCTCCCGAGACCGTCGGGAGCGTGCTAGAATTATGCAACTCCTGTCGGATACGTACGCATGCCGCGTATAGAGACCGCGAAGAGCGAAAGCTTCAGTCGTGTGAGAGCAGTGCAGCTGAAGTTGGGCGCTCCCGAGACCGTCGGGAGCAAGCTAGAACTATGCAACGCCTGCCGGATACGTATGCATGCCGAGTATAGAGACCGCGAAGAGCGAAATCTTCAGTCGTGTCAGAGCAGTGCAGCTGATATTGGGCGCTCCCGAGAGCGTCGGAAGCGTGCTAGAACTTTGCAACGCCTGCCGGATACGTATGCATGCCGGGTATAGAGACCGCGAAGAGCGAAAGCTTCAGTCATGTCAGAGCAGTGCAGCTGAACTTGGGCGCTCCCGAGACCGTCGGAAGTGCGCTAGAATTATGCAACGCCTGCCGTATACGTATGCATGCCGAGTATAGAGACCGCGAAGAGCGAAAGCTTCAGTCGTGTGAGAGCATTGCAGCTGAAGTTGGGCGCTCCCGAGACCGTCGGAAGCGTGCTAGAATTATTCAACGCCTGCCGGATACCTATGCATGCCGGGTATTGAGACCGCGAAGAGCGAAAGCTTCAGCGGTGTCAGAGCAGTGCAGCTGAAGTTTGGTGCTCCCGAGACCGTCGGAAGCGTCCTAGAATTCTGCAACGCCTGCCGGATACGAATGCATGCCGAGTATAGAGACCGCGAAGAGCGAAAGCTTCAGCCGTGTCCGAGCAGTGCAGCTGAAGGTGGGCGCTCCCAAGACCGTCGGAAGCGTTCTAGAACTATGCAACGCCTGCCGGATACCTATGCATGCCGGGTATAGAGACCGCGAAGAGCGAAAGCTTCAGTCGTGTCAGAGCAGTGCAGCTGAACTTGGGCGTTCCCGAGACCGTCGGAAGCGTGCTAGAATTATGCAACGCCTGCCAATTACGTATGCATGCCGGGTGTAGAGACGCGAAGAGCGAAAGCTTCAGTCGTGTGAGAGCATTGCAGCTGAAGTTGGACGCTCCCGAGACCGTCGGGAGCGTGCTAGAATTATGCAACGCCTGCCGGATACGCATGCATGCCGGGTATAGAGACCGCGAAGAGCGAAAGCTTCAGTCGTGTCAGAGCAGTGCAGCTGATGTTGGGCGCTCCCGAGACCGTCGGAAGCGTGCTAGAACTATGCAACGCTTGCCGGATACGTATGCATGCCGAGTATAGAGACCGCCAAGAGCGAAATCTTCAGTCAGAGCAGTGCAGCTGATATTGGGCGCTCCCGAGAGCGTCGGAAGCGTGCTAGAACTTTGCAACGCCTGCCGGATACGTATGCATGCCAGGTATAGAGACCGCGAAGAGCGAAAGCTTCAGTCATGTCAGAGCAGTGCAGCTGAACTTGGGCGCTCCCGAGACCGTCGGAAGTGCGCTAGAATTATGCAACGCCTGCCGGATACGTATGCATGCCGAGTATAGAGACCGCGAAGAGCGAAAGCTTCAGTCGTGTGAGAGCATTGCAGCTGAAGTTGGGCGCTCCCGAGACCGTCGGAAGCGTGCTAGAATTATTCAACGCCTGCCGGATACCTATGCATGCCGGGTATAGAGACCGCGAAGAGCGAAACGTTCAGCGGTGTCAGAGCAGTGCAGCTGAAGTTTGGTGCTCCCGAGACCGTCGGAAGCGTGCTAGAATTCTGCAACGCCTGCCGGATACGTATGCATGCCGAGTATAGAGACCGCGAAGAGCGAAAGCTTCAGCCTTGTCAGAGCAGTGCAGCTGAAGGTGGGCGCTCCCGAGACCGCCGGAAGCGTGCTAGAACTATGCAACGCCTGCCGGATACCTATGCATGCCGGGTATAGAGACCGCGAAGAGCGAAAGCTTCAGTCGTGTCAGAGCAGTGCAGCTGAACTTGGGCGTTCCCGAGACAGTCGGAAGCGTGCTAGAATTATATAACGACTGCCGGATACGTATGCATGCCGAGTATAGAGACCGCGAAGAGCGAAAGCTTCAGCCGTGTCAGAGCAGTGCAGCTGAAGTTGGGCGCTCCTGAGACCGTCGGAAGCGTGCTAGAACTAAGCAACGCCTGCCGGATACGTATGCAAGCCGGGCATACAGACCGCGAAGCGCGAAAGCTTCAGTCGTGTCAGAGCAGTGCAGCTGAACTTGGGTGCTCCCGAGACCGTCGGTAGTGTGCTAGAAATATGCAACGCCTGGCGGATACGTATGCATGCCGGGCATAGAGACCGCGAAGGGCGAAATCTTCAGTCGTGTCAGAGCAGTGCAGCTGAAGGCGTGCGCTCCCGAGACCGTCGGAAGCGTGCTAGAATTATGCAACGCGTCCGGATACGTATGCATGCCGGGTATAGAGACCACAAAGAGCGAAATCTTCAGTCCTGTCAGAGCAGTGCAGCTGAAGTTGGGCGCTCCCGAGACTGTCGGAAGCGTGCTAGAATTATTCAACGCCTGCCGGATACCTATGCACGCCGGGTATAGAGACCGCGAAGAGCGAAAGCTTCAGCGGTGTCAGAGCAGTGCAGCTGAAGTTTGGTGCTCCCGAGACCGTCGGAAGCGTGCTAGAATTCTGCAACGCCTGCCGGATACGTATGCATGCCGAGTATAGAGACCGCGAAGAGCGAAAGCTTCAGCCGTGTCAGAGCAGTGCAGCTGAAGGTGGGCGCTCCCGAGACAGTCGGAAGCGTGCTAGAACTATGCAACGCCTGCCGGATACCTATGCATGCCGGGTATAGAGACCGCGAAGAGCGAAAGCTTCAGCGGTGTCAGAGCAGTGCAGCTGAAGTTTGGTGCTCCCGAGACCGTCGGAAGCGTGCAAGAATTCTGCAACGCCTGCCGGATACGTATGCATGCCGAGTATAGAGACCGCGAAGAGCGAAAGCTTCAGCCGTGTCAGAGCAGTGCAGCTGAAGGTGGGCGCTCCCGAGACAGTCGGAAGCGTGCTAGAACTATGCAACGCCTGCCGGATACCTATGCATGCCGGGTATAGAGACCGCGAAGAGCGAAAGCTTCAGTCGTGTCAGAGCAGTGCAGCTGAAGTTGGGCGCTCCCGAGACGGTCGGAAGCGTGCTAGAATTATGCAACGCCTGCCGGGTATAGAGACGGTATAGAGACCGCGAAGAGCGAAAGCTTCAGTCGTGTGAGAGCATTGCAGCTGAAGTTGGGCGCTCCCGAGACCGTCGGGAGCGTGCTAGATATAAGCAACGCCAGCCGGATACGCATGCATGCCGGGTAGAGAGACCGCGAAGAGCGAAAGCTTCAGTCGTGTCAGAGTAGTTCAGCTGAAGTTGGGCGCTCCCGAGACCGTCGGAAGCTTGCTAGAATTCTGCAACGCCTGCCGGATACGAATGCATGCCGAGTATAGAGACCGCGAAGAGCGAAAGCTTCAGCCGTGTCCGAGCAGTGCAGCTGAAGGTGGGCGCTCCCGAGACCGTCGGAAGCGTGCTAGAACTATGCAACGCCTGCCGGATACCTATGCATGCCGGGTATAGAGACCGCGAAGAGCGAAAGCTTCAGTCGTGTCAGAGCAGTGCAGCTGAACTTGGGCGTTCCCGAGACCGTCGGAAGCGTGCTAGAATTATGCAACGCCTGCCAATTACGTATGCATGCCGGGTATAGAGACCGCGAAGAGCGAAAGCTTCAGTCGTGTGAGAGCATTGCAGCTGAAGTTGGACGCTCCCGAGACCGTCGGGAGCGTGCTAGAATTATGCAACGCCTGCCGGATACGCATGCATGCCGGGTATAGAGACCGCGAAGAGCGAAAGCTTCAGTCGTGTCAGAGCAGTGCAGCTGATGTTGGGCGCTCCCGAGACCGTCGGAAGCGTGCTAGAACTGTGCATCGCTTGCCGGATACGTATGCATGCCGAGTATAGAGACCGCGAAGAGCGAAATCTTCAGTCAGAGCAGTGCAGCTGATATTGGGCGCTCCCGAGAGCGTCGGAAGCGTGCTAGAACTTTGCAACGCCTGCCGGATACGTATGCATGCCAGGTATAGAGACCGCGAAGAGCGAAAGCTTCAGTCATGTCAGAGCAGTGCAGCTGAACTTGGGCGCTCCCGAGACCGTAGGAAGTGCGCTAGAATTATGCAACGCCTGCCGGATACGTATGCATGCCGAGTATAGAGACCGCGAAGAGCGAAAGCTTCAGTCGTGTGAGAGCATTGCAGCTGAAGTTGGGCGCTCCCGAGACCGTCGCAAGCGTGCTAGAATTATTCAACGCCTGCCGGATACCTATGCATGCCGGGTATAGAGACCGCGAAGCGCGAAAGGTTCAGCGGTGTCAGAGCAATGCAGCTGAAGTTTGGTGCTCCCGAGACCGTCGGAAGCGTGCTAGAATTCTGCAACGCCTGCCGGATACGTATGCATGCCGAGTATAGAGACCGCGAAGAGCGAAAGCTTCAGCCGTGTCAGAGCAGTGCAGCTGAAGGTGGGCGCTCCCGAGACCGTCGGAAGCGTGCTAGAACTATGCAACGCCTGCCGGATACCTATGCATGCCGGGTATAGAGACCGCGAAGAGCGAAAGCTTCAGTCGTGTAAGAGCAGTGCAGCTGAACTTGGGCGTTCCCGAGACAGTCGGAAGCGTGCTAGAATTATTCAACGCCTGGCGGATACGTATGCATGCCGGGCATAGAGACCGCGAAGGGCGAAATCTTCAGTCGTGTCAGAGCAGTGCAGCTGAAGGCGGGCGCTCCCGAGACCGTCGGAAGCGTGCTAGAATTATGCAACGCGTCCGGATACGTATGCATGCCGGGTATAGAGACCGCGAAGAGCGAAAGCTTCAGTCGTGTCAGAGCAGTGCAGCTGAAGTTGGGCGCTCCCGAGACCGTCGGGAGCGTGCTAGAATTATGCAACTCCTGTCGGATACGTACGCATGCCGGGTATAGAGACCGCGAAGAGCGAAAGCTTCAGTCGTGTGAGAGCAGTGCAGCTGAAGTTGGGCGCTCCCGAGACCGTCGGGAGCATGCTAGAATTATGCAACTCCTGCCGGATACGTATGCATGCCGGGTATAGAGACCACAAAGAGCGAAATCTTCAGTCGTGTCAGAGCAGTGCAGCTGAAGTTGGGCGCTCCCGAGACTGTCGGAAGCGTGCTAGAATTATTCAACGCCTGCCGGATACCTATGCATGCCGGGTATAGAGACCGCGAAGAGCGAAAGCTTCAGCGGTGTCAGAGCAGTGCAGCTGAAGTTTGGTGCTCCCGAGACCGTCGGAAGCGTGCTAGAATTCTGCAACGCCTGCCGGATACGTATGCATGCCGAGTATAGAGACCGCGAAGAGCGAAAGCTTCAGCCGTGTCAGAGCAGTGCAGCTGAAGGTGGGCGCTCCCGAGACAGTCGGAAGCGTGCTAGAACTATGCAACGCCTGCCGGATACCTATGCATGCCGGGTATAGAGACCGCGAAGAGCGAAAGCTTCAGTCGTGTCAGAGCAGTGCAGCTGAAGTTGGGCGCTCCCGAGACGGTCGGAAGCGTGCTAGAATTATGCAACGCCTGCCGGGTATAGAGACGGTATAGAGACCACGAAGAGCGAAAGCTTCAGTCGTGTGAGAGCATTGCAGCTGAAGTCGGGCGCTCCCGAGACCGTCGGGAGCGTGCTAGATATATGCAACGCCTGCCGGATACGCATGCATGCCGGGTAGAGAGACCGCGAAGAGCGAAAGCTTCAGTCGTGTCAGAGTAGTGCAGCTGAAGTTGGGCGCTCCCGAGACCGTCGGAAGCTTGCTAGAATTCTGCAACGCCTGCCGGATACGAATGCATGCCGAGTATAGAGACCGCGAAGAGCGAAAGCTTCAGCCGTGTCCGAGCAGTGCAGCTGAAGGTGGGCGCTCCCGAGACCGTCGGAAGCGTGCTAGAACTATGCAACGCCTGCCAATTACGTATGCATGCCGGGTATAGAGACCGCGAAGAGCGAAAGCTTCAGTCGTGTGAGAGCATTGCAGCTGAAGTTGGACGCTCCCGAGACCGTCGGGAGCGTGCTAGAATTATGCAACGCCTGCCGGATACGCATGCATGCCGGGTATAGAGACCGCGAAGAGCGAAAGCTTCAGTCGTGTCAGAGCAGTGCAGCTGATGTTGGGCGCTCCCGAGACCGTCGGAAGCGTGCTAGAACTATGCAACGCTTGCCGGATACGTATGCATGCCGAGTATAGAGACCGCGAAGAGCGAAATCTTCAGTCAGAGCAGTGCAGCTGATATTGGGCGCTCCCGAGAGCGTCGGAAGCGTGCTAGAACTTTGCAACGCCTGCCGGATACGTATGCATGCCAGGTACAGAGACCGCGAAGAGCGAAAGCTTCAGTCATGTCAGAGCAGTGCAGCTGAACTTGGGCGCTCCCGAGACCGTCGGAAGTGCGCTAGAATTATGCAACGCCTGCCGGATACGTATGCATGCCGAGTATAGAGACCGCGAAGAGCGAAAGCTTCAGTCGTGTGAGAGCATTGCAGCTGAAGTTGGGCGCTCCCGAGACCGTCGGAAGCGTGCTAGAATTATTCAACGCCTGCCGGATACCTATGCATGCCGGGTATAGAGACCTGCGAAGAGCGAAAGGTTCAGCGGTGTCAGAGCAGTGCAGCTGAAATTTGGTGCTCCCGAGACCGTCGGAAGCGTGCTAGAATTCTGCAACGCCTGCCGGATACGTATGCATGCCGAGTATAGAGACCGCGAAGAGCGAAAGCTTCAGCCGTGTCAGAGCAGTGCAGCTGAAGGTGGGCGCTCCCGAGACCGTCGGAAGCGTGCTAGAACTATGCAACGCCTGCCGGATACCTATGCATGCCGGGTATAGAGACCGCGAAGAGCGAAAGCTTCAGTCGTGTCAGAGCAGTGCAGCTGAACTTGGGCGTTCCCGAGACAGTCGGAAGCGTGCTAGAATTATATAACGCCTGCCGGATACGTATGCATGCCGAGTATAGAGACCGCGAAGAGCGAAAGCTTCAGCCGTGTCAGAGCAGTGCAGCTGAAGTTGGGCGCTCCTGAGACCGTCGGAAGCGTGCTAGAACTAAGCAACGCCTGCCGGATACGTATGCAAGCCGGGCATAGAGACCGCGAAGCGCGAAAGCTTCAGTCGTGTCAGAGCAGTGCAGCTGAACTTGGGTGCTCCCGAGACCGTCGGAAGTGTGCTAGAATTATGCAACGCCTGGCGGATACGTATGCATGCCGGGCATAGAGACCGCGAAGGGCGAAATCTTCAGTCGCGTCAGAGCAGTGCAGCTGAAGGCGGGCGCTCCCGAGACCGTCGGAAGCGTGCTAGAAATATGCAACGCGTCCGGATACGTATGCATGCCGGGTATAGAGACCGCGAAGAGCGAAAGCTTCAGTCGTGTCAGAGCAGTGCAGCTGATGTTGGGCGCTCCCGAGACCGTCGGAAGCGTGCTAGAACTATGCAACGCTTGCCGGATACGTATGCATGCCGAGTATAGAGACCGCGAAGAGCGAAATCTTCAGTCAGAGCAGTGCAGCTGATATTGGGCGCTCCCGAGAGCGTCGGAAGCGTGCTAGAACTTTGCAACGCCTGCCGGATACGTATGCATGCCAGGTATAGAGACCGCGAAGAGCGAAAGCTTCATTCATGTCAGAGCAGTGCAGCTGAACTTGGGCGCTCCCGAGACCGTCGGAAGTGCGCTAGAATTATGCAACGCCTGCCGGATACGTATGCATGCCGAGTATAGAGACCGCGAAGAGCGAAAGCTTCAGTCGTGTGAGAGCATTGCAGCTGAAGTTGGGCGCTCCCGAGACCGTCGGAAGCGTGCTAGAATTATTCAACGCCTGCCGGATACCTATGCATGCCGGGTATAGAGACCTGCGAAGAGCGAAAGGTTCAGCGGTGTCAGAGCAGTGCAGCTGAAGTTTGGTGCTCCCGAGACCGTCGGAAGCGTGCTAGAATTCTGCAACGCCTGCCGGATACGTATGCATGCCGAGTATAGAGACCGCGAAGAGCGAAAGCTTCAGCCGTGTCAGAGCAGTGCAGCTGAAGGTGGGCGCTCCCGAGACCGTCGGAAGCGTGCTAGAACTATGCAACGCCTGCCGGATACCTATGCATGCCGGGTATAGAGACCGCGAAGAGCGAAAGCTTCAGTCGTGTCAGAGCAGTGCAGCTGAACTTGGGCGTTCCCGAGACAGTCGGAAGCGTGCTAGAATTATATAACGCCTGCCGGATACGTATGCATGCCGAGTATAGAGACCGCGAAGAGCGAAAGCTTCAGCCGTGTCAGAGCAGTGCAGCTGAAGTTGGGCGCTCCTGAGACCGTCGGAAGCGTGCTAGAACTAAGCAACGCCTGCCGGATACGTATGCAAGCCGGGCATAGAGACCGCGAAGCGCGAAAGCTTCAGTCGTGTCAGAGCAGTGCAGCTGAACTTGGGTGCTCCCGAGACCGTCGGAAGTGTGCTAGAATTATGCAACGCCTGGCGGATACGTATGCATGCCGGGCATAGAGACCGCGAAGGGCGAAATCTTCAGTCGTGTCAGAGCAGTGCAGCTGAAGGCGGGCGCTCCCGAGACCGTCGGAAGCGTGCTAGAAATATGCAACGCGTCCGGATACGTATGCATGCCGGGTATAGAGACCGCGAAGAGCGAAAGCTTCAGTCGTGTCAGAGCAGTGCAGCTGAAGTTGGGCGCTCCCGAGACCGTCGGGAGCGTGCTAGAATTATGCAACTCCTGTCGGATACGTACGCATGCCGGGTATAGAGACCGCGAAGAGCGAAAGCTTCAGTCGTGTGAGAGCAGTGCAGCTGAAGTTGGGCGCTCCCGAGACAGTCGGGAGCATGCTAGAATTATGCAACTCCTGCCGGATACGTATGCATGCCGGGTATAGAGACCACAAAGAGCGAAATCTTCAGTCGTGTCAGAGCAGTGCAGCTGAAGTTGGGCGCTCCCGAGACTGTCGGAAGCGTGCTAGAATTATGCAACGCCTGCCGGGTATAGAGACGGTATAGAGACCGCGAAGAGCGAAAGCTTCAGTCGTGTGAGAGCATTGCAGCTGAAGTTGGGCGCTCCCGAGACCGTCGGGAGCGTGCTAGATATATGCAACGCCTGCCGGATACGCATGCATGCCGGGTAGAGAGACCGCGAAGAGCGAAAGCTTCAGTCGTGTCAGAGTAGTGCAGCTGAAGTTGGATGCTCCCGAGACCGTCGGGAGCGTGCTAGAATTATGCAACGCCTGCCGGATACGCATGCATGCCGGGTATAGAGACCGCGAAGAGCGAAAGCTTCAGCGGTGTCAGAGCAGTGCAGCTGAAGTTTGGTGCTCCCGAGACCGTCGGAAGCGTGCTAGAATTCTGCAACGCCTGCCGGATACGTATGCATGCCGAGTATAGAGACCGCGAAGAGCGAAAGCTTCAGCCGTGTCAGAGCAGTGCAGCTGAAGGTGGGCGCTCCCGAGACAGTCGGAAGCGTGCTAGAACTATGCAACGCCTGCCGGATACCTATGCATGCCGGGCATAGAGACCGCGAAGAGCGAAAGCTTCAGTCGTGTCAGAGCAGTGCAGCTGAAGTTGGGCGCTCCCGAGACGGTCGGAAGCGTGCTAGAATTATGCAACGCCTGCCGGGTATAGAGACGGTTTAGAGACCGCGAAGAGCGAAAGCTTCAGTCGTGTGAGAGCATTGCAGCTGAAGTTGGGCGCTGCCGAGACCGTCGGGAGCGTGCTAGATATATGCAACGCCTGCCGGATACGCATGCATGCCGGGTAGAGAGACCGCGAAGAGCGAAAGCTTCAGTCGTGTCAGAGTAGTGCAGCTGAAGTTGGGCGCTCCCGAGACCGTCGGAAGCTTGCTAGAATTCTGCAACGCCTGCCGGATACGAATGCATGCCGAGTATAGAGACCGCGAAGAGCGAAAGCTTCAGCCGTGTCCGAGCAGTGCAGCTGAAGGTGGGCGCTCCCGAGACCGTCGGAAGCGTGCTAGAACTATGCAACGCCTGCCGGATACCTATGCATGCCGGGTATAGAGACCGCGAAGAGCGAAAGCTTCAGTCGTGTCAGAGCAGTGCAGCTGAACTTGGGCGTTCCCGAGACCGTCGGAAGCGTGCTAGTATTATGCAACGCCTGCCAATTACGTATGCATGCCGGGTATAGAGACCGCGAAGAGCGAAAGCTTCAGTCGTGTGAGAGCATTGCAGCTGATGTTGGACGCTCCCGAGACCGTCGGGAGCGTGCTAGAATTATGCAACGCCTGCCGGATACGCATGCATGCCGGGTATAGAGACCGCGAAGAGCGAAAGCTTCAGTCGTGTCAGAGCAGTGCAGCTGATGTTGGGCGCTCCCGAGACCGTCGGAAGCGTGCTAGAACTATGCAACGCTTGCCGGATACGTATGCATGCCGAGTATAGAGACCGCGAAGAGCGAAATCTTCAGTCAGAGCAGTGCAGCTGATATTGGGCGCTCCCGAGAGCGTCGGAAGCGTGCTAGAACTTTGCAACGCCTGCCGGATACGTATGCATGCCAGGTATAGAGACCGCGAAGAGCGAAAGCTTCAGTCGTGTGAGAGCATTGCAGCTGAAGTTGGGCGCTCCCGAGACCGTCGGAAGCGTGCTAGAATTATTCAACGCCTGCCGGATACCTGTGCATGCCGGGTGTAGAGACCGCGAAGAGCGAAAGGTTCAGCGGTGTCAGAGCAGTGCAGCTGAAGTTTGGTGCTCCCGAGACCGTCGGAAGCGTGCTAGAATTCTGCAACGCCTGCCGGATACGTATGCATGCCGAGTATAGAGACCGCGAAGAGCGAAAGCTTCAGCCGTGTCAGAGCAGTGCAGCTGAAGGTGGGCGCTCCCGAGACCGTCGGAAGCGTGCTAGAACTATGCAACGCCTGCCGGATACCTATGCATGCCGGGTATAGAGACCGCGAAGAGCGAAAGCTTCAGTCGTGTCAGAGCAGTGCAGCTGAACTTGGGCGTTCCCGAGACAGTCGGAAGCGTGCTAGAATTATATAACGCCTGCCGGATACGTATGCATGCCGAGTATAGAGACCGCGAAGAGCGAAAGCTTCAGCCGTGTCAGAGCAGTGCAGCTGAAGTTGGGCGCTCCTGAGACCGTCGGAAGCGTGCTAGAACTAAGCAACGCCTGCCGGATACGTATGCAAGCCGGGCATAGAGACCGCGAAGCGCGAAAGCTTCAGTCGTGTCAGAGCAGTGCAGCTGAACTTGGGTGCTCCCGAGACCGTCGGAAGTGTGCTAGAATTATGCAACGCCTGGCGGATACGTATGCATGCCGGGCATAGAGACCGCGAAGGGCGAAATCTTCAGTCGTGTCAGAGCAGTGCAGCTGAAGGCGGGCGCTCCCGAGACCGTCGGAAGCGTGCTAGAATTATGCAACGCGTCCGGATACGTATGCATGCCGGGTATAGAGACCGCGAAGAGCGAAAGCTTCAGTCGTGTCAGAGCAGTGCAGCTGAAGTTGGGCGCTCCCGAGACCGTCGGGAGCGTGCTAGAATTATGCAACTCCTGTCGGATACGTACGCATGCCGGGTATAGAGACCGCGAAGAACGAAAGCTTCAGTCGTGTGAGAGCAGTGCAGCTGAAGTTGGGCGCTCCCGAGACCGTCGGGAGCATGCTAGAATTATGCAACTCCTGCCGGATACGTATGCATGCCGGGTATAGAGACCACAAAGAGCGAAATCTTCAGTCGTGTCAGAGCAGTGCAGCTGAAGTTGGGCGCTCCCGAGACTGTCGGAAGCGTGCTAGAATTATTCAACGCCTGCCGGATACCTATGCATGCCGGGTATAGAGACCGCGAAGAGCGAAAGCTTCAGCGGTGTCAGAGCAGTGCAGCTGAAGTTTGGTGCTCCCGAGACCGTCGGAAGCGTGCTAGAATTCTGCAACGCCTGCCGGATACGTATGCATGCCGAGTATAGAGACCGCGAAGAGCGAAAGCTTCAGCCGTGTCAGAGCACTGCAGCTGAAGGTGGGCGCTCCCGAGACCGTCGGAAGCGTGCTAGAATTCTGCAACGCCTGCCGGATACGTATGCATGCCGAGTATAGAGACCGCGAAGAGCGAAAGCTTCAGCCGTGTCAGAGCAGTGCAGCTGAAGGTGGGCGCTCCCGAGACAGTCGGAAGCGTGCTAGAACTATGCAACGCCTGCCGGATACCTATGCATGCCGGGTATAGAGACCGCGAAGAGCGAAATCTTCAGTCGTGCCAGAGCAGTGCAGCTGAAGTTGGGCGCTCCCGAGACGGTCGGAAGCGTGCTAGAATTATGCAACGCCTGCCGGGTATAGAGACGGTATAGAGACCGCGAAGAGCGAAAGCTTCAGTCGTGTGAGAGCATTGCAGCTGAAGTGTGGCGCTCCCGAGACCGTCGGGAGCGTGCTAGATATATGCAACGCCTGCCGGATACGCATGCATGCCGGGTAGAGAGACCGCGAAGAGCGAAAGCTTCAGTCGTGTCAGAGTAGTGCAGCTGAAGTTGGGCGCTCCCGAGACCGTCGGAAGCTTGCTAGAATTATGAAACGCCTGCCGGATACGTGTGCATGCCGGGTATACAGACCTCGAAGAGCGAAAGCTTCATTCGTGTCAGAGCAGTGCAGCTGATGTTGGGTGCTCCCGAGACTGTCGGAAGCGTGCTAGAATTATGCAACGCCTTCCGGATACGTATGCGTGCCGGGAATAGAGACCGCGAAGAGCGAAATCTTCAGTCGTGTCAGAGCAGTGCAGCTGAAGTTGGGCGCTTCCGAGACCGTCGGAAGCGTGCTAGAATTATGCAACGCCTGCCAGGATACATATGCATGCCGGGTATAGAGACCGCGAAGAGCGAAATCTTCAGTCGTGTCAGAGCAGTGCAGCTGATATTGGCCGCTCCCGAGAGCGTCGGAAGCGTGCTAAAACTTTGCAACGCCGGCCGGATACGTATGCATGCCGGGTATAGAGACCGCGAAGAGCGAAAGCTTCAGTCATGTCAGAGCAATGCAGCTGAACTTGGGCGCTCCCGTGACCGTCGGAAGTGTGCTAGAATTATGCAACGCCTGCCGGATACGTATGCATGCCGAGTATAGAGGCCGCGAAGAGCGAAAGCTTCAGTCGTGTGAGAGCATTGCAGCTGAAGTTGGGCGCTCCCGAGACCGTCGGAAGCGTGCTAGAATTCTGCAACGCCTGCCGGATACGTATGCATGCCGAGTATAGAGACCGCGAAGAGCGAAAGCTTCAGCCGTGTCAGAGCAGTGCAGCTGAAGGTGGGCGCTCCCGAGACCGTCGGAAGCGTGCTAGAACTATGCAACGCCTGCCGGATACCTATGCATGCCGGGTATAGAGACCGCGAAGCGCGAAAGCTTCAGTCGTGTCAGAGCAGTGCAGCTGAACTTGGGCGTTCCCGAGACAGTCGGAAGCGTGCTAGAATTATGCAACGCCTGGCGGATACGTATGCATGCCGGGCATAGAGACCGCGAAGGGCGAAATCTTCAGTCGTGTCAGAGCAGTGCAGCTGAAGGCGGGCGCTCCCGAGACCGTCGGAAGCGTGCTAGAATTATGCAACGCGTCCGGATACGTATGCATGCCGGGTATAGAGACCGCGAAGAGCGAAAGCTTCAGTCGTGTCAGAGCAGTGCAGCTGAAGTTGGGCGCTCCCGAGACCGTCGGGAGCGTGCTAGAATTATGCAACTCCTGTCGGATACGTACGCATGCCGGGTATAGAGACCGCGAAGAGCGAAAGCTTCAGTCGTGTGAGAGCAGTGCAGCTGAAGTTGGGCGCTCCCGAGACCGTCGGGAGCATGCTAGAATTATGCAACTCCTGCCGGATACGTATGCATGCCGGGTATAGAGACCACAAAGAGCGAAATCTTCAGTCGTGTCAGAGCAGTGCAGCTGAAGTTGGGCGCTCCCGAGACTGTCGGAAGCGTGCTAGAATTATTCAACGCCTGCCGGATACCTATGCATGCCGGGTATAGAGACCGCGAAGAGCGAAAGCTTCAGCGGTGTCAGAGCAGTGCAGCTGAAGTTTGGTGCTCCCGAGACCGTCGGAAGCGTGCTAGAATTCTGCAACGCCTGCCGGATACGTATGCATGCCGAGTATAGAGACCGCGAAGAGCGAAAGCTTCAGCCGTGTCAGAGCAGTGCAGCTGAAGGTGGGCGCTCCCGAGACAGTCGGAAGCGTGCTAGAACTATGCAACGCCTGCCGGATACCTATGCATGCCGGGTATAGAGACCGCGAAGAGCGAAAGCTTCAGTCGTGTCAGAGCAGCGCAGCTGAAGTTGGGCGCTCCCGAGACGGTCGGAAGCGTGCTAGAATTATGCAACGCCTGCCGGGTATAGAGACGGTATAGAGACCACGAAGAGCGAAAGCTTCAGTCGTGTGAGAGCATTGCAGCTGAAGTCGGGCGCTCCCGAGACCGTCGGGAGCGTGCTAGATATATGCAACGCCTGCCGGATACGCATGCATGCCGGGTAGAGAGACCGCGAAGAGCGAAAGCTTCAGTCGTGTCAGAGTAGTGCAGCTGAAGTTGGGCGCTCCCGAGACCGTCGGAAGCTTGCTAGAATTCTGCAACGCCTGCCGGATACGAATGCATGCCGAGTATAGAGACCGCGAAGAGCGAAAGCTTCAGCCGTGTCCGAGCAGTGCAGCTGAAGGTGGGCGCTCCCGAGACCGTCGGAAGCGTGCTAGAACTATGCAACGCCTGCCGGATACCTATGCATGACGGGTATAGAGACCGCGAAGAGCGAAAGCTTCAGTCGTGTCAGAGCAGTGCAGCTGAACTTGGGCGTTCCCGAGACCGTCGGAAGCGTGCTAGTATTATGCAACGCCTGCCAATTACGTATGCATGCCGGGTATAGAGACCACAAAGAGCGAAATCTTCAGTCGTGTCAGAGCAGTGCAGCTGAAGTTGGGCGCTCCCGAGACTGTCGGAAGCGTGCTAGAATTATTCAACGCCTGCCGGATACCTATGCATGCCGGGTATAGAGACCGCGAAGAGCGAAAGCTTCAGCGGTGTCAGAGCAGTGCAGCTGAAGTTTGGTGCTCCCGAGACCGTCGGAAGCGTGCTAGAATTCTGCAACGCCTGCCGGATACGTATGCATGCCGAGTATAGAGACCGCGAAGAGCGAAAGCTTCAGCCGTGTCAGAGCAGTGCAGCTGAAGGTGGGCGCTCCCGAGACAGTCGGAAGCGTGCTAGAACTATGCAACGCCTGCCGGATACCTATGCATGCCGGGTATAGAGACCGCGAAGAGCGAAAGCTTCAGTCGTGTCAGAGCAGCGCAGCTGAAGTTGGGCGCTCCCGAGACGGTCGGAAGCGTGCTAGAATTATGCAACGCCTGCCGGGTATAGAGACGGTATAGAGACCACGAAGAGCGAAAGCTTCAGTCGTGTGAGAGCATTGCAGCTGAAGTCGGGCGCTCCCGAGACCGTCGGGAGCGTGCTAGATATATGCAACGCCTGCCGGATACGCATGCATGCCGGGTAGAGAGACCGCGAAGAGCGAAAGCTTCAGTCGTGTCAGAGTAGTGCAGCTGAAGTTGGGCGCTCCCGAGACCGTCGGAAGCTTGCTAGAATTCTGCAACGCCTGCCGGATACGAATGCATGCCGAGTATAGAGACCGCGAAGAGCGAAAGCTTCAGCCGTGTCCGAGCAGTGCAGCTGAAGGTGGGCGCTCCCGAGACCGTCGGAAGCGTGCTAGAACTATGCAACGCCTGCCGGATACCTATGCATGACGGGTATAGAGACCGCGAAGAGCGAAAGCTTCAGTCGTGTCAGAGCAGTGCAGCTGAACTTGGGCGTTCCCGAGACCGTCGGAAGCGTGCTAGAATTATGCAACGCCTGCCAATTACGTATGCATGCCGGGTATAGAGACCGCGAAGAGCGAAACCTTCAGTCGTGTGAGAGCATTGCAGCTGAAGTTGGACGCTCCCGGGACCGTCGGGAGCGTGCTAGAATTATGCAACGCCTGCCGGATACGCATGCATGCCGGGTATAGAGACCGCGAAGAGCGAAAGCTTCAGTCGTGTCATAGCAGTGCAGCTGATGTTGGGCGCTCCCGAGACCGTCGGAAGCGTGCTAGAACTATGCAACGCTTGCCGGATACGTATGCATGCCGAGTATAGAGACCGCGAAGAGCGAAATCTTCAGTCAAAGCAGTGCAGCTGATATTGGGCGCTCCCGAGAGCGTCGGAAGCGTGCTAGAACTTTGCAACGCCTGCCGGATACGTATGCATGCCAGGTATAGAGACCGCGAAGAGCGAAAGCTTCAGTCATGTCAGAGCAGTGCAGCTGAACTTGGGCGCTCCCGAGACCGTCGGAAGTGCGCTAGAATTATGCAACGCCTGCCGGATACGTATGCATGCCGAGTATAGAGACCGCGAAGAGCGAAAGCTTCAGTCGTGTGAGAGCATTGCAGCTGAAGTTGGGCGCTCCCGAGACCGTCGGAAGCGTGCTAGAATTATTCAACGCCTGCCGGATACCTATGCATGCCGGGTGTAGAGACCTGCGAAGAGCGAAAGGTTCAGCGGTGTCAGAGCAGTGCAGCTGAAGGTGGGCGCTCCCGAGACCGTCGGAAGCGTGCTAGAACTATGCAACGCCTGCCGGATACCTAAGCATGCCGGGTATAGAGACCGCGAAGAGCGAAAGCTTCAGTCGTGTCAGAGCAGTGCAGCTGAACTTGGGCGTTCCCGAGACAGTCGGAAGCGTGCTAGAATTATATAACGCCTGCCGGATACGTATGCATGCCGAGTATAGAGACCGCGAAGAGCGAAAGCTTCAGCCGTGTCAGAGCAGTGCAGCTGAAGTTGGGCGCTCCTGAGACCGTCGGAAGCGTGCTAGAACTAAGCAACGCCTGCCGGATACGTATGCAAGCCGGGCATAGAGACCGCGAAGCGCGAAAGCTTCAGTCGTGTCAGAGCAGTGCAGCTGAACTTGGGTGCTCCCGAGACCGTCGGAAGTGTGCTAGAATTATGCAACGCCTGGCGGATACGTATGCATGCCGGGCATAGAGACCGCGAAGGGCGAAATCTTCAGTCGTGTCAGAGCAGTGCAGCTGAAGGCGGGCGCTCCCGAGACCGTCGGAAGCGTGCTAGAAATATGCAACGCGTCCGGATACGTATGCATGCCGGGTATAGAGACCGCGAAGAGCGAAAGCTTCAGTCGTGTCAGAGCAGTGCAGCTGAAGTTGGGCGCTCCCGAGACCGTCGGGAGCGTGCTAGAATTATGCAACTCCTGTCGGATACGTACGCATGCCGGGTATAGAGACCGCGAAGAGCGAAAGCTTCAGTCGTGTGAGAGCAGTGCAGCTGAAGTTGGGCGCTCCCGAGACCGTCGGGAGCATGCTAGAATTATGCAACTCCTGCCGGATACGTATGCATGCCGGGTATAGAGACCACAAAGAGCGAAATCTTCAGTCGTGTCAGAGCAGTGCAGCTGAAGTTGGGCGCTCCCGAGACTGTCGGAAGCGTGCTAGAATTATTCAACGCCTGCCGGATACCTATGCATGCCGGGTATAGAGACCGCGAAGAGCGAAAGCTTCAGCGGTGTCAGAGCAGTGCAGCTGAAGTTTGGTGCTCCCGAGACCGTCGGAAGCGTGCTAGAATTCTGCAACGCCTGCCGGATACGTATGCATGCCGAGTATAGAGACCGCGAAGAGCGAAAGCTTCAGCCGTGTCAGAGCAGTGCAGCTGAAGGTGGGCGCTCCCGAGACAGTCGGAAGCGTGCTAGAACTATGCAACGCCTGCCGGATACCTATGCATGCCGGGTATAGAGACCGCGAAGAGCGAAAGCTTCAGTCGTGTCAGAGCAGTGCAGCTGAAGTTGGGCGCTCCCGAGATGGTCGGAAGCGTGCTAGAATTATGCAACGCCTGCCGGGTATAGAGACGGTATAGAGACCGCGAAGAGCGAAAGCTTCAGTCGTGTGAGAGCATTGCAGCTGAAGTTGGGCGCTCCCGAGACCGTCGGGAGCGTGCTAGATATATGCAACGCCTGCCGGATACGCATGCATGCCGGGTAGAGAGACCGCGAAGAGCGAAAGCTTCAGTCGTGTCAGAGTAGTGCAGCTGAAGTTGGGCGCTCCCGAGACCGTCGCAAGCTTGCTAGAATTCTGCAACGCCTGCCGGATACGAATGCATGCCGAGTATAGAGACCGCGAAGAGCGAAAGCTTCAGCCGTGTCCGAGCAGTGCAGCTGAAGGTGGGCGCTCCCGAGACCGTCGGAAGCGTGCTAGAATTATGCAACGCCTGCTAATTACGTATGCATGCCGGGTATAGAGACCGCGAAGAGCGAAAGCTTCAGTCGTGTGAGAGCATTGCAGCTGAAGTTGGACGCTCCCGAGACCGTCGGGAGCGTGCTAGAACTATGCAACGCTTGCCGGATACGTATGCATGCCGAGTATAGAGACCGCGAAGAGCGAAATCTTCAGTCAGAGCAGTGCAGCTGATATTGGGCGCTCCCGAGAGCGTCGGAAGCGTGCTAGAACTTTGCAACGCCTGCCGGATACGTATGCATGCCAGGTATAGAGACCGCGAAGAGCGAAAGCTTCAGTCATGTCAGAGCAGTGCAGCTGAACTTGGGCGCTCCCGAGACCGTCGGAAGTGCGCTAGAATTATGCAACGCCTGCCGGATACGTATGCATGCCGAGTATAGAGACCGCGAAGAGCGAAAGCTTCAGTCGTGTGAGAGCATTGCAGCTGAAGTTGGGCGCTCCCGAGACCGTCGGAAGCGTGCTAGAATTATTCAACGCCTGCCGGATACCTATGCATGCCGGGTGTAGAGACCTGCGAAGAGCGAAAGGTTCAGCGGTGTCAGAGCAGTGCAGCTGAAGGTGGGCGCTCCCGAGACCGTCGGAAGCGTGCTAGAACTATGCAACGCCTGCCGGATACCTAAGCATGCCGGGTATAGAGACCGCGAAGAGCGAAAGCTTCAGTCGTGTCAGAGCAGTGCAGCTGAACTTGGGCGTTCCCGAGACAGTCGGAAGCGTGCTAGAATTATATAACGCCTGCCGGATACGTATGCATGCCGAGTATAGAGACCGCGAAGAGCGAAAGCTTCAGCCGTGTCAGAGCAGTGCAGCTGAAGTTGGGCGCTCCTGAGACCGTCGGAAGCGTGCTAGAACTAAGCAACGCCTGCCGGATACGTATGCAAGCCGGGCATAGAGACCGCGAAGCGCGAAAGCTTCAGTCGTGTCAGAGCAGTGCAGCTGAACTTGGGTGCTCCCGAGACCGTCGGAAGTGTGCTAGAATTATGCAACGCCTGGCGGATACGTATGCATGCCGGGCATAGAGACCGCGAAGGGCGAAATCTTCAGTCGTGTCAGAGCAGTGCAGCTGAAGGCGGGCGCTCCCGAGACCGTCGGAAGCGTGCTAGAAATATGCAACGCGTCCGGATACGTATGCATGCCGGGTATAGAGACCGCGAAGAGCGAAAGCTTCAGTCGTGTCAGAGCAGTGCAGCTGAAGTTGGGCGCTCCCGAGACCGTCGGGAGCGTGCTAGAATTATGCAACTCCTGCCGGATACGTATGCATGCCGGGTATAGAGACCACAAAGAGCGAAATCTTCAGTCGTGTCAGAGCAGTGCAGCTGAAGTTGGGCGCTCCCGAGACTGTCGGAAGCGTGCTAGAATTATTCAACGCCTGCCGGATACCTATGCATGCCGGGTATAGAGACCGCGAAGAGCGAAAGCTTCAGCGGTGTCAGAGCAGTGCAGCTGAAGTTTGGTGCTCCCGAGACCGTCGGAAGCGTGCTAGAATTCTGCAACGCCTGCCGGATACGTATGCATGCCGAGTATAGAGACCGCGAAGAGCGAAAGCTTCAGCCGTGTCAGAGCAGTGCAGCTGAAGGTGGGCGCTCCCGAGACAGTCGGAAGCGTGCTAGAACTATGCAACGCCTGCCGGATACCTATGCATGCCGGGTATAGAGACCGCGAAGAGCGAAAGCTTCAGTCGTGTCAGAGCAGTGCAGCTGAAGTTGGGCGCTCCCGAGATGGTCGGAAGCGTGCTAGAATTATGCAACGCCTGCCGGGTATAGAGACGGTATAGAGACCGCGAAGAGCGAAAGCTTCAGTCGTGTGAGAGCATTGCAGCTGAAGTTGGGCGCTCCCGAGACCGTCGGGAGCGTGCTAGATATATGCAACGCCTGCCGGATACGCATGCATGCCGGGTAGAGAGACCGCGAAGAGCGAAAGCTTCAGTCGTGTCAGAGTAGTGCAGCTGAAGTTGGGCGCTCCCGAGACCGTCGGAAGCTTGCTAGAATTCTGCAACGCCTGCCGGATACGAATGCATGCCGAGTATAGAGACCGCGAAGAGCGAAAGCTTCAGCCGTGTCCGAGCAGTGCAGCTGAAGGTGGGCGCTCCCGAGACCGTCGGAAGCGTGCTAGAATTATGCAACGCCTGCCAATTACGTATGCATGCCGGGTATAGAGACCGCGAAGAGCGAAAGCTTCAGTCGTGTGAGAGCATTGCAGCTGAAGTTGGACGCTCCCGAGACCGTCGGGAGCGTGCTAGAATTATGCAACGCCTGCCGGATACGCATGCATGCCGGGTATAGAGACCGCGAAGAGCGAAAGCTTCAGCGGTGTCAGAGCAGTGCAGCTGAAGTTTGGTGCTCCCGAGACCGTCGGAAGCGTGCTAGAACTATGCAACGCCTGCCGGATACCTATGCATGCCGGGTATAGAGACCGCGAAGAGCGAAAGCTTCAGCCGTGTCAGAGCAGTGCAGCTGAAGGTGGGCGCTCCCGAGACAGTCGGAAGCGTGCTAGAACTATGCAACGCCTGCCGGATACCTATGCATGCCGGGTATAGAGACCGCGAAGAGCGAAAGCTTCAGTCGTGTCAGAGCAGTGCAGCTGAAGTTGGGCGCTCCCGAGACGGTCGGAAGCGTGCTAGAATTATGCAACGCCTGCCGGGTATAGAGACGGTATAGAGACCGCGAAGAGCGAAAGCTTCAGTCGTGTGAGAGCATTGCAGCTGAAGTTGGGCGCTCCCGAGACCGTCGGGAGCGTGCTAGATATATGCAACGCCTGCCGGATACGCATGCATGCCGGGTAGAGAGACCGCGAAGAGCGAAAGCTTCAGTCGTGTCAGAGTAGTGCAGCTGAAGTTGGGCGCTCCCGAGACCGTCGGAAGCTTGCTAGAATTCTGCAACGCCTGCCGGATACGAATGCATGCCGAGTATAGAGACCGCGAAGAGCGAAAGCTTCAGCCGTGTCCGAGCAGTGCAGCTGAAGGTGGGCGCTCCCGAGACCGTCGGAAGCGTGCTAGAACTATGCAACGCCTGCCGGATACCTATGCATGCTGGGTATAGAGACCGCGAAGAGCGAAAGCTTCAGTCGTGTCAGAGCAGTGCAGCTGAACTTGGGCGTTCCCGAGACCGTCGGAAGCGTGCTAGAATTATGCAACGCCTGCCAATTACGTATGCATGCCGGGTATAGAGACCGCGAAGAGCGAAAGCTTCAGTCGTGTGAGAGCATTGCAGCTGATGTTGGACGCTCCCGAGACCGTCGGGAGCGTGCTAGAATTATGCAACGCCTGCCGGATACGCATGCATGCCGGGTATAGAGACCGCGAAGAGCGAAAGCTTCAGTCGTGTCACAGCAGTGCAGCTGATGTTGGGCGCTCCCGAGACCGTCGGAAGCGTGCTAGAACTATGCAACGCTTGCCGGATACGTATGCATGCCGAGTATAGAGACCGCGAAGAGCGAAATCTTCAGTCAGAGCAGTGCAGCTGATATTGGGCGCTCCCGAGAGCGTCGGAAGCGTGCTAGAACTTTGCAACGCCTGCCGGATACGTATGCATGCCAGGTATAGAGACCGCGAAGAGCGAAAGCTTCAGTCGTGTGAGAGCATTGCAGCTGAAGTTGGGCGCTCCCGAGACCGTCGGAAGCGTGCTAGAATTATTCAACGCCTGCCGGATACCTATGCATGCCGGGTATAGAGACCGCGAAGAGCGAAAGGTTCAGCGGTGTCAGAGCAGTGCAGCTGAAGTTTGGTGCTCCCGAGACCGTCGGAAGCGTGCTAGAATTCTGCAACGCCTGCCGGATACGTATGCATGCCGAGTATAGAGACCGCGAAGAGCGAAAGCTTCAGCCGTGTCAGAGCAGTGCAGCTGAAGGTGGGCGCTCCCGAGACCGTCGGAAGCGTGCTAGAACTATGCAACGCCTGCCGGATACCTATGCATGCCGGGTATAGAGACCGCGAAGAGCGAAAGCTTCAGTCGTGTCAGAGCAGTGCAGCTGAACTTGGGCGTTCCCGAGACCGTCGGAAGCGTGCTAGAATTATGCAACGCCTGCCAATTACGTATGCATGCCGGGTATAGAGACCGCGAAGAGCGAAAGCTTCAGTCGTGTGAGAGCATTGCAGCTGATGTTGGACGCTCCCGAGACCGTCGGGAGCGTGCTAGAATTATGCAACGCCTGCCGGATACGCATGCATGCCGGGTATAGAGACCGCGAAGAGCGAAAGCTTCAGTCGTGTCACAGCAGTGCAGCTGATGTTGGGCGCTCCCGAGACCGTCGGAAGCGTGCTAGAACTATGCAACGCTTGCCGGATACGTATGCATGCCGAGTATAGAGACCGCGAAGAGCGAAATCTTCAGTCAGAGCAGTGCAGCTGATATTGGGCGCTCCCGAGAGCGTCGGAAGCGTGCTAGAACTTTGCAACGCCTGCCGGATACGTATGCATGCCAGGTATAGAGACCGCGAAGAGCGAAAGCTTCAGTCGTGTGAGAGCATTGCAGCTGAAGTTGGGCGCTCCCGAGACCGTCGGAAGCGTGCTAGAATTATTCAACGCCTGCCGGATACCTATGCATGCCGGGTATAGAGACCGCGAAGAGCGAAAGGTTCAGCGGTGTCAGAGCAGTGCAGCTGAAGTTTGGTGCTCCCGAGACCGTCGGAAGCGTGCTAGAATTCTGCAACGCCTGCCGGATACGTATGCATGCCGAGTATAGAGACCGCGAAGAGCGAAAGCTTCAGCCGTGTCAGAGCAGTGCAGCTGAAGGTGGGCGCTCCCGAGACCGTGGGAAGCGTGCTAGAACTATGCAACGCCTGCCGGATACCTATGCATGCCGGGTATAGAGACCGCGAAGAGCGAAAGCTTCAGTCGTGTCAGAGCAGTGCAGCTGAACTTGGGCGTTCCCGAGACAGTCGGAAGCGTGCTAGAATTATATAACGCCTGCCGGATACGTATGCATGCCGAGTATAGAGACCGCGAAGAGCGAAAGCTTCAGCCGTGTCAGAGCAGTGCAGCTGAAGTTGGGCGCTCCTGAGACCGTCGGAAGCGTGCTAGAACTAAGCAACGCCTGCCGGATACGTATGCAAGCCGGGCATAGAGACCGCGAAGCGCGAAAGCTTCAGTCGTGTCAGAGCAGTGCAGCTGAACTTGGGTGCTCCCGAGACCGTCGGAAGTGTGCTAGAATTATGCAACGCCTGGCGGATACGTATGCATGCCGGGCATAGAGACCGCGAAGGGCGAAATCTTCAGTCGTGTCAGAGCAGTGCAGCTGAAGGCGGGCGCTCCCGAGACCGTCGGAAGCGTGCTAGAATTATGCAACGCGTCCGGATACGTATGCATGCCGGGTATAGAGACCGCGAAGAGCGAAAGCTTCAGTCGTGTCAGAGCAGTGCAGCTGAAGTTGGGCGCTCCCGAGACCGTCGGGAGCGTGCTAGAATTATGCAACTCCTGTCGGATACGTACGCATGCCGGGTATAGAGACCCGCGAAGAGCGAAAGCTTCAGTCGTGTGAGAGCAGTGCAGCTGAAGTTGGGCGCTCCCGAGACCGTCGGGAGCATGCTAGAATTATGCAACTCCTGCCGGATACGTATGTATGCCGGGTATAGAGACCACAAAGAGCGAAATCTTCAGTCGTGTCAGAGCAGTGCAGCTGAAGTTGGGCGCTCCCGAGACTGTCGGAAGCGTGCTAGAATTATTCAACGCCTGCCGGATACCTATGCATGCCGGGTATAGAGACCGCGAAGAGCGAAAGCTTCAGCGGTGTCAGAGCAGTGCAGCTGAAGTTTGGTGCTCCCGAGACCGTCGGAAGCGTGCTAGAATTCTGCAACGCCTGCCGGATACGTATGCATGCCGAGTATAGAGACCGCGAAGAGCGAAAGCTTCAGCCGTGTCAGAGCAGTGCAGCTGAAGGTGGGCGCTCCCGAGACAGTCGGAAGCGTGCTAGAACTATGCAACGCCTGCCGGATACCTATGCATGCCGGGTATAGAGACCGCGAAGAGCGAAATCTTCAGTCGTGCCAGAGCAGTGCAGCTGAAGTTGGGCGCTCCCGAGACGGTCGGAAGCGTGCTAGAATTATTCAACGCCTGCCGGGTATAGAGACGGTATAGAGACCGCGAAGAGCGAAAGCTTCAGTCGTGTGAGAGCATTGCAGCTGAAGTGTGGCGCTCCCGAGACCGTCGGGAGCGTGCTAGATATATGCAACGCCTGCCGGATACGCATGCATGCCGGGTAGAGAGACCGCGAAGAGCGAAAGCTTCAGTCGTGTCAGAGTAGTGCAGCTGAAGTTGGGCGCTCCCGAGACCGTCGGAAGCTTGCTAGAATTATGAAACGCCTGCCGGATACGTGTGCATGCCGGGTATACAGACCTCGAAGAGCGAAAGCTTCATTCGTGTCAGAGCAGTGCAGCTGATGTTGGGTGCTCCCGAGACTGTCGGAAGCGTGCTAGAATTATGCAACGCCTTCCGGATACGTATGCGTGCCGGGAATAGAGACCGCGAAGAGCGAAATCTTCAGTCGTGTCAGAGCAGTGCAGCTGAAGTTGGGCGCTTCCGAGACCGTCGGAAGCGTGCTAGAATTATGCAACGCCTGCCAGGATACATATTATGCATGCCGGGTATAGAGACCGCGAAGAGCGAAATCTTCAGTCGTGTCAGAGCAGTGCAGCTGATATTGGCCGCTCCCGAGAGCGTCGGAAGCGTGCTAGAACTTTGCAACGCCGGCCGGATACGTATGCATGCCGGGTATAGAGACCGCGAAGAGCGAAAGCTTCAGTCATGTCAGAGCAATGCAGCTGAACTTGGGCACTCCCGTGACCGTCGGAAGTGTGCTAGAATTATGCAACGCCTGCCGGATACGTATGCATGCCGAGTATAGAGGCCGCGAAGAGCGAAAGCTTCAGTCGTGTGAGAGCATTGCAGCTGAAGTTGGGCGCTCCCGAGACCGTCGGAAGCGTGCTAGAATTATTCAACGCCTGCCGGATACCTATGCATGCCGGGTATAGAGACCGCGAAGAGCGAAAACTTCAGCGGTGTCAGAGCAGTGCAGCTGAAGTTTGGTGCTCCCGAGACCGTCGGAAGCGTGCTAGAATTCTGCAACGCCTGCCGGATACGTATGCATGCCGAGTATAGAGACCGCGAAGAGCGAAAGCTTCAGCCGTGTCAGAGCAGTGCAGCTGAAGGTGGGCGCTCCCGAGACCGTCGGAAGCGTGCTAGAACTATGCAACGCCTGCCGGATACCTATGCATGCCGGGTATAGAGACCGCGAAGAGCGAAAGCTTCAGTCGTGTCAGAGCAGTGCAGCTGAACTTGGGCGTTCCCGAGACCGTCGGAAGCGTGCTAGAATTATGCAACGCCTGCCAATTACGTATGCATGCCGGGTATAGAGACCGCGAAGAGCGAAAGCTTCAGTCGTGTGAGAGCATTGCAGCTGATGTTGGACGCTCCCGAGACCGTCGGGAGCGTGCTAGAATTATGCAACGCCTGCCGGATACGCATGCATGCCGGGTATAGAGACCGCGAAGAGCGAAAGCTTCAGTCGTGTCACAGCAGTGCAGCTGATGTTGGGCGCTCCCGAGACCGTCGGAAGCGTGCTAGAACTATGCAACGCTTGCCGGATACGTATGCATGCCGAGTATAGAGACCGCGAAGAGCGAAATCTTCAGTCAGAGCAGTGCAGCTGATATTGGGCGCTCCCGAGAGCGTCGGAAGCGTGCTAGAACTTTGCAACGCCTGCCGGATACGTATGCATGCCAGGTATAGAGACCGCGAAGAGCGAAAGCTTCAGTCGTGTGAGAGCATTGCAGCTGAAGTTGGGCGCTCCCGAGACCGTCGGAAGCGTGCTAGAATTATTCAACGCCTGCCGGATACCTATGCATGCCGGGTATAGAGACCGCGAAGAGCGAAAGGTTCAGCGGTGTCAGAGCAGTGCAGCTGAAGTTTGGTGCTCCCGAGACCGTCGGAAGCGTGCTAGAATTCTGCAACGCCTGCCGGATACGTATGCATGCCGAGTATAGAGACCGCGAAGAGCGAAAGCTTCAGCCGTGTCAGAGCAGTGCAGCTGAAGGTGGGCGCTCCCGAGACCGTGGGAAGCGTGCTAGAACTATGCAACGCCTGCCGGATACCTATGCATGCCGGGTATAGAGACCGCGAAGAGCGAAAGCTTCAGTCGTGTCAGAGCAGTGCAGCTGAACTTGGGCGTTCCCGAGACAGTCGGAAGCGTGCTAGAACTAAGCAACGCCTGCCGGATACGTATGCAAGCCGGGCATAGAGACCGCGAAGCGCGAAAGCTTCAGTCGTGTCAGAGCAGTGCAGCTGAACTTGGGTGCTCCCGAGACCGTCGGAAGTGTGCTAGAATTATGCAACGCCTGGCGGATACGTATGCATGCCGGGCATAGAGACCGCGAAGGGCGAAATCTTCAGTCGTGTCAGAGCAGTGCAGCTGAAGGCGGGCGCTCCCGAGACCGTCGGAAGCGTGCTAGAATTATGCAACGCGTCCGGATACGTATGCATGCCGGGTATAGAGACCGCGAAGAGCGAAAGCTTCAGTCGTGTCAGAGCAGTGCAGCTGAAGTTGGGCGCTCCCGAGACCGTCGGGAGCGTGCTAGAATTATGCAACTCCTGTCGGATACGTACGCATGCCGGGTATAGAGACCGCGAAGAGCGAAAGCTTCAGTCGTGTGAGAGCAGTGCAGCTGAAGTTGGGCGCTCCCGAGACCGTCGGGAGCATGCTAGAATTATGCAACTCCTGCCGGATACGTATGTATGCCGGGTATAGAGACCACAAAGAGCGAAATCTTCAGTCGTGTCAGAGCAGTGCAGCTGAAGTTGGGCGCTCCCGAGACTGTCGGAAGCGTGCTAGAATTATTCAACGCCTGCCGGATACCTATGCATGCCGGGTATAGAGACCGCGAAGAGCGAAAGCTTCAGCGGTGTCAGAGCAGTGCAGCTGAAGTTTGGTGCTCCCGAGACCGTCGGAAGCGTGCTAGAATTCTGCAACGCCTGCCGGATACGTATGCATGCCGAGTATAGAGACCGCGAAGAGCGAAAGCTTCAGCCGTGTCAGAGCAGTGCAGCTGAAGGTGGGCGCTCCCGAGACAGTCGGAAGCGTGCTAGAACTATGCAACGCCTGCCGGATACCTATGCATGCCGGGTATAGAGACCGCGAAGAGCGAAATCTTCAGTCGTGCCAGAGCAGTGCAGCTGAAGTTGGGCGCTCCCGAGACGGTCGGAAGCGTGCTAGAATTATTCAACGCCTGCCGGGTATAGAGACGGTATAGAGACCGCGAAGAGCGAAAGCTTCAGTCGTGTGAGAGCATTGCAGCTGAAGTGTGGCGCTCCCGAGACCGTCGGGAGCGTGCTAGATATATGCAACGCCTGCCGGATACGCATGCATGCCGGGTAGAGAGACCGCGAAGAGCGAAAGCTTCAGTCGTGTCAGAGTAGTGCAGCTGAAGTTGGGCGCTCCCGAGACCGTCGGAAGCTTGCTAGAATTATGAAACGCCTGCCGGATACGTGTGCATGCCGGGTATACAGACCTCGAAGAGCGAAAGCTTCATTCGTGTCAGAGCAGTGCAGCTGATGTTGGGTGCTCCCGAGACTGTCGGAAGCGTGCTAGAATTATGCAACGCCTTCCGGATACGTATGCGTGCCGGGAATAGAGACCGCGAAGAGCGAAATCTTCAGTCGTGTCAGAGCAGTGCAGCTGAAGTTGGGCGCTTCCGAGACCGTCGGAAGCGTGCTAGAATTATGCAACGCCTGCCAGGATACATATGCATGCCGGGTATAGAGACCGCGAAGAGCGAAATCTTCAGTCGTGTCAGAGCAGTGCAGCTGATATTGGCCGCTCCCGAGAGCGTCGGAAGCGTGCTAGAACTTTGCAACGCCGGCCGGATACGTATGCATGCCGGGTATAGAGACCGCGAAGAGCGAAAGCTTCAGTCATGTCAGAGCAATGCAGCTGAACTTGGGCACTCCCGTGACCGTCGGAAGTGTGCTAGAATTATGCAACGCCTGCCGGATACGTATGCATGCCGAGTATAGAGGCCGCGAAGAGCGAAAGCTTCAGTCGTGTGAGAGCATTGCAGCTGAAGTTGGGCGCTCCCGAGACCGTCGGAAGCGTGCTAGAATTATTCAACGCCTGCCGGATACCTATGCATGCCGGGTATAGAGACCGCGAAGAGCGAAAACTTCAGCGGTGTCAGAGTAGTGCAGCTGAAGTTTGGTGCTCCCGAGACCGTCGGAAGCGTGCTAGAATTCTGCAACGCCTGCCGGATACGTATCCATGCCGAGTATAGAGACCGCGAAGAGCGAAAGCTTCAGCCGTGTCAGAGCAGTGCAGCTGATGTTGGGTGCTCCCGAGACCGTCGGAAGCGTGCTAGAACTATGCAACGCCTGCCGGATACCTATGCATGCCGGGTATAGAGACCGCGAAGAGCGAAAGCTTCAGTCGTGTCAGAGCAGTGCAGCTGAAGTTGGGCGCTCCCGAGACGGTCGGAAGCGTGCTAGAATTATGCAACGCCTGCCGGATACCTATGCATGCCGGGAATAGAGACCGCGAAGAGCGAAAGCTTCAGTCATGGCAGAGCATTGCAGCTGAAGTTGGGCGCTCCCGAGACCGTTGGGAGCGTGCTAGAATTATGCAACGCCTGCCGGATACGCATGCATGCCGGGTATAGAGACCGCGAAGAGCGAAAGCTTCAGTCGTGTCTGAGCAGTGCAGCTGATGTTGGGCGCTCCCGAGACTTTCGGAAGCGTGCTAGAACTATGCAACGCCTTCCGGATACGTATGCATGCCGGGTATAGAGACCGCGAAGAGCGAAAGCTTCAGTCGTGTCAGAGTAGTGCAGCTGAAGTTGGGCGCTCCCGAGACCGTCGGAAGCTTGCTAGAATTATGAAACGCCTGCCGGATACGTGTGCATGCCGGGTATACAGACCTCGAAGAGCGAAAGCTTCATTCGTGTCAGAGCAGTGCAGCTGATGTTGGGTGCTCCCGAGACTGTCGGAAGCGTGCTAGAATTATGCAACGCCTTCCGGATACGTATGCGTGCCGGGAATAGAGACCGCGAAGAGCGAAATCTTCAGTCGTGTCAGAGCAGTGCAGCTGAAGTTGGGCGCTTCCGAGACCGTCGGAAGCGTGCTAGAATTATGCAACGCCTGCCAGGATACATATGCATGCCGGGTATAGAGACCGCGAAGAGCGAAATCTTCAGTCGTGTCAGAGCAGTGCAGCTGATATTGGCCGCTCCCGAGAGCGTCGGAAGCGTGCTAGAACTTTGCAACGCCGGCCGGATACGTATGCATGCCGGGTATAGAGACCGCGAAGAGCGAAAGCTTCAGTCATGTCAGAGCAATGCAGCTGAACTTGGGCGCTCCCGTGACCGTCGGAAGTGTGCTAGAATTATGCAACGCCTGCCGGATACGTATGCATGCCGAGTATAGAGGCCGCGAAGAGCGAAAGCTTCAGTCGTGTGAGAGCATTGCAGCTGAAGTTGGGCGCTCCCGAGACCGTCGGAAGCGTGCTAGAATTATTCAACGCCTGCCGGATACCTATGCATGCCGGGTATAGAGACCGCGAAGAGCGAAAACTTCAGCGGTGTCAGAGTAGTGCAGCTGAAGTTTGGTGCTCCCGAGACCGTCGGAAGCGTGCTAGAATTCTGCAACGCCTGCCGGATACGTATCCATGCCGAGTATAGAGACCGCGAAGAGCGAAAGCTTCAGCCGTGTCAGAGCAGTGCAGCTGATGTTGGGTGCTCCCGAGACCGTCGGAAGCGTGCTAGAACTATGCAACGCCTGCCGGATACCTATGCATGCCGGGTATAGAGACCGCGAAGAGCGAAAGCTTCAGTCGTGTCAGAGCAGTGCAGCTGAAGTTGGGCGCTCCCGAGACGGTCGGAAGCGTGCTAGAATTATGCAACGCCTGCCGGATACCTATGCATGCCGGGTATAGAGACCGCGAAGAGCGAAAGCTTCAGTCATGGCAGAGCATTGCAGCTGAAGTTGGGCGCTCCCGAGACCGTCGGGAGCGTGCTAGAATTATGCAACGCCTGCCGGATACGCATGCATGCCGGGTATAGAGACCGCGAAGAGCGAAAGCTTCAGTCGTGTCTGAGCAGTGCAGCTGATGTTGGGCGCTCCCGAGACTTTCGGAAGCGTGCTAGAACTATGCAACGCCTTCCGGATACGTATGCATGCCGGGTATAGAGACCGCGAAGAGCGAAACCTTCAGTCGTGTCAGAGCAGTGCAGCTGAAGTTGAGCGCTTCGGAGACCGTCGGAAGCTTGCTAGAATTATGCAACGCCTGCCAGGATACATATGCATGCCGCGTATAGAGACCGCGAAGAGCGAAATCTTCAGTCGTGTCAGAGCAGTGTAGCTGATATTGGGCCCTCCCAAGACCGTCGGAAGCGTGCTAGAACTATGAAACGCCTGCCGGATACGTATGCATGCCGGGTATAGAGACCGCGAAGAGCGAAAGCTTCAGCGGTGTCAGAGCAGTGCAGCTGAAGTTTGGTGCTCCCGAGACCGTCGGAAGCGTGCTAGAATTCTGCAACGCCTGCCGGATACGTATGCATGCAGAGCATAGAGACCGCGAAGAGCGAAATCTTCAGTCGTGTCAGAGCAGTGCAGCTGATATTGGGCGCTCCCGAGAGCGTCGGAAGCGTGCTAGAACTTTGCAACGCCTGCCGGATACGTATGCATGCCGGGTATAGAGACCGCGAAGAGCGAAAGCTTCAGTCATGTCAGAGCAGTGCAGCTGAACTTGGGCGCTCCCGAGACCGTCGGAAGTGTGCTAGAATTATGCAACGCCTGCCGGATAGGTATGCATGCCGAGTGTAGAGACCACGAAGAGCGAAAGCTTCAGTCGTGTGAGAGCATTGCAGCTGAAGTTGGGCGCTCCCGAGACCGTCGGAAGCGCGTTAGAATTATTCAACGCCTGCCGGATACCTATGCATCCCGGGTATAGAGACCACGAAGAGCGAAAGCTTCAGCGGTGTCAGAGCAGTGCAGCTGAAGTTTGGTGCTCCCGAGACCGTCGGAAGCGTGCTAGAATTCTGCAACGCCTGCCGGATACGTATGCATGCAGAGTATAGAGACCGCGAAGAGCGAAATCTTCAGTCGTGTCAGAGCAGTGCAGCTGATATTGGGCGCTCCCGAGAGCGTCGGAAGCGTGCTAGAACTATGCAACGCCTTCCGGATACGTATGCATGCCGGGTATAGAGACCGCGAAGAGCGAAACCTTCAGTCGTGTCAGAGCAGTGCAGCTGAATTTGGGCGCTTCGGAGACCGTCGGAAGCGTGCTAGAACTATGCAACGCCTGCCGGATACCTATGCATGCCGGGTATAGAGACCGCGAAGAGCGAAAGCTTCAGTCGTGTCAGAGCAGTGCAGCTGAAGTTGGGCGCTCCCGAGACGGTCGGAAGCGTGCTAGAATTATGCAACGCCTGCCGGATACGTATGCATGCCGGGTATAGAGACCGCGAAGAGCGAAAGCTTCAGTCGTGTGAGAGCATTGCAGCTGAAGTTGGACGCTCCCGAGACCGTCGGGAGCGTGCTAGAATTATGCAACGCCTGCCGGATACGCATGCATGCCGAGTATAGAGACCGCGAAGAGCGAAATCTTCAGTCGTGTCAGAGCAGTGCAGCTGATATTGGGCGCTAACGAGAGCGTCGGAAGCGTGCTAGAACTTTGCAACGCCTGCCGGATACGTATGCATGCCGGGTATAGAGACCGCGAAGAGCGAAAGCTTCAGTCATGTCAGAGTAGTGCAGCTGAACTTGGGCGCTCCCGAGACCGTCGGAAGTGCGCTATAATTATGCAACGCCTGCCGGATACGTATGCATGCCGAGTATAGTGACCGCGAAGAGCGAAAGCTTCAGTCGTGTGAGAGCATTGCAGCTGAAGTTGGGCGCTCCCGAGACCGTCGGAAGCTTGCTAGAATTATGAAACGCCTGCCGGATACATATGCATGCCGGGTATAGAGACCGCGAAGAGCGAAATCTTCAGTCGTGTCACAGCAGTGCAGCTGATGTTGGGCGCTCCCGAGACCGTCGGAAGCGTGCTAGAACTATGCAACGCTTGCCGGATACGTATGCATGCCGAGTATAGAGACCGCGAAGAGCGAAATCTTCAGTCAGAGCAGTGCAGCTGATATTGGGCGCTCCCGAGAGCGTCGGAAGCGTGCTAGAACTTTGCAACGCCTGCCGGATACGTATGCATGCCAGGTATAGAGACCGCGAAGAGCGAAAGCTTCAGTCGTGTGAGAGCATTGCAGCTGAAGTTGGGCGCTCCCGAGACCGTCGGAAGCGTGCTAGAATTATTCAACGCCTGCCGGATACCTATGCATGCCGGGTATAGAGACCGCGAAGAGCGAAAGGTTCAGCGGTGTCAGAGCAGTGCAGCTGAAGTTTGGTGCTCCCGAGACCGTCGGAAGCGTGCTAGAATTCTGCAACGCCTGCCGGATACGTATGCATGCCGAGTATAGAGACCGCGAAGAGCGAAAGCTTCAGCCGTGTCAGAGCAGTGCAGCTGAAGGTGGGCGCTCCCGAGACCGTCGGAAGCGTGCTAGAACTATGCAACGCCTGCCGGATACCTATGCATGCCGGGTATAGAGACCGCGAAGAGCGAAAGCTTCAGTCGTGTCAGAGCAGTGCAGCTGAACTTGGGCGTTCCCGAGACCGTCGGAAGCGTGCTAGAATTATGCAACGCCTGCCAATTACGTATGCATGCCGGGTATAGAGACCGCGAAGAGCGAAAGCTTCAGTCGTGTGAGAGCATTGCAGCTGATGTTGGACGCTCCCGAGACCGTCGGGAGCGTGCTAGAATTATGCAACGCCTGCCGGATACGCATGCATGCCGGGTATAGAGACCGCGAAGAGCGAAAGCTTCAGTCGTGTCACAGCAGTGCAGCTGATGTTGGGCGCTCCCGAGACCGTCGGAAGCGTGCTAGAACTATGCAACGCTTGCCGGATACGTATGCATGCCGAGTATAGAGACCGCGAAGAGCGAAATCTTCAGTCAGAGCAGTGCAGCTGATATTGGGCGCTCCCGAGAGCGTCGGAAGCGTGCTAGAACTTTGCAACGCCTGCCGGATACGTATGCATGCCAGGTATAGAGACCGCGAAGAGCGAAAGCTTCAGTCGTGTGAGAGCATTGCAGCTGAAGTTGGGCGCTCCCGAGACCGTCGGAAGCGTGCTAGAATTATTCAACGCCTGCCGGATACCTATGCATGCCGGGTATAGAGACCGCGAAGAGCGAAAGGTTCAGCGGTGTCAGAGCAGTGCAGCTGAAGTTTGGTGCTCCCGAGACCGTCGGAAGCGTGCTAGAATTCTGCAACGCCTGCCGGATACGTATGCATGCCGAGTATAGAGACCGCGAAGAGCGAAAGCTTCAGCCGTGTCAGAGCAGTGCAGCTGAAGGTGGGCGCTCCCGAGACCGTGGGAAGCGTGCTAGAACTATGCAACGCCTGCCGGATACCTATGCATGCCGGGTATAGAGACCGCGAAGAGCGAAAGCTTCAGTCGTGTCAGAGCAGTGCAGCTGAACTTGGGCGTTCCCGAGACAGTCGGAAGCGTGCTAGAATTATATAACGCCTGCCGGATACGTATGCATGCCGAGTATAGAGACCGCGAAGAGCGAAAGCTTCAGCCGTGTCAGAGCAGTGCAGCTGAAGTTGGGCGCTCCTGAGACCGTCGGAAGCGTGCTAGAACTAAGCAACGCCTGCCGGATACGTATGCAAGCCGGGCATAGAGACCGCGAAGCGCGAAAGCTTCAGTCGTGTCAGAGCAGTGCAGCTGAACTTGGGTGCTCCCGAGACCGTCGGAAGTGTGCTAGAATTATGCAACGCCTGGCGGATACGTATGCATGCCGGGCATAGAGACCGCGAAGGGCGAAATCTTCAGTCGTGTCAGAGCAGTGCAGCTGAAGGCGGGCGCTCCCGAGACCGTCGGAAGCGTGCTAGAATTATGCAACGCGTCCGGATACGTATGCATGCCGGGTATAGAGACCGCGAAGAGCGAAAGCTTCAGTCGTGTCAGAGCAGTGCAGCTGAAGTTGGGCGCTCCCGAGACCGTCGGGAGCGTGCTAGAATTATGCAACTCCTGTCGGATACGTACGCATGCCGGGTATAGAGACCGCGAAGAGCGAAAGCTTCAGTCGTGTGAGAGCAGTGCAGCTGAAGTTGGGCGCTCCCGAGACCGTCGGGAGCATGCTAGAATTATGCAACTCCTGCCGGATACGTATGTATGCCGGGTATAGAGACCACAAAGAGCGAAATCTTCAGTCGTGTCAGAGCAGTGCAGCTGAAGTTGGGCGCTCCCGAGACTGTCGGAAGCGTGCTAGAATTATTCAACGCCTGCCGGATACCTATGCATGCCGGGTATAGAGACCGCGAAGAGCGAAAGCTTCAGCGGTGTCAGAGCAGTGCAGCTGAAGTTTGGTGCTCCCGAGACCGTCGGAAGCGTGCTAGAATTCTGCAACGCCTGCCGGATACGTATGCATGCCGAGTATAGAGACCGCGAAGAGCGAAAGCTTCAGCCGTGTCAGAGCAGTGCAGCTGAAGGTGGGCGCTCCCGAGACAGTCGGAAGCGTGCTAGAACTATGCAACGCCTGCCGGATACCTATGCATGCCGGGTATAGAGACCGCGAAGAGCGAAATCTTCAGTCGTGCCAGAGCAGTGCAGCTGAAGTTGGGCGCTCCCGAGACGGTCGGAAGCGTGCTAGAATTATTCAACGCCTGCCGGGTATAGAGACGGTATAGAGACCGCGAAGAGCGAAAGCTTCAGTCGTGTGAGAGCATTGCAGCTGAAGTGTGGCGCTCCCGAGACCGTCGGGAGCGTGCTAGATATATGCAACGCCTGCCGGATACGCATGCATGCCGGGTAGAGAGACCGCGAAGAGCGAAAGCTTCAGTCGTGTCAGAGTAGTGCAGCTGAAGTTGGGCGCTCCCGAGACCGTCGGAAGCTTGCTAGAATTATGAAACGCCTGCCGGATACGTGTGCATGCCGGGTATACAGACCTCGAAGAGCGAAAGCTTCATTCGTGTCAGAGCAGTGCAGCTGATGTTGGGTGCTCCCGAGACTGTCGGAAGCGTGCTAGAATTATGCAACGCCTTCCGGATACGTATGCGTGCCGGGAATAGAGACCGCGAAGAGCGAAATCTTCAGTCGTGTCAGAGCAGTGCAGCTGAAGTTGGGCGCTTCCGAGACCGTCGGAAGCGTGCTAGAATTATGCAACGCCTGCCAGGATACATATGCATGCCGGGTATAGAGACCGCGAAGAGCGAAATCTTCAGTCGTGTCAGAGCAGTGCAGCTGATATTGGCCGCTCCCGAGAGCGTCGGAAGCGTGCTAGAACTTTGCAACGCCGGCCGGATACGTATGCATGCCGGGTATAGAGACCGCGAAGAGCGAAAGCTTCAGTCATGTCAGAGCAATGCAGCTGAACTTGGGCACTCCCGTGACCGTCGGAAGTGTGCTAGAATTATGCAACGCCTGCCGGATACGTATGCATGCCGAGTATAGAGGCCGCGAAGAGCGAAAGCTTCAGTCGTGTGAGAGCATTGCAGCTGAAGTTGGGCGCTCCCGAGACCGTCGGAAGCGTGCTAGAATTATTCAACGCCTGCCGGATACCTATGCATGCCGGGTATAGAGACCGCGAAGAGCGAAAACTTCAGCGGTGTCAGAGTAGTGCAGCTGAAGTTTGGTGCTCCCGAGACCGTCGGAAGCGTGCTAGAATTCTGCAACGCCTGCCGGATACGTATCCATGCCGAGTATAGAGACCGCGAAGAGCGAAAGCTTCAGCCGTGTCAGAGCAGTGCAGCTGATGTTGGGTGCTCCCGAGACCGTCGGAAGCGTGCTAGAACTATGCAACGCCTGCCGGATACCTATGCATGCCGGGTATAGAGACCGCGAAGAGCGAAAGCTTCAGTCGTGTCAGAGCAGTGCAGCTGAAGTTGGGCGCTCCCGAGACGGTCGGAAGCGTGCTAGAATTATGCAACGCCTGCCGGATACCTATGCATGCCGGGAATAGAGACCGCGAAGAGCGAAAGCTTCAGTCATGGCAGAGCATTGCAGCTGAAGTTGGGCGCTCCCGAGACCGTTGGGAGCGTGCTAGAATTATGCAACGCCTGCCGGATACGCATGCATGCCGGGTATAGAGACCGCGAAGAGCGAAAGCTTCAGTCGTGTCTGAGCAGTGCAGCTGATGTTGGGCGCTCCCGAGACTTTCGGAAGCGTGCTAGAACTATGCAACGCCTTCCGGATACGTATGCATGCCGGGTATAGAGACCGCGAAGAGCGAAAGCTTCAGTCGTGTCAGAGTAGTGCAGCTGAAGTTGGGCGCTCCCGAGACCGTCGGAAGCTTGCTAGAATTATGAAACGCCTGCCGGATACGTGTGCATGCCGGGTATACAGACCTCGAAGAGCGAAAGCTTCATTCGTGTCAGAGCAGTGCAGCTGATGTTGGGTGCTCCCGAGACTGTCGGAAGCGTGCTAGAATTATGCAACGCCTTCCGGATACGTATGCGTGCCGGGAATAGAGACCGCGAAGAGCGAAATCTTCAGTCGTGTCAGAGCAGTGCAGCTGAAGTTGGGCGCTTCCGAGACCGTCGGAAGCGTGCTAGAATTATGCAACGCCTGCCAGGATACATATGCATGCCGGGTATAGAGACCGCGAAGAGCGAAATCTTCAGTCGTGTCAGAGCAGTGCAGCTGATATTGGCCGCTCCCGAGAGCGTCGGAAGCGTGCTAGAACTTTGCAACGCCGGCCGGATACGTATGCATGCCGGGTATAGAGACCGCGAAGAGCGAAAGCTTCAGTCATGTCAGAGCAATGCAGCTGAACTTGGGCGCTCCCGTGACCGTCGGAAGTGTGCTAGAATTATGCAACGCCTGCCGGATACGTATGCATGCCGAGTATAGAGGCCGCGAAGAGCGAAAGCTTCAGTCGTGTGAGAGCATTGCAGCTGAAGTTGGGCGCTCCCGAGACCGTCGGAAGCGTGCTAGAATTATTCAACGCCTGCCGGATACCTATGCATGCCGGGTATAGAGACCGCGAAGAGCGAAAACTTCAGCGGTGTCAGAGTAGTGCAGCTGAAGTTTGGTGCTCCCGAGACCGTCGGAAGCGTGCTAGAATTCTGCAACGCCTGCCGGATACGTATCCATGCCGAGTATAGAGACCGCGAAGAGCGAAAGCTTCAGCCGTGTCAGAGCAGTGCAGCTGATGTTGGGTGCTCCCGAGACCGTCGGAAGCGTGCTAGAACTATGCAACGCCTGCCGGATACCTATGCATGCCGGGTATAGAGACCGCGAAGAGCGAAAGCTTCAGTCGTGTCAGAGCAGTGCAGCTGAAGTTGGGCGCTCCCGAGACGGTCGGAAGCGTGCTAGAATTATGCAACGCCTGCCGGATACCTATGCATGCCGGGTATAGAGACCGCGAAGAGCGAAAGCTTCAGTCATGGCAGAGCATTGCAGCTGAAGTTGGGCGCTCCCGAGACCGTCGGGAGCGTGCTAGAATTATGCAACGCCTGCCGGATACGCATGCATGCCGGGTATAGAGACCGCGAAGAGCGAAAGCTTCAGTCGTGTCTGAGCAGTGCAGCTGATGTTGGGCGCTCCCGAGACTTTCGGAAGCGTGCTAGAACTATGCAACGCCTTCCGGATACGTATGCATGCCGGGTATAGAGACCGCGAAGAGCGAAACCTTCAGTCGTGTCAGAGCAGTGCAGCTGAAGTTGGGCGCTTCGGAGACCGTCGGAAGCTTGCTAGAATTATGCAACGCCTGCCAGGATACATATGCATGCCGCGTATAGAGACCGCGAAGAGCGAAATCTTCAGTCGTGTCAGAGCAGTGTAGCTGATATTGGGCCCTCCCAAGACCGTCGGAAGCGTGCTAGAACTATGAAACGCCTGCCGGATACGTATGCATGCCGGGTATAGAGACCGCGAAGAGCGAAAGCTTCAGCGGTGTCAGAGCAGTGCAGCTGAAGTTTGGTGCTCCCGAGACCGTCGGAAGCGTGCTAGAATTCTGCAACGCCTGCCGGATACGTATGCATGCAGAGCATAGAGACCGCGAAGAGCGAAATCTTCAGTCGTGTCAGAGCAGTGCAGCTGATATTGGGCGCTCCCGAGAGCGTCGGAAGCGTGCTAGAACTTTGCAACGCCTGCCGGATACGTATGCATGCCGGGTATAGAGACCGCGAAGAGCGAAAGCTTCAGTCATGTCAGAGCAGTGCAGCTGAACTTGGGCGCTCCCGAGACCGTCGGAAGTGTGCTAGAATTATGCAACGCCTGCCGGATAGGTATGCATGCCGAGTGTAGAGACCACGAAGAGCGAAAGCTTCAGTCGTGTGAGAGCATTGCAGCTGAAGTTGGGCGCTCCCGAGACCGTCGGAAGCGCGTTAGAATTATTCAACGCCTGCCGGATACCTATGCATCCCGGGTATAGAGACCACGAAGAGCGAAAGCTTCAGCGGTGTCAGAGCAGTGCAGCTGAAGTTTGGTGCTCCCGAGACCGTCGGAAGCGTGCTAGAATTCTGCAACGCCTGCCGGATACGTATGCATGCAGAGTATAGAGACCGCGAAGAGCGAAATCTTCAGTCGTGTCAGAGCAGTGCAGCTGATATTGGGCGCTCCCGAGAGCGTCGGAAGCGTGCTAGAACTATGCAACGCCTTCCGGATACGTATGCATGCCGGGTATAGAGACCGCGAAGAGCGAAACCTTCAGTCGTGTCAGAGCAGTGCAGCTGAATTTGGGCGCTTCGGAGACCGTCGGAAGCGTGCTAGAACTATGCAACGCCTGCCGGATACCTATGCATGCCGGGTATAGAGACCGCGAAGAGCGAAAGCTTCAGTCGTGTCAGAGCAGTGCAGCTGAAGTTGGGCGCTCCCGAGACGGTCGGAAGCGTGCTAGAATTATGCAACGCCTGCCGGATACGTATGCATGCCGGGTATAGAGACCGCGAAGAGCGAAAGCTTCAGTCGTGTGAGAGCATTGCAGCTGAAGTTGGACGCTCCCGAGACCGTCGGGAGCGTGCTAGAATTATGCAACGCCTGCCGGATACGCATGCATGCCGAGTATAGAGACCGCGAAGAGCGAAATCTTCAGTCGTGTCAGAGCAGTGCAGCTGATATTGGGCGCTAACGAGAGCGTCGGAAGCGTGCTAGAACTTTGCAACGCCTGCCGGATACGTATGCATGCCGGGTATAGAGACCGCGAAGAGCGAAAGCTTCAGTCATGTCAGAGTAGTGCAGCTGAACTTGGGCGCTCCCGAGACCGTCGGAAGTGCGCTATAATTATGCAACGCCTGCCGGATACGTATGCATGCCGAGTATAGTGACCGCGAAGAGCGAAAGCTTCAGTCGTGTGAGAGCATTGCAGCTGAAGTTGGGCGCTCCCGAGACCGTCGGAAGCTTGCTAGAATTATGAAACGCCTGCCGGATACGTATGCATGCCGGGTATACAGACCTCGAAGAGCGAAAGCTTCAGTCGTGTCAGAGTAGTGCAGCTGATGTTGGGTGCTCCCGAGACCGCCGGAAGCGTGCTAGAATTATGCAACGCCTTCCGGATTCGTATGCGTGCCGGGTATAGAGACTGCGAAGAGCGAAATCTTCAGTCGTGTCAGAGCAGTGCAGCTGATATTGGCCGCTCCCGAGAGTGTCGGAAGCGTGCTAGAACTTTGCAACGCCTGCCGGATACGTATGCATGCCGGGTATAGAGACCGCGAAGAGCGAAAGCTTCAGTCATGTCAGAGTAGTGCAGCTGAACTTGGGCGCTCCCGAGACCGTCGGAAGTGCGCTATAATTATGCAACGCCTGCCGGATACGTATGCATGCCGAGTATAGTGACCGCGAAGAGCGAAAGCTTCAGTCGTGTGAGAGCATTGCAGCTGAAGTTGGGCGCTCCCGAGACCGTCGGAAGCTTGCTAGAATTATGAAACGCCTGCCGGATACGTATGCATGCCGGGTATACAGACCTCGAAGAGCGAAAGCTTCAGTCGTGTCAGAGTAGTGCAGCTGATGTTGGGTGCTCCCGAGACCGCCGGAAGCGTGCTAGAATTATGCAACGCCTTCCGGATTCGTATGCATGCCGGGTATAGAGACCGCGAAGAGCGAAAGCTTCAATCATGTCAGAGCAGTGCAGCTGAACTTGGGCGCTCCCGAGACCGTCGGAAGTGTGCTAGAATTATGCAACGCCTGCCGGATACGTATGCATGCCGAGTATAGAGACCGCGAAGAGCGAAAGCTTCAGTCGTGTGAGAGCATTGCAGCTGAAGTTGGGCGCTCCCGAGACCGTCGGAAGCGTGCTAGAATTATTCAACGCCTGCCGGATACCTATGCATGCCGGGTATAGAGACCGCGAAGAGCGAAAGCTTCAGCGGTGTCAGTGTAGTGCAGCTGAAGTTTTGTGCTCCCGAGACCGTCGGAAGCGTGCTAGAATTCTGCAACGCCTGCCGGATACGTATGCATGCCGAGTATAGAGACCGCGAAGAGCGAAAGCTTCAGCCGTGTCAGAGCAGTGCAGCTGATGTTGGGTGCTCCCGAGACCGTCGGAAGCGTGCTAGAACTATGCAACGCCTGCCGGATACCTATGCATGCCGGGTATGGAGACCGCGAAGAGCGAAAGCTTCAGTCGTGTCAGAGCAGTGCAGCTGAAGTTGGGCGCTCCCGAGATGGTCGGAAGCGTGCTAGAATTATGCAACGCCTGCCAATTACGTATGCATGCCGGGTATAGAGACCGCGAAGAGCGAAAGCTTCAGTCGTGTGAGAGCATTGCAGCTGAAGTTGGACGCTCCCGAGACCGTCGGGAGCGTGCTAGAATTATGCAACGCCTGCCGGATACGCATGCATGCCGGGTATAGAGACCGCGAAGAGCGAAAGCTTCAGCGGTGTCAGAGCAGTGCAGCTGAAGTTTGGTGCTCCCGAGACCGTCGGAAGCGTGCTAGAATTCTGCAACGCCTGCCGGATACGTATGCATGCCGAGTATAGAGACCGCGAAGAGCGAAAGCTTCAGCCGTGTGAGAGCAGTGCAGCTGAAGGTGGGCGCTCCCGAGACAGTCGGAAGCGTGCTAGAACTATGCAACGCCTGCCGGATACCTATGCATGCCGGGTACAGAGACCACGAAGAGCGAAAGCTTCAGTCGTGTCAGAGCAGTGCAGCTGAAGTTGGGCGCTCCCGAGACGGTCGGAAGCGTGCTAGAATTATGCAACGCCTGCCGGGTATAGAGACGGTATAGAGACCGCGAAGAGCGAAAGCTTCAGTCGTGTGAGAGCATTGCAGCTGAAGTTGGGCGCTCCCGAGACCGTCGGGAGCGTGCTAGATATATGCAACGCCTGCCGGATACGCATGCATGCCGGGTAGAGAGACCGCGAAGAGCGAAAGCTTCAGTCGTGTCAGAGTAGTGCAGCTGAAGTTGGGCGCTCCCGAGACCGTCGGAAGCTTGCTAGAACTATGCAACGCCTGCCAATTACGTATGCATGCCGGGTATAGAGACCGCGAAGAGCGAAAGCTTCAGTCGTGTGAGAGCATTGCAGCTGATGTTGGACGCTCCCGAGACCGTCGGGAGCGTGCTAGAATTATGCAACGCCTGCCGGATACGCATGCATGCCGGGTATAGAGACCGCGAAGAGCGAAAGCTTCAGTCGTGTCAGAGCAGTGCAGCTGATGTTGGGCGCTCCCGAGACCGTCGGAAGCCTGCTAGAACTATGCAACGCTTGCCGGATACGTATGCATGCCGAGTATAGAGACCGCGAAGAGCGAAATCTTCAGTCAGAGCAGTGCAGCTGATATTGGGCGCTCCCGAGAGCGTCGGAAGCGTGCTAGAACTTTGCAACGCCTGCTGGATACGTATGCATGCCAGGTATAGAGACCGCGAAGAGCGAAAGCTTCAGTCATGTCAGAGCAGTGCAGCTGAACTTGGGCGCTCCCGAGACCGTCGGAAGTGCGCTAGAATTATGCAACGCCTGCCGGATACGTATGCATGCCGAGTATAGAGACCGCGAAGAGCGAAAGCTTCAGTCGTGTGAGAGCATTGCAGCTGAAGTTGGGCGCTCCCGAGACCGTCGGAAGCGTGCTAGAATTATTCAACGCCTGCCGGATACCTATGCATGCCGGGTATAGAGACCGCGAAGAGCGAAAGGTTCAGCGGTGTCAGAGCAGTGCAGCTGAAGTTTGGTGCTCCCGAGACCGTAGGAAGCGTGCTAGAATTCTGCAACGCCTGCCGGATACGTATGCATGCCGAGTATAGAGACCGCGAAGAGCGAAAGCTTCAGCCGTGTCAGAGCAGTGCAGCTGAAGGTGGGCGCTCCCGAGACCGTCGGAAGCGTGCTAGAACTATGCAACGCCTGCCGGATACCTATGCATGCCGGGTATAGAGACCGCGAAGAGCGAAAGCTTCAGTCGTGTCAGAGCAGTGCAGCTGAACTTGGGCGTTCCCGAGACAGTCGGAAGCGTGCTAGAATTATATAACGCCTGCCGGATACGTATGCATGCCGAGTATAGAGACCGCGAAGAGCGAAAGCTTCAGCCGCGTCAGAGCAGTGCAGCTGAAGTTGGGCGCTCCTGAGACCGTCGGAAGCGTGCTAGAACTAAGCAACGCCTGCCGGATACGTATGCAAGCCGGGCATAGAGACCGCGAAGCGCGAAAGCTTCAGTCGTGTCAGAGCAGTGCAGCTGAACTTGGGTGCTCCTGAGACCGTCGGAAGTGTGCTAGAATTATGCAACGCCTGGCGGATACGTATGCATGCCGGGCATAGAGACCGCGAAGGGCGAAATCTTCAGTCGTGTCAGAGCAGTGCAGCTGAAGGCGGGCGCTCCCGAGACCGTCGGAAGCGTGCTAGAATTATGCAACGCGTCCGGATACGTATGCATGCCGGGTATAGAGACCGCGAAGAGCGAAAGCTTCAGTCGTGTGAGAGCAGTGCAGCTGAAGTTGGGCGCTCCCGAGACCGTCGGGAGCGTGCTAGAATTATGCAACTCCTGTCGGATACGTACGCATGCCGGGTATAGAGACCGCGAAGAGCGAAAGCTTCAGTCGTGTGAGAGCAGTGCAGCTTAAGTTGGGCGCTCCCGAGACCGTCGGGAGCACGCTAGAATTATGCAACTCCTGCCGGATACGTATGCATGCCGGGTATAGAGACCACAAAGAGCGAAATCTTCAGTCGTGTCAGAGCAGTGCAGCTGAAGTTGGGCGCTCCCGAGACTGTCGGAAGCGTGCTAGAATTATTCAACGCCTGCCGGATACCTATGCATGCCGGGTATAGAGACCGCGAAGAGCGAAAGCTTCAGCGGTGTCAGAGCAGTGCAGCTGAAGTTTGGTGCTCCCGAGACCGTCGAAAGCGTGCTAGAATTCTGCAACGCCTGCCGGATACGTATGCATGCCGAGTATAGAGACCGCGAAGAGCGAAAGCTTCAGCCGTGTCAGAGCAGTGCAGCTGAAGGTGGGCGCTCCCGAGACAGTCGGAAGCGTGCTAGAACTATGCAACGCCTGCCGGATACCTATGCATGCCGGGTATAGAGACCGCGAAGAGCGAAATCTTCAGTCGTGCCAGAGCAGTGCAGCTGAAGTTGGGCGCTCCCGAGACGGTCGGAAGCGTGCTAGAATTATGCAACGCCTGCCGGGTATAGAGACGGTATAGAGACCGCGAAGAGCGAAAGCTTCAGTCGTGTGAGAGCATTGCAGCTGAAGTGTGGCGCTCCCGAGACCGTCGGGAGCGTGCTAGATATATGCAACGCCTGCCGGATACGCATGCATGCCGGGTAGAGAGACCGCGAAGAGCGAAAGCTTCAGTCGTGTCAGAGTAGTGCAGCTGAAGTTGGGCGCTCCCGAGACCGTCGGAAGCTTGCTAGAATTATGAAACGCCTGCCGGATACGTGTGCATGCCGGGTATACAGACCTCGAAGAGCGAAAGCTTCATTCGGTTCAGAGCAGTGCAGCTGATGTTGGGTGCTCCCGAGACTGTCGGAAGCGTGCTAGAATTATGCAACGCCTTCCGGATACGTATGCGTGCCGGGAATAGAGACCGCGAAGAGCGAAATCTTCAGTCGTGTTAGAGCAGTGCAGCTGAAGTTGGGCGCTTCCGAGACCGTCGGAAGCGTGCTAGAATTATGCAACGCCTGCCAGGATACATATGCATGCCGGGTATAGAGACCGCGAAGAGCGAAAGCTTCAGTCATGTCAGAGCAATGCAGCTGAACTTGGGCGCTCCCGTGACCGTCGGAAGTGTGCTAGAATTATGCAACGCCTGCCGGATACGTATGCATGCCGAGTATAGAGGCCGCGAAGAGCGAAAGCTTCAGTCGTGTGAGAGCATTGCAGCTGAAGTTGGGCGCTCCCGAGACCGTCGGAAGCGTGCTAGAATTATTCAACGCCTGCCGGATACCTATGCATGCCGGGTATAGAGACCGCGAAGAGCGAAAACTTCAGCGGTGTCAGAGTAGTGCAGCTGAAGTTTGGTGCTCCCGAGACCGTCGGAAGCGTGCTAGAATTCTGCAACGCCTGCCGGATACGTATCCATGCCGAGTATAGAGACCGCGAAGAGCGAAAGCTTCAGCCGTGTCAGAGCAGTGCAGCTGATGTTGGGTGCTCCCGAGACCGTCGGAAGCGTGCTAGAACTATGCAACGCCTGCCGGATACCTATGCATGCCGGGTATAGAGACCGCGAAGAGCGAAAGCTTCAGTCGTGTCAGAGCAGTGCAGCTGAAGTTGGGCGCTCCCGAGACGGTCGGAAGCGTGCTAGAATTATGCAACGCCTGCCAGATACGTATGCATGCCGGGTATAGAGACCGCGAAGAGCGAAACCTTCAGTCGTGTCAGAGCAGTGCAGCTGAAGTTGGGCGCTTCGGAGACCGTCGGAAGCTTGCTAGAATTATGCAACGCCTGCCAGGATACATATGCATACCGCGTATAGAGACCGCGAAGAGCGAAATCTTCAGTCGTGTCAGAGCAGTGTAGCTGATATTGGGCCCTCCCAAGACCGTCGGAAGCGTGCTAGAACTATGAAACGCCTGCCGGATACGTATGCATGCCGGGTATAGAGACCGCGAAGAGCGAAAGCTTCAGCGGTGTCAGAGCAGTGCAGCTGAAGTTTGGTGCTCCCGAGACCGTCGGAAGCGTGCTAGAATTCTGCGACGCCTGCCGGATACGTATGCATGCAGAGTATAGAGACCGCGAAGAGCGAAATCTTCAGTCGTGTCAGAGCAGTGCAGCTGATATTGGGCGCTCCCGAGAGCGTCGGAAGCGTGCTAGAACTTTGCAACGCCTGCCGGATACGTATGCATGCCGGGTATAGAGACCGCGAAGAGCGAAAGCTTCAGTCATGTCAGAGCAGTGCAGCTGAACTTGGGCGCTCCCGAGACCGTCGGAAGTGTGCTAGAATTATGCAACGCCTGCCGGATACGTATGCATGCCGAGTATAGAGACCACGAAGAGCGAAAGCTTCAGTCGTGTGAGAGCATTGCAGCTGAAGTTGGGCGCTCCCGAGACCGTCGGAAGCGCGTTAGAATTATTCAACGCCTGCCGGATACCTATGCATCCCGGGTATAGAGACCACGAAGAGCGAAAGCTTCAGCGGTGTCAGAGCAGTGCAGCTGAAGTTTGGTGCTCCCGAGACCGTCGGAAGCGTGCTAGAATTCTGCAACGCCTGCCGGATACGTATGCATGCAGAGTATAGAGACCGCGAAGAGCGAAATCTTCAGTCGTGTCAGAGCAGTGCAGCTGATATTGGGCGCTCCCGAGAGCGTCGGAAGCGTGCTAGAACTTTGCAACGCCTGCCGGATACGTATGCATGCCGGGTATAGAGACCGCGAAGACCGAAAGCTTCAGTCATGTCAGAGTAGTGCAGCTGAACTTGGGCGCTCCCGAGACCGTCGGAAGTGCGCTAGAATTATGCAACGCCTGCCGGATACGTATGCATGCCGAGTATAGAGACCGCGAAGAGCGAAAGCTTCAGTCGTGTGAGAGCATTGCAGCTGAAGTTCGGCGCTCCCGAGTCGGAAGCTTGCTAGAATTATGAAACGCCTGCCGGATACGTATGCATGCCGGGTATACAGACCTCGAAGAGCGAAAGCTTCAGTCGTGTCAGAGTAGTGCAGCTGATGTTGGGTGCTCCCGAGACCGCCGGAAGCGTGCTAGAATTATGCAACGCCTTCCGGATTCGTATGCGTGCCGGGTATAGAGACCGCGAAGAGCGAAATCTTCAGTCGTGTCAGAGCAGTGCTGCTGAAGTTGGGCGCTTCCGAGAGAGTCGGAAGCGTGCTAGAATTATGCAACGCCTGCCAGGATACATATGCATGCCGGGTATAGAGACCGCGAAGAGCGAAATCTTCAGTCGTGTCAGAGCAGTGCAGCTGATATTGGCCGCTCCCGAGAGCGTCGGAAGCGTGCTAGAACTTTGCAACGCCTGCCGGTTACGTATGCATGCCGGGTATAGAGACCGCGAAGAGCGAAAGCTTCAATCATGTCAGAGCAGTGCAGCTGAACTTGGGCGCTCCCGAGACCGTCGGAAGTGTGCTAGAATTATGCAACGCCTGCCGGATACGTATGCATGCCGAGTATAGAGACCGCGAAGAGCGAATGCTTCAGTCGTGTGAGAGCATTGCAGCTGAAGTTGGGCGCTCCCGAGACCGTCGGAAGCGTGCTAGAATTATTCAACGCCTGCCGGATACCTATGCATGCCGGGTATAGAGACCGCGAAGAGCGAAAGCTTCAGCGGTGTCAGTCTAGTGCAGCTGAAGTTTTGTGCTCCCGAGACCGTCGGAAGCGTGCTAGAATTCTGCAACGCCTGCCGGATACGTATGCATGCCGAGTATAGAGACCGCGAAGAGCGAAAGCTTCAGCCGTGTCAGAGCAGTGCAGCTGATGTTGGGTGCTCCCGAGACCGTCGGAAGCGTGCTAGAACTATGCAACGCCTGCCGGATACCTATGCATGCCGGGTATAGAGACCGCGAAGAGCGAAAGCTTCAGTCGTGTCAGAGCAGTGCAGCTGAAGTTGGGCGCTCCCGAGACGGTCGGAAGCGTGCTAGAATTATGCAACGCCTGCCGGATACCTATGCATGCCGGGTATAGAGACCGCGAAGAGCGAAAGCTTCAGTCATGTCAGAGCATTGCAGCTGAAGTTGGGCGCTCCCGAGACCGTCACGAGCGTGCTAGAATTATGCAACGCCAGCCGGATACGCATGCATGCCGGGTATAGAGACCGCGAAGAGCGAAAGCTTCAGTCGTGTCTGAGCAGTGCAGCTGATGTTGGGCGCTCCCGAGACCTTCGGAAGCGTGCTAGAACTATGCAACGCCTTCCGGATACGTATGCATGCCGGGTATAGAGACCGCGAAGAGCGAAATCTTCAGTCGAGTCAGAGCAGTGCAGCTGAAGTTTTGTGCTCCCGAGACCGTCGGAAGCGTGCTAGAATTCTGCAACGCCTGCCGGATACGTATGCATGCCGAGTATAGAGACCGCGAAGAGCGAAAGCTTCAGCCGTGTCAGAGCAGTGCAGCTGATGTTGGGTGCTCCCGAGACCGTCGGAAGCGTGCTAGAACTATGCAACGCCTGCCAGGATACATATGCATGCCGGGTATAGAGACCGCGAAGAGCGAAATCTTCAGTCGTGTCAGAGCAGTGTAGCTGATATTGGGCGCTCCCGAGACCGTCGGAAGCGTGCTAGAACTATGAAACGCCTGCCGGATACGTATGCATGCCGGGTATAGAGACCGCGAAGAGCGAAAGCTTCAGCGGTGTCAGAGCAGTGCAGCTGAAGTTTGGTGCTCCCGAGACCGTCGGAAGCGTGCTAGAATTCTGCAACGCCTGCCGGATACGTATGCATGCCGAGTATAGAGACCGCGAAGAGCGAAATCTTCAGTCGTGTCAGAGCAGTGCAGCTGATATTGGGCGCTCCCGAGAGCGTCGGAAGCGTGCTAGAACTTTGCAACGCCTGCCGGATACGTATGCATGCCGGGTATAGAGACCGCGAAGAGCGAAAGCTTCAGTCATGTCAGAGCAGTGCAGCTGAATTTGGGCGCTCCCGAGACCGTCGGAAGCGTGCTAGAATTATGCAACGCCTGCCGGATACGTATGCGTGCCGAGTATAGAGACCGCGAAGAGCGAAAGCTTCAGTCGTGTGAGAGCATTGCAGCTGAAGTTGGGCGCTCCCGAGACCGTCGGAAGCGTGCTAGAATTATTCAACGCCTGCCGGATACCTATGCATGCCGGGTATAGAGACCGCGAAGAGCGAAAGCTTCAGCGGTGTCAGAGCAGTGCAGCTGAAGTTTGGTGCTCCCGAGACCGTCGGAAGCGTGCTAGTATTCTGCAACGCCTGCCGGATACGTATGCATGCCGAGTATAGAGACCGCGAAGAGCGAAAGCTTTATCCGTGTAAGAGCAGTGCAGCTGAAGGTGGGCGCTCTCGAGACCGTCGGAAGCGTGCTAGAACTATGCAACGCCTGCCGGATACCTATGCATGCCGGGTATAGAGACCGCGAAGAGCGAAAGCTTCAGTCGTGTCAGAGCAGTGCAGCTGAAGTTGGGCGCTCCCGAGACGGTCGGAAGCGTGCTAGAATTATGCAACGCCTGCCGGATACGTATGCATGCCGGGTATAGAGACCGCGAAGAGCGAAAGCTTCAGTCGTGCCAGAGCAGTGCAGCTGATGTTGGGCGCTTCCGAGACCGTCGGAAGCGTGCTAGAATTATGCAACGCCTGCAAGGATACATATGCATGCCGGGTATAGAGACCGCGAAGAGCGAAATCTTCAGTCGTGTCAGAGCAGTGCAGCTGATATTGGCCGCTCCCGAGAGCGTCGGAAGCGTGCTAGAACTATGCAACGCCTGCCGGATACCTATGCATGCCGGGTATAGAGACCGCGAAGAGCGAAAGCTTCAGTCGTGTCAGAGCAGTGCAGCTGAAGTTGGGCGCTCCCGAGACCGTCGGGAGCGTGCTAGAATTATGCAACGCCTGCCGGATACGCATGCATGCCGGGTATAGAGACCGCGAAGAGCGAAAGCTTCAGTCGTGTCTGAGCAGTGCAGCTGATGTTGGGCGCTCCCGAGACTTTCGGAAGCGTGCTAGAACTATGCAACGCCTTCCGGATACGTATGCATGCCGGGTATAGAGACCGCGAAGAGCGAAACCTTCAGTCGTGTCAGAGCAGTGCAGCTGAAGTTGGGCGCTTCGGAGACCGTCGGAAGCTTGCTAGAATTATGCAACGCCTGCCAGGATACATATGCATGCCGCGTATAGAGACCGCGAAGAGCGAAATCTTCAGTCGTGTCAGAGCAGTGTAGCTGATATTGGGCCCTCCCAAAACCGTCGGAAGCGTGCTAGAACTATGAAACGCCTGCCGGATACGTATGCATGCCGGGTATAGAGACCGCGAAGAGCGAAAGCTTCAGCGGTGTCAGAGCAGTGCAGCTGAAGTTTGGTGCTCCCGAGACCGTCGGAAGCGTGCTAGAATTCTGCAACGCCTGCCGGATACGTATGCATGCCGAGTATAGAGACCGCGAAGAGCGAAATCTTCAGTCGTGTCAGAGCAGTGCAGCTGATATTGGGCGCTCCCGAGAGCGTCGGAAGCGTGCTAGAACTTTGCAACGCCTGCTGGATACGTATGCATGCCGGGTATAGAGACCGCGAAGAGCGAAAGCTTCAGTCATGTCAGAGCAGTGCAGCTGAACTTGGGCGCTCCCGAGACCGTCGGAAGCGTGCTAGAATTATGCAACGCCTGCCGGATACGTATGCGTGCCGAGTATAGAGACCGCGAAGAGCGAAAGCTTCAGTCGTGTGAGAGCATTGCAGGTGAAGTTGGGCGCTCCCGAGACCGTCGGAAGCGTGCTAGAATTATTCAACGCCTGCAGGATACCTATGCATGCCGGGTATAGAGACCGCGAAGAGCGAAAGCTTCAGCGGTGTCAGAGCAGTGCAGCTGAAGTTTGGTGCTCCCGAGACCGTCGGAAGCGTGCTAGTATTCTGCAACGCCTGCCGGATACGTATGCATGCCGAGTATAGAGACCGCGAAGAGCGAAAGCTTTATCCGTGTAAGAGCAGTGCAGCTGAAGGTGGGCGCTCTCGAGACCGTCGGAAGCGTGCTAGAGCTATGCAACGCCTGCCGGATACCTATGCATGCCGGGTATAGAGACCGCGAAGAGCGAAAGCTTCAGTCGTGTCAGAGCAGTGCAGCTGAAGTTGGGCGCTCCCGAGACGGTCGGAAGCGTGCTAGAATTATGCAACGCCTGCCGGATACGTATGCATGCCGGTATAGAGACCGCGAAGAGCGAAAGCTTCAGTCGTGCCAGAGCAGTGCAGCTGATGTTGGGTGCTCCCGAGACCGCCGGAAGCGTGCTAGAATTATGCAACGCCTTCCGGATACGTATGCGTGCCGGGTATAGAGACCGCGAAGAGCGAAATCTTCAGTCGTGTCAGAGCAGTGCAGCTGAAGTTGGGCGCTTCCGAGACCGTCGGAAGCGTGCTAGAATTATGCAACGCCTGCCAGGATACATATGCATGCCGGGTATAGAGACCGCGAAGAGCGAAATCTTCAGTCGTGTCAGAGCAGTGCAGCTGATATTGGCCGCTCTCGAGAGCGTCGGAAGCGTGCTAGAACTATGCAACGCCTGCCGGATACCTATGCATGCCGGGTATAGAGACCGCGAAGAGCGAAAGCTTCAGTCGTGTCACAGCAGTGCAGCTGAAGTTGGGTGCTCCCGAGACGGTCGGAAGCGTGCTAGAATTATGCAACGCCTGCCGGATACCTATGCATGCCGGGTATAGAGACCGCGAAGAGCGAAAGCTTCAGTCATGGCAGAGCATTGCAGCTGAAGTTGGGCGCTCCCGAGACCGTCGGGAGCGTGCTAGAATTATGCAACGCCTGCCGGATACGCATGCATGCCGGGTATAGAGACCGCGAAGAGCGAAAGCTTCAGTCGTGTCTGAGCAGTGCAGCTGATGTTGGGCGCTCCCGAGACTTTCGGAAGCGTGCTAGAACTATGCAACGCCTTCCGGATACGTATGCATGCCGGGTATAGAGACCGCGAAGAGCGAAACCTTCAGTCGTGTCAGAGCAGTGCAGCTGAAGTTGGGCGCTTCGGAGACCGTCGGAAGCTTGCTAGAATTATGCAACGCCTGCCAGGATACATATGCATGCCGCGTATAGAGACCGCGAAGAGCGAAATCTTCAGTCGTGTCAGAGCAGTGTAGCTGATATTGGGCCCTCCCAAAACCGTCGGAAGCGTGCTAGAACTATGAAACGCCTGCCGGATACGTATGCATGCCGGGTATAGAGACCGCGAAGAGCGAAAGCTTCAGCGGTGTCAGAGCAGTGCAGCTGAAGTTTGGTGCTCCCGAGACCGTCGGAAGCGTGCTAGAATTCTGCAACGCCTGCCGGATACGTATGCATGCCGAGTATAGAGACCGCGAAGAGCGAAATCTTCAGTCGTGTCAGAGCAGTGCAGCTGATATTGGGCGCTCCCGAGAGCGTCGGAAGCGTGCTAGAACTTTGCAACGCGTGCCGGATACGTATGCATGCCGGGTATAGAGACCGCGAAGAGCGAAAGCTTCAGTCATGTCAGAGCAGTGCAGCTGAACTTGGGCGCTCCCGAGACCGTCGGAAGTGTGCTAGAATTATGCAACGCCTGCCGGATACGTATGCATGCCGAGTATAGAGACCGCGAAGAGCGAAAGCTTCAGTCGTGTGAGAGCATTGCAGCTGAATTTGGGCGCTCCCGAGACCGTCGGAAGCGCGTTAGAATTATTCAACGCCTGCCGGATACCTATGCATGCCGGGTATAGAGACCGCGAAGAGCGAAAGCTTCAGCGGTGTCAGAGCAGTGCAGCTGAAGTTTGGTGCTCCCGAGACCGTCGGAAGCGTGCTAGTATTCTGAAACGCCTGCCGGATACGTATGCATGCCGAGTATAGAGACCACGAAGAGCGAAAGCTTTAGCCGTGTAAGAGCAGTGTAGCTGAAGGTGGGCGCTCCAGAGACCGTCGGAAGCGTGCTAGAACTATGCAACGCCTGCCGGATACCTATGCATGCCGGGTATAGAGACCGCGAAGAGCGAAAGCTTCAGTCGTGTCAGAGCAGTGCAGCTGAAGTTGGGCGCTCCCGAGACGGTCGGAAGCGTGCTAGAATTATGCAACGCCTGCCGGATACGTATGCATGCCGGGTATAGAGACCGCGAAGAGCGAAAGCTTCAGTCGTGTGAGAGCATTGCAGCTGAAGTTGGACGCTCCCGAGACCGTCGGGAGCGTGCTAGAATTATGCAACGCCTGCCGGATACGCATGCATGCCGAGTATAGAGACCGCGAAGAGCGAAATCTTCTGTCGTGTCAGAGCAGTGCAGCTGATATTGGGCGCTCCCGAGAGCGTCGGAAGCGTGCTAGAACTTTGCAACGCCTGCCGGATACGTATGCATGCCGGGTTTAGAGACCGCGAAGAGCGAAAGCTTCAGTCATGTCAGAGCAGTGCAGCTGAACTTGGGCGCTCCCGAGACCGTCGGAAGCGTGCTAGAATTATTCAACGCCTGCCGGATACCTATGCATGCCGGGTATAGATACCGCGAAGAGCGAAAGCTTCAGCGGTGTCAGAGCAGTGCAGCTGAAGTTTGGTGCTCCCGAGACCGTCGGGAGCGTGCTAGATATATGCAACGCCTGCCGGATACGCATGCATGCCGGGTAGAGAGACCGCGAAGAGCGAAAGCTTCAGTCGTGTCAGAGTAGTGCAGCTGAAGTTGGGCGCTCCCGAGACCGTCGGAAGCTTGCTAGAATTATGAAACGCCTGCCGGATACGTATGCATGCCGGGTATACAGACCTCGAAGAGCGAAAGCTTCAGTCGTGTCAGAGTAGTGCAGCTGATGTTGGGTGCTCCTGAGACCGCCGGAAGCGTGCTAGAATTATGCAACGCCTTCCGGATTCGTATGCGTGCCGGGTATAGAGACCGCGAAGAGCGAAATCCAGTCGTGTCAGAGCAGTGCTGCTGAAGTTGGGCGCTTCCGAGACCGTCGGAAGCGTGCTAGAATTATGCAACGCCTGCCAGGATACATATGCATGCCGGGTATAGAGACCGCGAAGAGCGAAATCTTCAGTCGTGTCAGAGCAGTGCAGCTGATATTGGCCGCTCCCGAGAGCGTCGGAAGCGTGCTAGAACTTTGCAACGCCTGCCGGATACGTATGCATGCCGGGTATAGAGACCGCGAAGAGCGAAAGCTTTAATCATGTCAGAGCAGTGCAGCTGAACTTGGCCGCTGCCGAGACCGTCGGAAGTGTGCTAGAATTATGCAACGCCTGCCGGATACGTATGCATGCCGAGTATAGAGACCGCGAAGAGCGAAAGCTTCAGTCGTGTGAGAGCATTGCAGCTGAAGTTGGGCGCTCCCGAGACCGTCGGAAGCGTGCTAGAATTATTCAACGCCTGCCGGATACCTATGCATGCCGGGTATAGAGACCGCGAAGAGCGAAAGCTTCAGCGGTGTCAATGTAGTGCAGCTGAAGTTTGGTGCTCCCGAGACCGTCGGAAGCGTGCTAGAATTCTGCAACGCCTGCCGAATACGTATGCATGCCGAGTATAGAGACCGCGAAGAGCGAAAGCTTCAGCCGTGTCAGAGCAGTGCAGCTGATGTTGGGTGCTCCCGACACCGTCGGAAGCATGCTAGAACTATGCAACGCCTGCCGGATACCTATGCATGCCGGGTATAGAGACCGCGAAGAGCGAAAGCTTCAGTCGTGTCAGAGCAGTGCAGCTGAAGTTGGGCGCTCCCGAGACGGTCGGAAGCGTGCTAGAATTATGCAACGCCTGCCGGATACCTATGCATGCCGGGTATAGAGACCGCGAAGAGCGAAAGCTTCAGTCATGTCAGAGCATTGCAGCTGAAGTTGGGCGCTCCCGAGACCGTCACGAGCGTGCTAGAATTATGCAACGCCTGCCGGATACGCATGCATGCCGGGTATAGAGACCGCGAAGAGCGAAAGCTTCAGTCGTGTCTGAGCAGTGCAGCTGATGTTGGGCGCTCCCGAGACCTTCGGAAGCGTGCTAGAACTATGCAACGCCTTCCGGATACGTATGCATGCCGGGTATAGAGACCGCGAAGAGCGAAATCTTCAGTCGTGTCAGAGCAGTGCAGCTGAAGTTGCGCGCTTCGGAGACCGTCGGAAGCGTGCTAGAATTATGCAACGCCTGCCAGGATACATATGCATGCCGGGTATAGAGACCGCGAAGAGCGAAATCTTCAGTCGTGTCAGAGCAGTGTAGCTGATATTGGGCGCTCCCGAGACCGTCGGAAGCGTGCTAGAACTATGAAACGCCTGCCGGTTACGTATGCATGCCGGGTACAGAGACCGCGAAGAGCGAAAGCTTCAGCGGTGTCAGAGCAGTGCAGCTGAAGTTTGGTGCTCCCGAGACCGTCGGAAGCGTGCTAGAATTCTGCAACGCCTGCCGGATACGTATGCATGCCGAGTATAGAGACCGCGAAGAGCGAAATCTTCAGTCGTGTTAGAGCAGTGCAGCTGATATTGGGCGCTCCCGAGAGCGTCGGAAGCGTGCTAGAACTTTGCAACGCCTGCCGGATACGTATGCATGCCGGGTATAGAGACCGCGAAGAGCGAAAGCTTCAGTCATGTCAGAGCAGTGCAGCTGAACTTGGGCGCTCCCGAGACCGTCGGAAGCGTGCTAGAATTATGCAACGCCTGCCGGATACGTATGCGTGCCGAGTATAGAGACCGCGAAGAGCGAAAGCTTCAGTCGTGTGAGAGCATTGCAGCTGAAGTTGAGCGCTCCCGAGACCGTCGGAAGCGTGCTAGAATTATTCAACGCCTGCCGGATACCTATGCATGCCGGGTATAGAGACCGCGAAGAGCGAAAGCTTCAGCGGTGTCAGAGCAGTGCAGCTGAAGTTTGGTGCTCCCGAGACCGTCGGAAGCGTGCTAGTATTCTGCAACGCCTGCCGGATACGTATGCATGCCGAGTATAGAGACCGCGAAGAGCGAAAGCTTTATCCGTGTAAGAGCAGTGCAGCTGAAGGTGGGCGCTCTCGAGACCGTCGGAAGCGTGCTAGAACTATGCAACGCCTGCCGGATACCTATGCATGCCGGGTATAGAGACCGCGAAGAGCGAAAGCTTCAGTCGTGTCAGAGCAGTGCAGCTGAAGTTGGGCGCTCCCGAGACGGTCGGAAGCGTGCTAGAATTATGCAACGCCTGCCGGATACGCATGCATGCCGGGTAGAGAGACCGCGAAGAGCGAAAGCTTCAGTCGTGTCAGAGTAGTGCAGCTGAAGTTGGGCGCTCCCGAGACCGTCGGAAGCTTGCTAGAATTATGAAACGCCTGCCGGATACGTATGCATGCCGGGTATACAGACCTCGAAGAGCGAAAGCTTCAGTCGTGTCAGAGTAGTGCAGCTGATGTTGGGTGCTCCTGAGACCGCCGGAAGCGTGCTAGAATTATGCAACGCCTTCCGGATTCGTATGCGTGCCGGGTATAGAGACCGCGAAGAGCGAAATCCAGTCGTGTCAGAGCAGTGCTGCTGAAGTTGGGCGCTTCCGAGACCGTCGGAAGCGTGCTAGAATTATGCAACGCCTGCCAGGATACATATGCATGCCGGGTATAGAGACCGTGAAGAGCGAAATCTTCAGTCGTGTCAGAGCAGTGCAGCTGATATTGGCCGCTCCCGAGAGCGTCGGAAGCGTGCTAGAACTTTGCAACGCCTGCCGGATACGTATGCATGCCGGGTATAGAGACCGCGAAGAGCGAAAGCTTTAATCATGTCAGAGCAGTGCAGCTGAACTTGGGCGCTCCCGAGACCGTCGGAAGTGTGCTAGAATTATGCAACGCCGGCCGGATACGTATGCATGCCGAGTATAGAGACCGCGAAGAGCGAAAGCTTCAGTCATGTGAGAGCATTGCAGCTGATGTTGGGCGCTCCCGAGACCGTCGGAAGCGTGCTAGAATTATTCAACGCCTGCCGGATACTATGCATGCCGGGTATAGAGACCGCGAAGAGCGAAAGCTTCAGCGGTGTCAATGTAGTGCAGCTGAAGTTTGGTGCTCCCGAGACCGTCGGAAGCGTGCTAGAATTCTGCAACGCCTGCCGGATACGTATGCATGCCGAGTATAGAGACCGCGAAGAGCGAAAGCTTCAGCCGTGTCAGAGCAGTGCAGCTGATGTTGGGTGCTCCCGAGACCGTCGGAAGCATGCTAGAACTATGCAACGCCTGCCGGATACCTATGCATGCCGGGTATAGAGACCGCGAAGAGCGAAAGCTTCAGTCGTGTCAGAGCAGTGCAGCTGAAGTTGGGCGCTCCCGAGACGGTCGGAAGCGTGCTAGAATTATGCAACGCCTGCCGGATACCTATGCATGCCGGGTATAGAGACCGCGAAGAGCGAAAGCTTCAGTCATGTCAGAGCATTGCAGCTGAAGTTGGGCGCTCCCGAGACCGTCACGAGCGTTCTAGAATTATGCAACGCCTGCCGGATACGCATGCATGCCGGGTATAGAGACCGCGAAGAGCGAAAGCTTCAGTCGTGTCTGAGCAGTGCAGCTGATGTTGGGCGCTTCGGAGACCGTCGGAAGCGTGCTAGAATTATGCAACGCCTGCCAGGATACATATGCATGCCGGGTATAGAGACCGCGAAGAGCGAAATCTTCAGTCGTGTCAGAGCAGTGTAGCTGATATTGGGCGCTCCCGAGACCGTCGGAAGCGTGCTAGAACTAGGAAACGCCTGCCGGTTACGTATGCATGCCGGGTACAGAGAACGCGAAGAGCGAAAGCTTCAGCGGTGTCAGAGCAGTGCAGCTGAAGTTTGGTGCTCCCGAGACCGTCGGAAGCGTGCTAGAATTCTGCATCGCCTGCCGGATACGTATGCATGCCGAGTATAGAGACCGCGAAGAGCGAAATCTTCAGTCGTGTCAGAGCAGTGCAGCTGATATTGGGCGCTCCCGAGAGCGTCGGAAGCGTGCTAGAACTTTGCAACGCCTGCCGGATACGTATGCATGCCGGGTATAGAGACCGCGAAGAGCGAAAGCTTCAGTCGTGTCAGAGCAGTGCAGCTGAAGTTGGGCGCTCCCGAGACGGTCGGAAGCGTGCTAGAATTATGCAACGCCTGCCGGATACGTATGCATGCCGGGTATAGAGACCGCGAAGAGCGAAAGCTTCAGTCGTGTGAGAGCATTGCAGCTGAAGTTGGACGCTCCCGAGACCGTCGGGAGCGTGCTAGAATTATGCAACGCCTGCCGGATACGCATGCATGCCGAGTATAGAGACCGCGAAGAGCGAAATCTTCAGTCGTGTCAGAGCAGTGCAGCTGATATTGGGCGCTCCCGAGAGCGTCGGAAGCGTGCTAGAACTTTGCAACGCCTGCCGGATACGTATGCATGCCGGGTTTAGAGACCGCGAAGAGCGAAAGCTTCAGTCATGTCAGAGCAGTGCAGCTGAACTTGGGCGCTCCCGAGACCGTCGGAAGTGCGCTAGAATTATGCAACGCCTGCCGGATACGTATGCATGCCGAGTATAGAGACCGCGAAGAGCGAAAGCTTCAGTCGTGTGAGAGCATTGCAGCTGAAGTTGGGCGCTCCCGAGACCTTCGGAAGCGTGCTAGAATTATTCAACGCCTGCCGGATACCTATGCATGCCGGGTATAGATACCGCGAAGAGCGAAAGCTTCAGCGGTGTCAGAGCAGTGCAGCTGAAGTTTGGTGCTCCCGAGACCGTCGGGAGCGTGCTAGATATATGCAACGCCTGCCGGATACGCATGCATGCCGGGTAGAGAGACCGCGAAGAGCGAAAGCTTCAGTCGTGTCAGAGTAGTGCAGCTGAAGTTGGGCGCTCCCGAGACCGTCGGAAGCTTGCTAGAATTATGAAACGCCTGCCGGATACGTATGCATGCCGGGTATACAGACCTCGAAGAGCGAAAGCTTCAGTCGTGTCAGAGTAGTGCAGCTGATGTTGGGTGCTCCTGAGACCGCCGGAAGCGTGCTAGAATTATGCAACGCCTTCCGGATTCGTATGCGTGCCGGGTATAGAGACCGCGAAGAGCGAAATCCAGTCGTGTCAGAGCAGTGCTGCTGAAGTTGGGCGCTTCCGAGACCGTCGGAAGCGTGCTAGAATTATGCAACGCCTGCCAGGATACATATGCATGCCGGGTATAGAGACCGCGAAGAGCGAAATCTTCAGTCGTGTCAGAGCAGTGCAGCTGATATTGGCCGCTCCCGAGAGCGTCGGAAGCGTGCTAGAACTTTGCAACGCCTGCCGGATACGTATGCATGCCGGGTATAGAGACCGCGAAGAGCGAAAGCTTTAATCATGTCAGAGCAGTGCAGCTGAACTTGGCCGCTGCCGAGACCGTCGGAAGTGTGCTAGAATTATGCAACGCCTGCCGGATACGTATGCATGCCGAGTATAGAGACCGCGAAGAGCGAAAGCTTCAGTCGTGTGAGAGCATTGCAGCTGAAGTTGGGCGCTCCCGAGACCGTCGGAAGCGTGCTAGAATTATTCAACGCCTGCCGGATACCTATGCATGCCGGGTATAGAGACCGCGAAGAGCGAAAGCTTCAGCGGTGTCAATGTAGTGCAGCTGAAGTTTGGTGCTCCCGAGACCGTCGGAAGCGTGCTAGAATTCTGCAACGCCTGCCGGATACGTATGCATGCCGAGTATAGAGACCGCGAAGAGCGAAAGCTTCAGCCGTGTCAGAGCAGTGCAGCTGATGTTGGGTGCTCCCGACACCGTCGGAAGCATGCTAGAACTATGCAACGCCTGCCGGATACCTATGCATGCCGGGTATAGAGACCGCGAAGTGCGAAAGCTTCAGTCGTGTCAGAGCAGTGCAGCTGAAGTTGGGCGCTCCCGAGACGGTCGGAAGCGTGCTAGAATTATGCAACGCCTGCCGGATACCTATGCATGCCGGGTATAGAGACCGCGAAGAGCGAAAGCTTCAGTCATGTCAGAGCATTGCAGCTGAAGTTGGGCGCTCCCGAGACCGTCACGAGCGTGCTAGAATTATGCAACGCCTGCCGGATACGCATGCATGCCGGGTATAGAGACCGCGAAGAGCGAAAGCTTCAGTCGTGTCTGAGCAGTGCAGCTGATGTTGGGCGCTCCCGAGACCTTCGGAAGCGTGCTAGAACTATGCAACGCCTTCCGGATACGTATGCATGCCGGGTATAGAGACCGCGAAGAGCGAAATCTTCAGTCGTGTCAGAGCAGTGCAGCTGAAGTTGCGCGCTTCGGAGACCGTCGGAAGCGTGCTAGAATTATGCAACGCCTGCCAGGATACATATGCATGCCGGGTATAGAGACCGCGAAGAGCGAAATCTTCAGTCGTGTCAGAGCAGTGTAGCTGATATTGGGCGCTCCCGAGACCGTCGGAAGCGTGCTAGAACTATGAAACGCCTGCCGGTTACGTATGCATGCCGGGTACAGAGACCGCGAAGAGCGAAAGCTTCAGCGGTGTCAGAGCAGTGCAGCTGAAGTTTGGTGCTCCCGAGACCGTCGGAAGCGTGCTAGAATTCTGCAACGCCTGCCGGATACGTATGCATGCCGAGTATAGAGACCGCGAAGAGCGAAATCTTCAGTCGTGTTAGAGCAGTGCAGCTGATATTGGGCGCTCCCGAGAGCGTCGGAAGCGTGCTAGAACTTTGCAACGCCTGCCGGATACGTATGCATGCCGGGTATAGAGACCGCGAAGAGCGAAAGCTTCAGTCATGTCAGAGCAGTGCAGCTGAACTTGGGCGCTCCCGAGACCGTCGGAAGCGTGCTAGAATTATGCAACGCCTGCCGGATACGTATGCGTGCCGAGTATAGAGACCGCGAAGAGCGAAAGCTTCAGTCGTGTGAGAGCATTGCAGCTGAAGTTGAGCGCTCCCGAGACCGTCGGAAGCGTGCTAGAATTATTCAACGCCTGCCGGATACCTATGCATGCCGGGTATAGAGACCGCGAAGAGCGAAAGCTTCAGCGGTGTCAGAGCAGTGCAGCTGAAGTTTGGTGCTCCCGAGACCGTCGGAAGCGTGCTAGTATTCTGCAACGCCTGCCGGATACGTATGCATGCCGAGTATAGAGACCGCGAAGAGCGAAAGCTTTATCCGTGTAAGAGCAGTGCAGCTGAAGGTGGGCGCTCTCGAGACCGTCGGAAGCGTGCTAGAACTATGCAACGCCTGCCGGATACCTATGCATGCCGGGTATAGAGACCGCGAAGAGCGAAAGCTTCAGTCGTGTCAGAGCAGTGCAGCTGAAGTTGGGCGCTCCCGAGACGGTCGGAAGCGTGCTAGAATTATGCAACGCCTGCCGGATACGCATGCATGCCGGGTAGAGAGACCGCGAAGAGCGAAAGCTTCAGTCGTGTCAGAGTAGTGCAGCTGAAGTTGGGCGCTCCCGAGACCGTCGGAAGCTTGCTAGAATTATGAAACGCCTGCCGGATACGTATGCATGCCGGGTATACAGACCTCGAAGAGCGAAAGCTTCAGTCGTGTCAGAGTAGTGCAGCTGATGTTGGGTGCTCCTGAGACCGCCGGAAGCGTGCTAGAATTATGCAACGCCTTCCGGATTCGTATGCGTGCCGGGTATAGAGACCGCGAAGAGCGAAATCCAGTCGTGTCAGAGCAGTGCTGCTGAAGTTGGGCGCTTCCGAGACCGTCGGAAGCGTGCTAGAATTATGCAACGCCTGCCAGGATACATATGCATGCCGGGTATAGAGACCGTGAAGAGCGAAATCTTCAGTCGTGTCAGAGCAGTGCAGCTGATATTGGCCGCTCCCGAGAGCGTCGGAAGCGTGCTAGAACTTTGCAACGCCTGCCGGATACGTATGCATGCCGGGTATAGAGACCGCGAAGAGCGAAAGCTTTAATCATGTCAGAGCAGTGCAGCTGAACTTGGGCGCTCCCGAGACCGTCGGAAGTGTGCTAGAATTATGCAACGCCTGCCGGATACGTATGCATGCCGAGTATAGAGACCGCGAAGAGCGAAAGCTTCAGTCATGTGAGAGCATTGCAGCTGAAGTTGGGCGCTCCCGAGACCGTCGGAAGCGTGCTAGAATTATTCAACGCCTGCCGGATACTATGCATGCCGGGTATAGAGACCGCGAAGAGCGAAAGCTTCAGCGGTGTCAATGTAGTGCAGCTGAAGTTTGGTGCTCCCGAGACCGTCGGAAGCGTGCTAGAATTCTGCAACGCCTGCCGGATACGTATGCATGCCGAGTATAGAGACCGCGAAGAGCGAAAGCTTCAGCCGTGTCAGAGCAGTGCAGCTGATGTTGGGTGCTCCCGAGACCGTCGGAAGCATGCTAGAACTAGGCAACGCCTGCCGGATACCTATGCATGCCGGGTATAGAGACCGCGAAGAGCGAAAGCTTCAGTCGTGTCAGAGCAGTGCAGCTGAAGTTGGGCGCTCCCGAGACGGTCGGAAGCGTGCTAGAATTATGCAACGCCTGCCGGATACCTATGCATGCCGGGTATAGAGACCGCGAAGAGCGAAAGCTTCAGTCATGTCAGAGCATTGCAGCTGAAGTTGGGCGCTCCCGAGACCGTCACGAGCGTTCTAGAATTATGCAACGCCTGCCGGATACGCATGCATGCCGGGTATAGAGACCGCGAAGAGCGAAAGCTTCAGTCGTGTCTGAGCAGTGCAGCTGATGTTGGGCGCTTCGGAGACCGTCGGAAGCGTGCTAGAATTATGCAACGCCTGCCAGGATACATATGCATGCCGGGTATAGAGACCGCGAAGAGCGAAATCTTCAGTCGTGTCAGAGCAGTGTAGCTGATATTGGGCGCTCCCGAGACCGTCGGAAGCGTGCTAGAACTAGGAAACGCCTGCCGGTTACGTATGCATGCCGGGTACAGAGAACGCGAAGAGCGAAAGCTTCAGCGGTGTCAGAGCAGTGCAGCTGAAGTTTGGTGCTCCCGAGACCGTCGGAAGCGTGCTAGAATTCTGCATCGCCTGCCGGATACGTATGCATGCCGAGTATAGAGACCGCGAAGAGCGAAATCTTCAGTCGTGTCAGAGCAGTGCAGCTGATATTGGGCGCTCCCGAGAGCGTCGGAAGCGTGCTAGAACTTTGCAACGCCTGCCGGATACGTATGCATGCCGGGTATAGAGACCGCGAAGAGCGAAAGCTTCAGTCATGTCAGAGCAGTGCAGCTGAACTTGGGCGCTCCCGAGACCGTCGGAAGCGTGCTAGAATTATGCAACGCCTGCCGGATACGTATGCGTGCCGAGTATAGAGACCGCGAAGAGCGAAAGCTTCAGTCGTGTGAGAGCATTGCAGCTGAAGTTGAGCGCTCCCGAGACCGTCGGAAGCGTGCTAGAATTATTCAACGCCTGCCGGATACCTATGCATGCCGGGTATAGAGACCGCGAAGAGCGAAAGCTTCAGCGGTGTCAGAGCAGTGCAGCTGAAGTTTGGTGCTCCCGAGACCGTCGGAAGCGTGCTAGTATTCTGCAACGCCTGCCGGATACGTATGCATGCCGAGTATAGAGACCGCGAAGAGCGAAAGCTTTATCCGTGTAAGAGCAGTGCAGCTGAAGGTGGGCGCTCTCGAGACCGTCGGAAGCGTGCTAGAACTATGCAACGCCTGCCGGATACCTATGCATGCCGGGTATAGAGACCGCGAAGAGCGAAAGCTTCAGTCGTGTCAGAGCAGTGCAGCTGAAGTTGGGCGCTCCCGAGACGGTCGGAAGCGTGCTAGGATTATGCAACGCCTGCCGGATACGTATGCATGCCGGGTATAGAGACTGCGAAGAGCGAAAGCTTCAGTCGTGTCAGAGCAGTGCAGCTGATGTTGGGCGCTCCCGAGACCGTCGGAAGCGTGCTAGAACTATGCAACGCCTGCCGGATACCTATGCATGCCGGGTATAGAGACCGCGAAGAGCGTAAGCTTCAGTCGTGTCAGAGCAGTGCAGCTGAACTTGGGCGTTCCCGAGACCGTCGGAAGCGTGCTAGAATTATGCAACGCCTGCCGGATACGTATGCATGCCGGGTATAGAGACTGCGAAGAGCGAAAGCTTCAGTCGTGTGAGAGCATTGCAGCTGAAGTTGGGCGCTCCCGAGACCGTCGGAAGCGTGCTAGAATTATTCAACGCCTGCCGGATACCTATGCATGCCGGGTATAGAGACCGCGAAGAGCGAAAGCTTCAGCGGTGTCAGAGCAGTGCAGCTGAAGTTTGGTGCTCCCGAGACCGTCGGGAGAGTGCTAGATATATGCAACGCCTGCCGGATACGCATGCATGCCGGGTAGAGAGACCGCGAAGAGCGAAAGCTTCAGTCGTGTCAGAGTAGTGCAGCTGAAGTTGGGCGCTCCCGAGACCGTCGGAAGCTTGCTAGAATTATGAAACGCCTGCCGGATACGTATGCATGCCGGGTATACAGACCTCGAAGAGCGAAAGCTTCAGTCGTGTCAGAGTAGTGCAGCTGATGTTGGGTGCTCCCGAGACCGCCGGAAGCGTGCTAGAATTATGCAACGCCTTCCGGATACGTATGCGTGCCGGGTATAGAGACCGCGAAAAGCGAAATCTTCAGTCGTGTGAGAGCAGTGCTGCTGAAGTTGGGCGCTTCCGAGACCGTCGGAAGCGTGCTAGAATTATGCAACGCCTGCCAGGATACATATGCATGCCGGGTATAGAGACCGCGAAGAGCGAAATCTTCAGTCGTGTCAGAGCAGTGCAGCTTATATTGGCCGCTCCCGAGAGCGTCGGAAGCGTGCTAGAACTTTGCAACGCCTGCCGGATACGTATGCATGCCGGGTATAGAGACCGCGAAGAGCGAAAGCTTCAGTCATGTCAGAGCAGTGCAGCTGAACTTGGGCGCTCCCGAGACCGTCGGAAGCGTGCTAGAATTATGCAACGCCTGCCGGATACGTATGCATGCCGGGTATAGAGACCGCGAAGAGCGAAAGCTTCAGCGGTGTCAGAGCAGTGCAGCTGAAGTTTGGTGCTCCCGAGACCGTCGGAAGCGTGCTAGTATTCTGCAACGCCTGCCGGATACGTATGCATGCCGAGTATAGAGACCGCGAAGAGCGAAAGCTTTATCCGTGTAAGAGCAGTGCAGCTGAAGGTGGGCGCTCTCGAGACCGTCGGAAGCGTGCTAGAACTATGCAACGCCTGTCGGATACCTATGCATGCCGGGTATAGAGACCGCGAAGAGCGAAAGCTTCAGTCGTGTCAGAGCAGTGCAGCTGAAGTTGGGCGCTCCCGAGACGGTCGGAAGCGTGCTAGAATTATGCAACGCCTGCCGGATACCTATGCATGCCGGGTATAGGGACCGCGAAGAGCGAATGCTTCAGTCATGTCAGAGCATTGCAGCTGAAGTTGGGCGCTCCCGAGACCGTCACGAGCGTGCTAGAATTATGCAACGCCTGCCGGATACGCATGCATGCCGGGTATAGAGACCGCGAAGAGCGAAAGCTTCAGCGGTGTCAGTGTAGTGCAGCTGAAGTTTGGTGCTCCCGAGACCGTCGGAAGCGTGCTAGAATTCTGCAACGCCTGCCGGATACGTATGCATGCCGAGTATAGAGACCGCGAAGAGCGAAAGCTTCAGCCGTGTCAGAGCAGTGCAGCTGATGTTGGGTGCTCCCGAGACCGTCGGAAGCGTGCTAGAACTATGCAACGCCTGCCGGATACCTATGCATGCCGGGTATAGAGACCGCGAAGAGCGAAAGCTTCAGTCGTGTCAGAGCAGTGCAGCTGAAGTTGGGCGCTCCCGAGACGGTCGGAAGCGTGCTAGAATTATGCAACGCCTGCCGGATACCTATGCATGCCGGGTATAGAGACCGCGAAGAGCGAAAGCTTCAGTCATGTCAGAGCATTGCAGCTGAAGTTGGGCGCTCCCGAGACCGTCACGAGCGTGCTAGAATTATGCAACGCCTGCCGGATACGCATGCATGCCGGGTATAGAGACCGCGAAGAGCGAAAGCTTCAGTCGTGTCTGAGCAGTGCAGCTGATGTTGGGCGCTCCCGAGACCTTCGGAAGCGTGCTAGAACTATGCAACGCCTTCCGGATACGTATGCATGCCGGGTATAGAGACCGCGAAGAGCGAAATCTTCAGTCGTGTCAGAGCAGTGCAGCTGAAGTTGCGCGCTTCGGAGACCGTCGGAAGCGTGCTAGAATTATGCAACGCCTGCCAGGATACATATGCATGCCGGGTATAGAGACCGCGAAGAGCGAAATCTTCAGTCGTGTCAGAGCAGTGTAGCTGATATTGGGCGCTCCCGACACCGTCGGAAGCGTGCTAGAACTATGAAACGCCTGCCGGTTACGTATGCATGCCGGGTACAGAGACCGCGAAGAGCGAAAGCTTCAGCGGTGTCAGAGCAGTGCAGCTGAAGTTTGGTGCTCCCGAGACCGTCGGAAGCGTGCTAGAATTCTGCAACGCCTGCCGGATACGTATGCATGCCGAGTATAGAGACCGCGAAGAGCGAAATCTTCAGTCGTGTCAGAGCAGTGCAGCTGATATTGGGCGCTCCCGAGAGCGTCGGAAGCGTGCTAGAACTTTGCAACGCCTGCCGGATACGTATGCATGCCGGGTATAGAGACCGCGAAGAGTGAAAGCTTCAGTCATGTCAGAGCAGTGCAGCTGAACTTGGGCGCTCCCGAGACCGTCGGAAGCGTGCTAGAATTATGCAACGCCTGCCGGATACGTATGCGTGCCGAGTATAGAGACCGCGAAGAGCGAAAGCTTCAGTCGTGTGAGAGCATTGCAGCTGAAGTTGAGCGCTCCCGAGACCGTCGGAAGCGTGCTAGAATTATTCAACGCCTGCCGGATACCTATGCATGCCGGGTATGGAGACCGCGAAGAGCGAAAGCTTCAGCGGTGTCAGAGCAGTGCAGCTGAAGTTTGGTGCTCCCGAGACCGTCGGAAGCGTGCTAGTATTCTGCAACGCCTGCCGGATACGTATGCATGCCGAGTATAGAGACCGCGAAGAGCGAAAGCTTTATCCGTGTAAGAGCAGTGCAGCTGAAGGTGGGCGCTCTCGAGACCGTCGGAAGCGTGCTAGAACTATGCAACGCCTGCCGGATACCTATGCATGCCGGGTATAGAGACCGCGAAGAGCGAAAGCTTCAGTCGTGTCAGAGCAGTGCAGCTGAAGTTGGGCGCTCCCGAGACGGTCGGAAGCGTGCTAGAATTATGCAACGCCTGCCGGATACGTATGCATGCCGGGTATAGAGACTGCGAAGAGCGAAAGCTTCAGTCGTGTCAGAGCAGTGCAGCTGATGTTGGGCGCTCCCGAGACCGTCGGAAGCGTGCTAGAACTATGCAACGCCTGCCGGATACCTATGCATGCCGGGTATAGAGACCGCGAAGAGCGTAAGCTTCAGTCGTGTCAGAGCAGTGCAGCTGAACTTGGGCGTTCCCGAGACCGTCGGAAGCGTGCTAGAATTATGCAACGCCTGCCGGATACGTATGCATGCCGGGTATAGAGACTGCGAAGAGCGAAAGCTTCAGTCGTGTGAGAGCATTGCAGCTGAAGTTGGGCGCTCGCGAGACCGTCGGAAGCGTGCTAGAATTATTCAACGCCTGCCGGATACCTATGCATGCCGGGTATAGAGACCGCGAAGAGCGAAAGCTTCAGCGGTGTCAGAGCAGTGCAGCTGAAGTTTGGTGCTCCCGAGACCGTCGGGAGAGTGCTAGATATATGCAACGCCTGCCGGATACGCATGCATGCCGGGTAGAGAGACCGCGAAGAGCGAAAGCTTCAGTCGTGTCAGAGTAGTGCAGCTGAAGTTGGGCGCTCCCGAGACCGTCGGAAGCTTGCTAGAAATATGAAACGCCTGCCGGATACGTATGCATGCCGGGTATACAGACCTCGAAGAGCGAAAGCTTCAGTCGTGTCAGAGTAGTGCAGCTGATGTTGGGTGCTCCCGAGACCGCCGGAAGCGTGCTAGAATTATGCAACGCCTTCCGGATACGTATGCGTGCCGGGTATAGAGACCGCGAAGAGCGAAATCTTCAGTCGTGTGAGAGCAGTGCTGCTGAAGTTGGGCGCTTCCGAGACCGTCGGAAGCGTGCTAGAATTATGCAACGCCTGCCAGGATACATATGCATGCCGGGTATAGAGACCGCGAAGAGCGAAATCTTCAGTCGTGTCAGAGCAGTGCAGCTTATATTGGCCGCTCCCGAGACCGTCGGAAGCGTGCTAGAACTTTGCAACGCCTGCCGGATACGTATGCATGCCGGGTATAGAGACCGCGAAGAGCGAAAGCTTCAATCATGTCAGAGCAGTGCAGCTGAACTTGGGCGCTCCCGAGACCGTCGGAAGTGTGCTAGAATTATGCAAAGCCTGCCGGATACGTATGCATGCCGAGTATAGAGACCGCGAAGAGCGAAAGCTTCAGTCGTGTGAGAGCATTGCAGCTGAAGTTGGGCGCTCCCGAGACCGTCGGAAGCGTGCTAGATTTATTCAACGCCTGCCGGATACGTATGCATGCCGGGTATAGAGACCGCGAAGAGCGAAAGCTTCAGCGGTGTCAGTGTAGTGCAGCTGAAGTTTGGTGCTCCCGAGACCGTCGGAAGCGTGCTAGAATTCTGCAACGCCTGCCGGATACGTATGCATGCCGAGTATAGAGACCGCGAAGAGCGAAAGCTTCAGCCGTGTCAGAGCAGTGCAGCTGATGTTGGGTGCTCCCGAGACCGTCGGAAGCGTGCTAGAACTATGCAACGCCTGCCGGATACCTATGCATGCCGGGTATAGAGACCGCGAAGAGCGAAAGCTTCAGTCGTGTCAGAGCAGTGCAGCTGAAGTTGGGCGCTCCCGAGACGGTCGGAAGCGTGCTAGAATTATGCAACGCCTGCCGGATACCTATGCATGCCGGGTATAGAGACCGCGAAGAGCGAATGCTTCAGTCATGTCAGAGCATTGCAGCTGAAGTTGGGCGCTCCCGAGACCGTCACGAGCGTGCTAGAATTATGCAACGCCTGCCGGATACGCATGCATGCCGGGTATAGAGACCGCGAAGAGCGAAAGCTTCAGTCGTGTCTGAGCAGTGTAGCTGATATTGGGCGCTCCCGAGACCGTCGGAAGCGTGCTAGAACTATGAAACGCCTGCCGGATACGTATGCATGCCGGGTATAGAGACCGCAAAGAGCGAAAGCTTCAGCGGTGTCAGAGCAGTGCAACTGAAGTTTGGTGCTCCCGAGACCGTCGGAAGCGTGCTAGAATTCTGCAACGCCTGCCGGATACGTATGCATGCCGAGTATAGAGACCGCGAAGAGCGAAATCTTCAGTCGTGTCAGAGCAGTGCAGCTGATATTGGGCGCTCCCGAGAGCGTCGGAAGCGTGCTAGAACTTTGCAATGCCTGCCGGATACGTATGCATGCCGGGTATAGAGACCGCGAAGAGCGAAAGCTTCAGTCATGTCAGAGCAGTGCAGCTGAACTTGCGCGCTCCCGAGACCGTCGGAAGCGTGCTAGAACTATGCAACGCCTGCCGGATACGTATGCATGCCGAGTATAGAGACCGCGAAGAGCGAAAGCTTCAGTCGTGTGAGAGCATTTCAGCTGAAGTTGGGCGCTCCCGAGACCGTCGGAAGCGTGCTAGAATTATTCAACGCCTGCCGGATACCTATGCATGCCGGGTATAGAGACCGCGAAGAGCGAAAGCTTCAGCGGTGTCAGAGCAGTGCAGCTGAAGTTTGGTGCTCCCGAGACCGTCGGAAGCGTGCTAGAATTCTGCAACGCCTGCCGGATACGTATGCATGCCAAGTATAGAGACCGCGAAGAGCGAAAGCTTTATCCGTGTAAGAGCAGTGCAGCTGAAGGTGGGCGCTCTCGAGACCGTCGGAAGCGTGCTAGAACTATGCAACGCCTGCCGGATACCTATGCATGCCGGGTATAGAGACCGCGAAGAGCGAAAGCTTCAGTCGTGTCAGAGCAGTGCAGCTGAAGTTGGGCGCTCCCGAGACGGTCGGAAGCGTGCTAGAATTATGCAACGCCTGCCGGATACGTATGCATGCCGGGTATAGAGACCGCGAAGAGCGAAAGCTTCAGTCGTGTGAGAGCATTGCAGCTGAATTTGGACGCTCCCGAGACCGTCGGGAGCGTGCTAGAATTATGCAACGCCTGCCGGATACGCATGCATGCCGGGTATAGAGACCGCGAAGAGCGAAAGCTTCAGTCGTGTCAGAGCAGTGCAGCTGATGTTGGGCGCTCCCGAGACCGTCGGAAGCGTGCTAGAACTATACAACGCCTGCCGGATACCTATGCATGCCGGGTATAGAGACCGCGAAGAGCGAAAGCTTCAGTCGTGTCAGAGCAGTGCAGCTGAACTTGGGCGTTCCCGAGACCGTCGGAAGCGTGCTAGAATTATGCAACGCCTGTCGGATACGTATGCATGCCGGGTATAAAGACCGCGAAGAGCGAAAGCTTCAGCGGTGTCAGAGCAGTGCAGCTGAAGTTTGGTGCTCCCGAGACCGTCGGAAGCGTGCTAGAATTCTGCAACGCCTGCCGGATACGTATGCATGCTGAGTATAGAGACCGCGAAGAGCGAAATCTTCAGTCGTGTCAGAGCATTGCAGCTGAAGTTGGGCGCTCCCGAGACCGTCGGAAGCGTGCTAGAATTATTCAACGCCTGCCGGATACCTATGCATGCCGGGTATAGAGACCGCGAAGAGCGAAAGCTTCAGCGGTGTCAGAGCAGTGCAGCTGAAGTTTGGTGCTCCCGAGACCGTCGGAAGCGTGCTAGAATTCTGCAACGCCTGCCGGATACGTATGCATGCCGAGTATAGAGACCGCGAAGAGCGAAAGCTTTAGCCGTGTAAGAGCAGTGCAGCTGAAGGTGGGCGCTCCCGAGACCGTCGGAAGCGTGCTAGAACTATGCAACGCCTGCCGGATACCTATGCATGCCGGGTATAGAGACCGCGAAGAGCGAAAGCTTCAGTCGTGTCAGAGCAGTGCAGCTGAAGTTGGGCGCTCCCGAGACGGTCGGAAGCGTGCTAGAATTATGCAACGCCTGCCGGATACGTATGCATGCTGGGTATAGAGACCGCGAAGAGCGAAAGCTTCAGTCGTGTGAGAGCATTGCAGCTGAAGTTGGACGCTCCCGAGACCGTCGGGAGCGTGCTGGAATTATGCAATGCCTGCCGGATACGCATGCATGCCGGGTATTAAGACCGCGAAGAGCGAAAGCTTCAGTCGTGTCAGAGCAGTGAAGCTGATGTTGGGCGCTCCCGAGCCCGTCGGAAGCGTGCTAGAACTATGCAACGCCTGCCGGATACCTATGCATGCCGGGTATAGAAACCGCGAAGAGCGAAAGCTTCAGTCGTGTCAGAGCAGTGCAGCTGAACTTGGGCGTTCCCGAGACCGTCGGAAGCGTGCTAGAATTATGCAACGCCTGCCGGATACGTATGCATGCCGAGTATAGAGACCGCGAAGAGCGAAAGCTTCAGCCGTGTCAGAGCAGTGCAGCTGAAGTTGGGCGCTCCCGAGACAGTCGGAAGCGTGCTAGAATTATATAACGCCTGCCGGACACGTATGCATGCCGAGTATAGAGACCGCGAAGAGCGAAAGCTTCAGCCGTGTCAGAGCAGTGCAGCTGAAGTTGGGCGCTCCTGAGACCGTCGGAAGCGTGCTAGAACTAAGCAACGCCTGCCGGATACATTTGCAAGCCGGGCATAGAGACCGCGAAGAGCGAAAGCTTCAGTCGTGTCAGAGCAGTGCAGCTGAACTTGGGTGCTCCCGAGACCGTCGGAAGTGTGCTAGAATTATGCAACGCCTGGCGGATACGTATGCATGCCGGGCATAGACCGCGAAGCGCGAAATCTTCAGTCGTGTCAGAGCAGAGCAGCTGAAGGCGGGCGCTCCCGAGACCGTCGGAAGCGTGCTAGAAATATGCAACGCGTCCGGATACGTATGCATGCCGGGTATAGAGACTGCGAAGAGCGAAAGCTTCAGTCGTGTCAGAGCAGTGCAGCTGAAGTTGGGCGCTCCCGAGACCGTCGGGAGCGTGCTAGAATTATGCAACTCCTGTCGGATACGTACGCATGCCGGGTATAGAGACCGCGAAGAGCGAAAGCTTCAGTCGTGTGAGAGCAGTGCAGCTGAAGTTGGGCGCTCCCGAGATCGTCGGGAGCATGCTAGAATTATGCAACTCCTGCCGGATACGTATGCATGCCGGGTATAGAGACCACAAAGAGCGAAATCTTCAGTCGTGTCAGAGCAGTGCAGTTGAAGTTGGGCGCTCCCGAGACTGTCGGAAGCGTGCTAGAATTATTCAACGCCTGCCGGATACCTATGCATGCCGGGTATAGAGACCGCGAAGAGCGAAAGCTTCAGCGGTGTCAGAGCAGTGCAGCTGAAGTTTGGTGCTCCCGAGACCGTCGGAAGCGTGCTAGAATTCTGCAACGCCTGCCGGATACGTATGCATGCCGAGTATAGAGACCGCGAAGAGCGAAAGCTTCAGCCGTGTCAGAGCAGTGCAGCTGAAGTTGGGCGCTCCCGAGACAGTCGCAAGCGTGCTAGAATTATATAACGCCTGCCGGATACGTATGCATGCCGAGTATAGAGACCGCGAAGAGCGAAAGCTTCAGCCGTGTAAGAGCAGTGCAGCTGAAGTTGGGCGCTCCTGAGACCGTCGGAAGCGTGCTAGAACTATGCAACGCCTGCGGGATACCTATGAATGCCGGGTATAGAGACCGCGAAGAGCGAAAGCTTCAGTCGTGTCAGAGCAGTGCAGCTGAAGTTGGGCGCTCCCGAGACGGTCAGAAGCGTGCTAGAATTATGCAACGACTGCCGGGTATAGAGACCGCGAAGAGCGAAAGCTTCAGTCGTGTGAGAGCATTGCAGCTGAAGTTGGGCGCTCCCGAGACCGTCGGGAGCGTGCTAGATATATGAAACGCCTGCCGGATACGCATGCATGCCGGGTATAGAGACCGCGAAGAGCGAAAGCTTCAGTCGTGTGAGAGCATTGCAGCTGAAGTTGGGCGCTCCCGAGACCGTCGGGAGCGTGCTAGAATTATGCAACGCCTGCCGGATACGCATGCATGCCGGGTATAGAGACAGCGAAGAGCGAAAGCTTCAGTCGTGTCAGAGCAGTGCAGCTGATGTTGGGCGCTCCCGAGACCTTCGGAAGCGTGCTAGAACTATGCAACGCCTGCCGGATATGTATGCATGCCGTGTATAGAGACCGCGAAGAGCGAAAGCTTCAGTCGTGTCAGAGCAGTGCAGCTGAACTTGGGTGCTCCCGAGACCGTCGGAAGCGTGCTAGAATTATGCAACGCCAGGCAGATACGTATGCATGCCGGGCATAGAGACCGCGAAGAGCGAAATCTTCAGTCGTGTCAGAGCAGTGCAGCTGAAGGCGGGCGCTCCCGACACCGTCGGAAGCGTGCTAGAATTATGCAACGCGCCCGGATACGTATGCATGCCGGGTATAGAGACCGCGAAGAGCGAAAGCTTCAGTCGTGTCAGAGCAGTGCAGCTGAAGTTGGGCGCTCCCGGTGCTAGAATTATGCAACTCCTGTCGGATACGTACGCATGCCGGGTATAGAGACAGCGAAGAGCGAAAGCTTCAGTCGTGTGAGAGCAGTGCAGCTGAAGTTGGGCGCTCCCGAGACCGTCGGGAGCATGCTAGAATTATGCAACTCCTGCCGGATACGTATGCATGCCGGGTATAGAGACCACAAAGAGCGAAATCTTCAGTCGTGTCAGAGCAGTGCAGCTGAAGTTGGGCGCTCCTGAGACCGTCGGAAGCGTGCTAGAACTAAGCAACGCCTGCCGGATACGTTTGCAAGCCGGGCATAGAGACCGCGAAGAGCGAAAGCTTCAGTCGTGTCAGAGCAGTGCAGCTGAACTTGGGTGCTCCCGAGACCGTCGGAAGTGTGCTAGAATTATGCAACGCCTGGCGGATACGTATGCATGCCGGGCATAGACCGCGAAGCGCGAAATCTTCAGTCGTGTCAGAGCAGAGCAGCTGAAGGCGGGCGCTCCCGAGACCGTCGGAAGCGTGCTAGAAATATGCAACGCGTCCGGATACGTATGCATGCCGGGTATAGAGACTGCGAAGAGCGAAAGCTTCAGTCGTGTCAGAGCAGTGCAGCTGAAGTTGGGCGCTCCCGAGACCGTCGGGAGCGTGCTAGAATTATGCAACTCCTGTCGGATACGTACGCATGCCGGGTATAGAGACCGCGAAGAGCGAAAGCTTCAGTCGTGTGAGAGCAGTGCAGCTGAAGTTGGGCGCTCCCGAGACCGTCGGGAGCATGCTAGAATTATGCAACTCCTGCCGGATACGTATGCATGCCGGGTATAGAGACCACAAAGAGCGAAATCTTCAGTCGTGTCAGAGCAGTGCAGTTGAAGTTGGGCGCTCCCGAGACTGTCGGAAGCGTGCTAGAATTATTCAACGCCTGCCGCATACCTATGCATGCCGGGTATAGAGACCGCGAAGAGCGAAAGCTTCAGCGGTGTCAGAGCAGTGCAGCTGAAGTTTGGTGCTCCCGAGACCGTCGGAAGCGTGCTAGAATTCTGCAACGCCTGCCGGATACGTATGCATGCCGAGTATAGAGACCGCGAAGAGCGAAAGCTTCAGCCGTGTCAGAGCAGTGCAGCTGAAGTTGGGCGCTCCCGAGACAGTCGCAAGCGTGCTAGAATTATATAACGCCTGCCGGATACGTATGCATGCCGAGTATAGAGACCGCGAAGAGCGAAAGCTTCAGCCGTGTAAGAGCAGTGCAGCTGAAGTTGGGCGCTCCTGAGACCGTCGGAAGCGTGCTAGAACTATGCAACGCCTGCGGGATACCTATGCATGCCGGGTATAGAGACCGCGAAGAGCGAAAGCTTCAGTCGTGTCAGAGCAGTGCAGCTGAAGTTGGGCGCTCCCGAGACGGTCAGAAGCGTGCTAGAATTATGCAACGCCTGCCGGGTATAGAGACCGCGAAGAGCGAAAGCTTCAGTCGTGTGAGAGCATTGCAGCTGAAGTTGGGCGCTCCCGAGACCGTCGGGAGCGTGCTAGATATATGAAACGCCTGCCGGATACGCATGCATGCCGGGTATAGAGACCGCGAAGAGCGAAAGCTTCAGTCGTGTGAGAGCATTGCAGCTGAAGTTGGGCGCTCCCGAGACCGTCGGGAGCGTGCCAGAATTATGCAACTCCTGTCGGATACGTACGCATGCCGGGTATAGAGACAGCGAAGAGCGAAAGCTTCAGTCGTGTGAGAGCAGTGCAGCTGAAGTTGGGCGCTCCCGAGACCGTCGGGAGCATGCTAGAATTATGCAACTCCTGCCGGATACGTATGCATGCCGGGTATAGAGACCGCGAAGAGCGAAATCTTCAGTCGTGTCAGAGCAGTGCAGCTGAAGTTGGGCGCTCCCGAGACTGTCGGAAGCGTGCTAGAATTATTCAACGCCTGCCGGATACCTATGCATGCCCGGTATAGAGACCGCGAAGAGCGAAAGCTTCAGCGGTGTCAGAGCAGTGCAGCTGAAGTTGGGCGCTCCCGAGACCGTCGGGAGCGTGCTAGAATTATGCAACGCCTGCCGGATACGTGTGCATGCCGGGTATACAGACCTCGAAGAGCGAAATCTTCAGTCGTGTCAGAGCAGTGCTGCTGAAGGCGGGCGCTCCCGAGACCGTCGGAAGCGTGCTAGAATTATGCAACGCGTCCGGATATGTATGCATGCCGGGTATAGAGACCGCGAAGAGCGAAAGCTTCAGTCGTGTCAGAGCAGTGCAGCTGAAGTTGGGCGCTCCCGAGACGGTCGGAAGCGTGCTAGAATTATGCAACGCCTGCCGGGTATAGAGACCGCGAAGAGCGAAAGCTTCAGTCGTGTGAGAGCATTGCAGCTGAAGTTGGGCGCTCCCGAGACCGTCGGGAGCGTGCTAGATATATGCAACGCCTGCCGGATACGCATGCATGCCGGGTAGAGAGACCGCGAAGAGCGAAAGCTTCAGTCGTGCCAGAGTAGTGCAGCTGAAGTTGGGCGCTCCCGAGACCGTCGGAAGCTTGCTAGAATTATGAAACGCCTGCCGGATACGTGTGCATGCCGGGTATACAGACCTCGAAGAGCGAAAGCTTCAGTCGTGTCAGAGCAGTGCAGCTGATGTTGGGTGCTCCCGAGACCGCCGGAAGCGTGCTAGAATTATGCAACGCCTTCCGGGTACGTATGCGTGCCGGGTATAGAGACCGCGAAGAGCGAAATCTTCAGTCGTGTCAAAGCAGTGCAGCTGAAGTTGGGCGCTTCCGAGAGCGTCGGAAGCGTGCTAGAATTATGCAACGCCTGCCGGATACGTATGCATGGCGGGTATAGAGACCGCGAAGAGCGAAATCTTCAGTCGTGTCAGAGCAGTGCAGCTGATATTGGCCGCTCCCGAGAGCGTCGGAAGCGTGCTAGAACTTTGCAACGCCTGCCGGATACGTATGCATGCCGGGTATAGAGACCGCGAAGAGCGAATGCTTCAGTCATGTCAGAGCAGTGCAGCTGAACTAGGGCGCTCCCGAGACCGTCGGAAGTGTGCTAGAATTATGCAACGCCTGCCGGATACGTATGCATGCCTAGTATAGAGACCGCGAAGAGCGAAAGCTACAGTCGTGTGAGAGCATTGCAGCTGAAGTTGGGCGCTCCCGAGACCGTCGGAAGCGTGCTAAAATTATTCAACGCCTGCCGGATACCTATGCATGCCGAGTATAGAGACCGCGAAGAGCGAAAGCTTCAGCCGTGTCAGAGCAGTGCAGCTAATGTTGGGTGCTCCCGAGACCGTCGGAAGCGTGCTAGAATTCTGCAACGCCTGCCGGATACGTATGCATGCCGAGTATAGAGACCGCGAAGAGCGAAAGCTTCAGCCGTGTCAGAGCAGTGCAGCTGATGTTGGGTGCTCCCGAGACCGTCGGAAGCGTGCTAGAACTATGCAACGCCTGCCGGATACCCATGCATGCCGGGTATAGAGACCGCAAAGAGCGAAAGCTTCAGTCGTGTCAGAGCAGTGCAGCTGAAGTTGGGCGCTCCCGAGACGGTCGGAAGCGTCCTAGAATTATGCAACGCCTGCCGGATACGTATGCATGCCGGGTATAGAGACCGCGAAGAGCGAAAGCTTCAGTCGTGTGAGAGCATTGCAGCTGAAGTTGGGCGCTCCCGAAACCGTCGGGAGCGTGCTAGAATTATGCAACGCCTGCCGGATACGCATGCATGCCGGGTATAGAGACCGCGAAGAGCGAAAGCTTCAGCCGTGTCAGAGCAGTGCAGCTGATGTTGGGCGCTCCCGAGACCTTCGGAAGCGTGCTAGAACTATGCAACGCCTGCCGGATATGTATGCATGCCGGGTATAGAGACCGCGAAGAGCGAAATCTTCAGTCGTGTCAGAGCAGTGCAGCTGAAGTTGGGCGCTTCCGAGACCGTCAGAAGCGTGCTAGAATTATGCAACGCCTGCCAGGATACATATGCATGCCGGGTATAGAGACCGCGAAGAGCGAAAGCTTCAGTCGTGTCAGAGCAGTGCAGCTGAACTTGGGCGTTCCCGAGACCGTCGGAAGCGTGCTAGAATTATGCAACGCCTGCCGGATACGTATGCATGCCGAGTATAGAGACCGCGAAGAGCGAAAGCTTCAGCCGTGTCAGAGCAGTGCAGCTGAAGTTGGGCGCTCCTGAGACCGTCGGAAGCGTGCTAGAACTAAGCAACGCCTGCCGGATACGTATTCAAGCCGGGCATAGAGACCGCGAAGAGCGAAAGCTTCAGTCGTGTCAGAGCAGTGCAGCTGAAGTTGGGCGCTCCCGAGACCGTCGGGAGCGTGCTAGAATTATGCAACGCCTGCCGGATACGTGTGCATGCCGGGTATACAGACCTCGAAGAGCGAAAGCTTCAGTCGTGTCAGAGCAGTGCAGCTGAAGGCGGGCGCTCCCGAGACCGTCGGAAGCGTGCTAGAATTATGCAACGCGTCCGGATATGTATGCATGCCGGGTATAGAGACCGCGAAGAGCGAATGCTTCAGTCGTGTCACAGCAGTGCAGCTGAAGTTGGGCGCTCCCGAGACGGTCGGAAGCGTGCTAGAATTATGCAACGCCTGCCGGGTATAGAGACCGCGAAGAGCGAAAGCTTCAGTCGTGTCAGAGTAGTGCAGCTGATGTTGGGTGCTCCCGAGACCGCCGGAAGCGTGCTAGAATTATGCAACGCCTTCCGGGTACGTATGCGTGCCGGGTATAGAGACCGCGAAGAGCGAAATCTTCAGTCGTGTCAGAGCAGTGCAGCTGAAGTTGGGTGCTCCCGAGACCGTCGGAAGCGTGCTAGAACTATGCAACGCCTGCCGGATACCCATGCATGCCGGGTATAGAGACCGCAAAGAGCGAAAGCTTCAGTCGTGTCAGAGCAGTGCAGCTGAAGTTGGGCGCTCCCGAGACGGTCGGAAGCGTCCTAGAATTATGCAACGCCTGCCGGATACGTATGCATGCCGGGTATAGAGACCGCGAAGTGCGAAAGCTTCAGTCGTGTCAGAGCAGTGCAGCTGATGTTGGGCGCTCCCGAGACCTTCGGAAGCGTGCTAGAACTAAGCAACGCCTGCCGGATACGTATTCAAGCCGGGCATAGAGACCGCGAAGAGCGAAAGCTTCAGTCGTGTCAGAGCAGTGCAGCTGAAGTTGGGCGCTCCCGAGACCGTCGGGAGCGTGCTAGAATTATGCAACTCCTGTCGGATACGTACGCATGCCGGGTATAGAGACCGCGAAGAGCGAAAGCTTCAGTCGTGTCAGAGCAGTGCAGCTGAAGGTGGGCGCTCCCGAGACCGTCGGGAGCGTGCTAGAATTATGCAACTCCTGTCGGATACGTACGCATGCCGGGTATAGAGACAGCGAAGAGCGAAAGCTTCAGTCGTGTGAGAGCATTGCAGCTGAAGTTGGGCGCTCCCGAAACCGTCGGGAGCGTGCTAGAATTATGCAACGCCTGCCGGATACGCATGCATGCCGGGTATAGAGACCGCGAAGAGCGAAAGCTTCAGCCGTGTCAGAGCAGTGCAGCTGATGTTGGGCGCTCCCGAGACCTTCGGAAGCGTGCTAGAACTATGCAACGCCTGCCGGATATGTATGCATGCCGGGTATAGAGACCGCGAAGAGCGAAATCTTCAGCCGTGTCAGAGCAGTGCAGCTGATGTTGGGTGCTCCCGAGACCGCCGGAAGCGTGCTAGAATTATGCAACGCCTTCCGAATACGTATGGATGCCGGGTATAGAGACCGCGAAGAGCGAAATCTTCAGTCGTGTCAGAGCAGTGCAGCTGATATTGGGCGCTCCCGAGACCGTCGGAAGCGTGCTAGAACTTTGCAACGCCTGCCGGATACGTATGCATGCCGGGTATAGAGACCGCGAAGAGCGAAAGCTTCAGTCATGTCAGAGCAGTGCAGCTGAACTTGGGCGCTCCCGAGACCGTCGGAAGTGTGCTAGAATTATGCAACGCCTGCCAGATACGTATGCATGCCGAGTATAGAGACCGCGAAGAGCGAAAGCTTCAGCCGTGTCAGAGCAGTGCAGCTGATGTTGGGTGCTCCCGAGACCGCAGGAAGCGTGCTAGAATTATGTAACGCCTTCCGGATACCTATGCATGCCGGGTATAGAGACCGCGAAGAGCGAAAGCTTCAGTCGTGTCAGAGCAGTGCAGCTGAAGTTGGGCGCTCCCAAACGGTCGGAAGCGTGCTAGAATTATGCAATGCCTGCCGGATACGTATGCATGCCGGGTATAGAGACCGCGAAGAGCGAATGCTTCAGTCGTGTTTGAGCATTGCAGCTGAAGTTGAGCGCTCCCGAGACCGTCGGGAGCGTGCTAGAATTATGCAACGCCTGCCGGATACGCATGCATGCCGGATATAGAGACCGCGAAGAGCGAAAGCTTCAGTCGTGTCAGTGTTGTGCAGCTGATGTTGGGCGCTCCCGAGACCGTCGGAAGCTTGCTAGAATTATGAAACGCCTGCCGGATACGTGTGCATGCCGGGTATACAGACCGCGAAGAGCGAAAGCTTCAGTCGTGTCAGAGCAGTGCAGCTGATGTTGGGTGCTCCCGAGACCGCCGGAAGCGTGCTAGAATTGTGCAACGCCTTCCGGATACGTATGGATGCCGGGTATAGAGACCGCGAAGAGCGAAATTTTCAGTCGTGTCAGAGCAGTGCAGCTGATATTGGGCGCTCCCGAGACCGTCGGAAGCGTGCTAGAACTTTGCAACGCCTGCCGGATACGTATGCATGCCGGGTATAGAGACCGCGAAGAGCGAAAGCTTCAGTCCTGTCAGAGCAGTGCAGCTGAACTTGGGCGCTCCCGAGACCGTCGGAAGTGTGCTAGAAATATGCAACGCCTGCCAGATACGTATGCATGCCGAGTATAGAGACCGCGAAGAGCGAAAGCTTCAGCCGTGTCAGAGCAGTGCAGCTGATGTTGGGTGCTCCCGAGACCGCCGGAAGCGTGCTAGAATTATGTAACGCCTTCCGGATACGTATGCATGCCGGGTATAGAGACCGCGAAGAGCGAAAGCTTCAGTCATGTCAGAGCAGTGCTGCTGAACTTGGGCGCTCCCGAGACCGTCGGAAGTGTGCTAGAATTATGCAACGCCTGCCGGATACGTATGCATGCCGAGTATAGAGACCGCGAAGAGCGAAATCATCAGTCGTGTCAGAGCAGTGCACCTGATATTGGGCGCTCCCGAGACCGTCGGAAGCGTGCTAGAACTATGAAACGCCTGCCGGATACGTATGCATGCCGGGTATAGACCGCGAAGAGCGAAAGCTTCAGCGGTGTCAGAGCAGTGCAGCTGAAGTTTGGTGCTCCCGAGACCGTCGGAAGCGTGCAAGAATTCTGCAACGCCTGCCGGATACGTATGCATGCCGAGTATAGAGACCGCGAAGAGCGAAATCTTCAGTCGTGTCACAGCAGTGCAGCTGATATTGGGCGCTCCCGAGAGCGTCGGAAGCGTTCTAGAACTTTGCAACGCCTGCCGGATACGTATGCATGCCGGGTATATAGACCGGGAAGAGCGAAAGCTTCAGTCGTGTCAGAGCAGTGCAGCTGAATTTGGGCGCTCCCGAGACAGTCGGAAGTGTGCTAGAATTATGCAACGCCTGCCGGATACGTATGCATGCCGAGTATAGAGACCGCGAAGAGCGAAAGCTTCAGTCGTGTGAGAGCATTGCAGCTGAAGTTGGGCGCTCCCGAGACCGTCGGGAGCGTGCTAGAATTATGCAACGCCTGCCGGATACGCATGCATGCCGGGTATAGAGACCGCGAAGAGCGAAAGCTTCAGTCGTGTCAGAGCAGTGCAGCTGATGTTGGGCGCTCCCGAGACCGTCGGAAGCGTGCTAGAACTATGCAACGCCTGCCGGATACGTATGCATGCCGAGTATAGAGACCACGAAGAGCGAAAGCTTCAGCCGTGTCAGAGCAGTGCAGCTGAAGTTGGGCGCTCCCGAGACAGTCGGAAGCGTGCTAGAATTATATAACGCCCGCCGGATACGTATGCATGCCGAGTATAGAGACCGCGAAGAGCGAAAGCTTCAGCCGTGTCAGAGCAGTGCAGCTGATGTTGGGTGCTCCCGAGACCGCCGGAAGCGTGCTAGAATTATGCAACGCCTTTCGGATACGTATGCGTGCCGGGTATAGAGACCGCGAAGAGCGAAATCTTCAGTCGTGTCATAGCAGTGCAGCTGAAGTTGGGCGCTTCCGAGACCGTCGGAAGCGCGCTAGAATTATGCAACGCCTGCCAGGATACATATGCATGCCGGGTATAGAGACCGCGAAGAGCGAAAGCTTCAGTCATGTCAGAGCAGTGCAGCTGAACTTGGGCGCTCCCGAGACCGTCGGAAGTGTGCTAGAATTATGCAACGCCTGCCGGATACGTATGCATGCCGAGTATAGAGACCGCGAAGAGCGAAAGCTTCAGTCGTGTGAGAGCATTGCAGCTGAAGTTGGGCGCTCCCGAGACCGTCGGAAGCGTGCTAGAATTATTCAACGCCTGCCGGATACCTATGCATGCCGGGTATAGAGACCGCGAAGAGCGAAAGCTTCAGCGGTGTCAGAGTAGTGCAGCTGAAGTTTGGCGCTCCCGAGACCGTCGGAAGCGTGCTAGAATTCTGCAACGCCTGCCGGATACGTATGCATGCCGAGTATAGAGACCGCGAAGAGCGAAAGCTTCAGCTGTGTCAGAGCAGTGCAGCTGATGTTGGGTGCTCCCGAGACCGTCGGAAGCGTGCTAGAACTATGCAACGCCTGCCGGATACCTATGCATGCCGGGTATAGAGACCGCGAAGAGCGAAAGCTTCAATCGTGTCAGAGCAGTGCAGCTGAAGTTGGGCGCTCCCGAGGCGGTCGGAAGCGTGCTAGAATTATGCAACGCCTGCCGGATACGTTTGCATGCCGGGTATAGAGACCGCGAAGAGCGAAAGCTTCAGTCGTGTGAGAGCATTGCAGCTGAAGTTGGCCGCTCCCGAGACCGTCGGGAGCGTGGTAGAATTATGCAACGCCTGCCGGATACGTATGCATGCCGGGTATAGAGACCGCGAAGAGCGAAAGCTTAAGTCGTGTCAGAGAAGTGCAGCTGATGTTGGGCGCTCCCGAGACCGTCGGAAGCGTGCTAGAACTATGCAACGCCTGCCGGATATGTATGCATGCCGGGTATAGAGACCGCGAAGAGCGAAATCTTCAGTCGTGTCAGAGCAGTGCAGCTGAAATTGGGCGCTTCCGAGACCGTCGGAAGCGTGCTAGAATTATGCAACGCCTGCCAGGATACATATGCATGCCGGGTATAGAGACCGCGAAGAGCGAAAGCTTCAGTCGTGTCAGAGCAGTGCAGCTGAAGGCGGGCGCTCCCGAGACCGTCGGAAGCGTGCTAGAATTATGCTACGCGTCCGGATACGTATGTATGCCGGGTATAGACCGCGAAGAGCGAAAGCTTCAGTCGTGTCAGAGCAGTGCAGCTGAAGTTGGGCGCTCCCGAGACCGTCGGGAGCGTGCTAGAATTATGCAACTCCTGTCGGATACGTACGCATGCCGGGTATAGAGACCGCGAAGAGCGAAAGCTTCAGTCGTGTGAGAGCATTGCAGCTGAAGTTGGCCGCTCCCGAGACCGTCGGGAGCGTGGTAGAATTATGCAACGCCTGCCGGATACGCATGCATGCCGGGTATAGAGACCGCGAAAAGCGAAAGCTTCAGTCGTGTCAGAGCAGTGCAGCTGATGTTGGGCGCTCCCGAGACCGTCGGAAGCGTGCTAGAACTATGCAACGCCTGCCAGATATGTATGCATGCCGGGTATAGAGACCGCGAAGAGCGAAATCTTCAGTCGTGTCAGAGCAGTGCAGCTGAAGTTGGGCGCTCCTGAGACCGTCGGAAGCGTGCTAGAACTAAGCAACGCCTGCCGGATACGTATGCAAGCCGGGCATAGAGACCGCGAAGAGCGGAAGCTTCAGTCGTGTCAGAGCAGTGCAGCTGAACTTGGGTGCTCCCGAGACCGCCGGAAGCGTGCTAGAATTATGCAACGCCTTCCGGATACGCATGCATGCCGGGTATAGAGACCGCGAAAAGCGAAAGCTTCAGTCGTGTCAGAGCAGTGCTGCTGATGTTGGGTGCTCCCGAGACCGCCGGAAGCGTGCTAGAATTATGCAACGCCTTCCGGATACGTATGCGTGCCGGGTATAGAGACCGCGAAAAGCGAAATCTTCAGTCGTGTCAGAGCAGTGCAGCTGAAGTTGGGCGCTTCCGAGACCGTCGGAAGCGCGCTAGAATTATGCAACGCCTGCCAGGATACATATGCATGCCGGGTATAGAGACCGCGAAGAGCGAAATCTTCAGTCGTGTCAGAGCAGTGCAGCTGATATTGGGCGCTCCCGAGAGCGTCGGAAGCGTGCTAGAACTTTGCAACGCCTGCCGGATACATATGCATGCCGAGTATAGAGACCGCGAAGAGCGAAAGCTTCAGTCATGTCAGAGCAGTGCATCTGAACTTGGGCGCTCCCGAGACCGTCGGAAGTGTGCTAGAATTATGCAACGCCTGCAGGATACGTATGCATGCCGATTATAGACACCGCGAAGAGCGAAAGCTTCAGTCGTGTGAGAGCATTGCAGCTGAAGTTGGGCGCTCCCGAGACCGTCGGAAGCGTGCTAGAATTATTCAACGCCTGCCGGATACCTATGCATGCCGGGTATAGAGACCGCGAAGAGCGAAAGCTTCAGCGGTGTCAGAGCAGTGCAGCTGAAGTTTGGTGCTCCCGAGACCGTCGGAAGCGTGCTAGAATTCTGCAACGCCTGCCGGATACGTATGCATGCCGATTATAGAGACCGCGAAGAGCGAAAGCTTCAGCCGTGTCAGAGCAGTGCAGCTGAAGGTGGGCGCTCCCGAGACCGTCGGAAGCGTGCTAGAACTATGCAACGCCTGCCGGATACCTATGCATGCCGGGTATAGAGACCGCGAAGAGCGAAAGCTTCAGTCGTGTCAGAGCAGTGCAGCTGAAGTTGGGCGCTCCCAAACGGTCGGAAGCGTGCTAGAATTATGCAATGCCTGCCGGATACGTATGCATGCCGGGTATAGAGACCGCGAAGAGCGAATGCTTCAGTCGTGTGAGAGCATTGCAGCTGAAGTTGGGCGCTCCCGAGACCGTCGGGAGCGTGCTAGAATTATGCAACGCCTGCCGGATACGTATGCATGCCGGGTATAGAGACCGCGAAGAGCGAATGCTTCAGTCGTGTGAGAGCATTGCAGCTGACGTTGTGCGCTCCCGAGACCGTCGGAAGCTTGCTAGAATTATGAAACGCCTGCCGGATACGTGTGCATGCCGGGTACACAGACCGCGAAGAGCGAAATCTTCAGTCGTGTCAGAGCAGTGCAGCTGATGTTGGGTGCTCCCGAGACCGCCGGAAGCGTGCTAGAATTATGCAACGCCTTCCGAATACGTATGGATGCCGGGTATAGAGACCGCGAAGAGCGAAATCTTCAGTCGTGTCAGAGCAGTGCAGCTGATATTGGGCGCTCCCGAGGCCGTCGGAAGCGTGCTAGAACTTTGCAACGCCTGCCGGATACGTATGCATGCCGGGTATAGAGACCGCGAAGAGCGAAAGCTTCATTCATGTCAGAGCAGTGCAGCTGAACTTGGGCGCTCCCGAGACCGTCGGAAGTGTGCTAGAATTATGCAACGCCTGCCAGATACGTATGCATGCCGAGTATAGAGACCGCGAAGAGCGAAAGCTTCAGCCGTGTCAGAGCAGTGCAGCTGATGTTGGGTGCTCCCGAGACCGCCGGAAGCGTGCTAGAATTATGCAACGCCTTCCGGATACCTATGCATGCCGGGTATAGAGACCGCGAAGAGCGAAAGCTTCAGTCGTGTCAGAGCAGTGCAGCTGAAGTTGGGCGCTCCCAAACGGTCGGAAGCGTGCTAGAATTATGCAATGCCTGCCGGATACGTATGCATGCCGGGTATAGAGACCGCGAAGAGCGAATGCTTCAGTCGTGTTTGAGCATTGCAGCTGAAGTTGGGCGCTCTCGAGACCGTCGGGAGCGTGCTAGAATTATGCAACGCCTGCCGGATACGCATGCATGCCGGATATAGAGACCGCGAAGAGCGAAAGCTTCAGTCGTGTCAGTGTAGTGCAGCTGATGTTGGGCGCTCCCGAGACCGTCGGAAGCTTGCTAGAATTATGAAACGCCTGCCGGATACGTGTGCATGCCGGGTATACAGACCGCGAAGAGCGAAAGCTTCAGTCGTGTCAGAGCAGTGCAGCTGATGTTGGGTGCTCCCGAGACCGCCGGAAGCGTGCTAGAATTGTGCAACGCCTTCCGGATACGTATGGATGCCGGGTATAGAGACCGCGAAGAGCGAAATTTTCAGTCGTGTCAGAGCAGTGCAGCTGATATTGGGCGCTCCCGAGACCGGCGGAAGCGTGCTAGAACTTTGCAACGCCTGCCGGATACGTATGCCTGCCGGGTATAGAGACCGCGAAGAGCGAAAGCTTCAGTCATGTCAGAGCAGTGCAGCTGAACTTGGGCGCTCCCGAGACCGTCGGAAGTGTGCTAGAAATATGCAACGCCTGCCAGATACGTATGCATGCCGAGTATAGAGACCGCGAAGAGCGAAAGCTTCAGCCGTGTCAGAGCAGTGCAGCTGATGTTGGGTGCTCCCGAGACCGCCGGAAGCGTGCTAGAATTATGTAACGCCTTCCGGATACGTATGCATGCCGGGTATAGAGACCGCGAAGAGCGAAAGCTTCAGTCATGTCAGAGCAGTGCTGCTGAACTTGGGCGCTCCCGAGACCGTCGGAAGTGTGCTAGAATTATGCAACGCCTGCCGGATACGTATGCATGCCGAGTATAGAGACCGCGAAGAGCGAAAGCTTCACTCGTGTAAGAGCAATGCAGCTGAAGTTGGGCGCTTCGGAGACCGTCGGAAGCGTGCTAGAATTATGCAACGCCTGCCAGGATACATATTCATGCCGGGGTATAGAGACCGCGAAGAGCGAAATCATCAGTCGTGTCAGAGCAGTGCACCTGATATTGGGCGCTCCCGAGACCGTCGGAAGCGTGCTAGAAATATGAAACGCCTGCCGGATACGTATGCATGCCGGGTATAGACCGCGAAGAGCGAAAGCTTCAGCGGTGTCAGAGCAGTGCAGCTGAAGTTTGGTGCTCCCGAGACCGTCGGAAGCGTGCTAGAATTATGCTACGCGTCCGGATACGTATGTATGCCGGGTATAGACCGAGAAGAGCGAAAGCTTCAGTCGTGTCAGAGCAGTGCAGCTGAAGTTGGGCGCTCCCGAGACCGTCGGGAGCGTGCTAGAATTATGCAACTCCTGTCGGATACGTACGCATGCCGGGTATAGAGACCGCGAAGAGCGAAAGCTTCAGTCGTGTGAGAGCAGTGCAGCTGAAGTTGGGCGCTCCCGAGACCGTCGGGAGCTTGCTAGAATTATGCAACTCCTGCCGGATGCGTATGCATGCCGGGTATAGAGACCACAAAGAGCGAAATCTTCAGTCGTGTGAGAGCAGTGCAGCTGAAGTTGGGCGCTCCCGAGACTGTCGGAAGCGTGCTAGAATTATTCAACGCCTGCCGGATACCTATGCATGCCGTGTATAGAGACCGCGAAGAGCGAAAGCTTCAGCGGTGTCAGAGCAGTGCAGCTGAAGTTTGGTGCTCCCGAGACAGTCCGAAGCGTGCTAGAACTATGCAACGCCTGCCGGATACCTATGCATGCCGGGTATAGATACCGCGAAGAGAGAAAGCTTCAGTCGTGTCAGAGCAGAGCAGCTGAAGTTGGGCGCTCCCGAGACGGTCGGAGGCGTGCTAGAATTATGCAACGCCTGCCGGGTATAGAGACCGCGAAGAGCGAAAGCTTCAGTCGTGTGAGAGCATTGCAGCTGAAATTGGGCGCTCCCGAGACCGTCGGGAGCGTGCTAGAATTATGCAACGCCTGCCGGATACGCATACATGCCGGGTAGAGAGACCGCGAAGAGCGAAAGCTTCTGTCGTGTCAGAGTAGTGCAGCTGAAGTTGGGCGCTCCCGAGACCGTCGGAAGCTTGCTAGAATTATGAAACGCCTGCCGGATACGTGTGCATGCCGGGTATACAGACCTCGAAGAGCGAAAGCTTCGGTCGTGTCAGAGCAGTGCAGCTGATGTTGGGTGCTCCCGAGACCGCCGGAAGCGTGCTAGAATTATGCAACGCCTTTCGGATACGTATGCGTGCCGGGTATAGAGACCGCGAAGAGCGAAAGCTTCAGTCGTGTGAGAGCATTGCAGCTGAAGTTGGCCGCTCCCGAGACCGTCGGGAGCGTGGTAGAATTATGCAACGCCTGCCGGATACGCATGCATGCCGGGTATAGAGACCGCGAAAAGCGAAAGCTTCAGTCGTGTCAGAGCAGTGCAGCAGATGTTGGGCGCTCCCGAGACCGTCGGAAGCGTGCTAGAACTATGCAACGCCTGCCAGATATGTATGCATGCCGGGTATAGAGACCGCGAAGAGCGAAATCTTCAGTCGTGTCAGAGCAGTGCAGCTGAAGTTGGGCGCTTCTGAGACCGTCGGAAGCGTGCTAGAATTATGCAACTCCTGCCAGGATACATATGCATGCCGGGTATAGAGACCGCGAAGAGCGAAAGCTTCAGTCGTGTCAGAGCAGTGCAGCTGAACTTGGGCGTTCCCGAGGCCGTCGGAAGCGTGCTAGAATTATGCAACGCCTGCCGGATTCGTATGCATGCCGAGTATAGAGACCGCGAAGAGCGAAAGCTTCAGCCGTGTCAGAGCAGTGCAGCTGAAGTTGGGCGCTCCTGAGACCGTCGGAAGCGTGCTAGAACTAAGCAACGCCTGCCGGATACGTATGCAAGCCGGGCATAGAGACCGCGAAGAGCGGAAGCTTCAGTCGTGTCAGAGCAGTGCAGCTGAACTTGGGTGCTCCCGAGACCGTCGGAAGCGTGCTAGAATTATGCAACGCCTGCCGGATACGCATGCATGCCGGGTATAGACACCGCGAAAAGCGAAAGCTTCAGTCGTGTCAGAGCAGTGCAGGTGATGTTGGGCGCTCCCGAGACCGTCGGAAGCGTGCTAGAACTATGCAACGCCTGCCGGATATGTATGCATGCCGGGTATAGAGACCGCGAAGAGCGAAAGCTTCAGTCGTGTCAGAGCAGTGCAGCTGAAGTTGGGCGCTCCCGAGACCGTCGGGAGCGTGCTAGAATTATGCAACTCCTGTCGGATACGTACGCATGCCGAGTATAGAGACCGCGAAGAGCGAAAGCTTCAGTCGTGTGAGAGCAGTGCAGCTGAAGTTTGGTGCTCCGAGACAGTCCGAAGCGTGCTAGAACTATGCAACGCCTGCCGGATACCTATGCATGCCGGGTATAGATACCGCGAAGAGCGAAAGCTTCAGTCGTGTCAGAGCAGAGCAGCTGAAGTTGGGCGCTCCCGAGAAGGTCGGAGGCGTGCTAGAATTATGCAACGCCTGCCGGGTATAGAGACCGCGAAGATCGAAAGCTTCAGTCGTGTGAGAGCATTGCAGCTGAAGTTGGGCGCTCCCGAGAACGTCGGGAGCGTGCTAGAATTATGCAACGCCTGCCGGATACGCATGCATGCCGGGTAGAGAGACCGCGAAGAGCGAAAGCTTCAGTCGTGTCAGAGTAGTGCAGCTGAAGTTGGGCGCTCCCGAGACCGTCGGAAGCTTGCTAGAATTATGAAACGCCTGCCGGATACGTGTGCATGCCGGGTATACAGACCTCGAAGAGCGAAAGCTTCGGTCGTGTCAGAGCAGTGCAGCTGATGTTGGGTGCTCCCGAGACCGCCGGAAGCGTGCTAGAATTATGCAACGCCTTTCAGATACGTATGCGTGCCGGGTATAGAGACCGCGAAGAGCGAAATCTTCAGTCGTGTCATAGCAGTGCAGCTGAAGTTGGGCGCTTCCGAGACCGTCGGAAGCGTGCTAGAATTATGCAACGCCTGCCAGGATACATATGCATGCCGGGTATAGAGACCGCGAAGAGCGAAATCTTCAGTCGTGTCTGAGCAGTGCAGCTGATATTGGCTGCTCCCGAGAGCGTCGAAAGCGTGCTAGAACTTTGCAACGCCTGCCGGATACGTATGCATGCCGGGTATAGAGACCGCGAAGAGCGAAAGCTTCAGTCATGTCAGAGCAGTGCAGCTGAACTTGGGCGCTCCCGAGACCGTCGGAAGTGTGCTAGAATTATGCAACGCCTGCCGGATACGTATGCATGCCGAGTATAGAGACCGCGAAGAGCGAAAGCTTCAGTCGTGTGAGAGCATTGCAGCTGAAGTTGGGCGCTCCCGAGACCGTCGGAAGCGTGCTAGAATTATTCAACGCCTGCCGCATACGTATGCATGCCGGGTATAGAGACCGCGAAGAGCGAAATCTTCAGCGGTGTCAGAGTAGTGCAGCTGAAGTTTGGTGCTCCCGAGACCGTCGGAAGCGTTCTAGAATTCTGCAACGCCTGCCGCATACGTATGCATGCCGAGTATAGAGACCGCGAAGAGCGAAAGCTTCAGCTGTGTCAGAGCAGTGCAGCTGATGTTGGGTGCTCCCGAGACCGTCGGAAGCGTGCTAGAACTATGCAACGCCTGCCGGATACCTATGCATGCCGGGTATAGAGACCGCGAAGAGCGAAAGCTTTAGTCGTGTCAGAGCAGTGCAGCTGAAGTTGGGCGCTCCCGAGACGGTCGGAAGCGTGCTAGAATTATGCAACGCCTGCCGGATACGTATGCATGCCGGGTATAGAGACCGCGAAGAGCGAAAGCTTCAGTCGTGTGAGAGCATTGCAGCTGAAGTTGGGCGCTCCCGAGACCGTTGGGAGCGTGCTAGAATTATGCAACGCCTGCCGGATACGCAAGCATGCCGGGTATAGAGACCGCGAAGAGCGAAAGCTTCAGTCGTGTCAGAGCAGTGCAGCTGATGTTGGGCGCTCCCGAGACCGTCGGAAGCGTGCTAGAACTATGCAACGCCTGCCGGATATGTATGCATGCCGGGTATAGAGACCGCGAAGAGCGAAATCTTCAGTCGTGTAAGAGCAGTGCAGCTGAAGTTGGGCGCTCCTGAGACCGTCGGAAGCGTGCTAGAACTAAGCAACGCCTGCCGGATACGTATGCAAGCCGGGCATAGAGACCGCGAAGAGCGAAAGCTTCAGTCGTGTCAGAGCAGTGCAGCTGAACTTGGGTGCTCCCGAGACCGTCGGAAGCGTGCTAGAATTATGCAACGCCTGGCGGATACGTATGCATGCCGGGCATAGAGACCGCGAAGAGCGAAATCATCAGTCGTGTCAGAGCAGTGCAGCTGAAGGCGGGCGCTCCCGACACCGTCGGAAGCGTGCTAGAATTATGCAACGCGCCCGGATACGTATGCATGCCGGGTATAGAGACCGCGAAGAGCGAAAGCTTCAGTCGTGTCAGAGCAGTGCAGCTGAAGTTGGGCGCTCCCGAGACCGTCGGGAGCGTGCTAGAATTATGCAACTCCTGTCGGATACGTACGCATGCCGGGTATAGAGGCCGCGAAGAGCGAAAGCTTCAGTCGTGTGAGAGCAGTGCAGCTGAACTTAGGTGCTCCCGAGACCGTCGGAAGCGTGCTAGAATTATGCAACGCCTGGCGGATACGTATGCATGCCGGGCATAGAGACCTCGAAGAGCGAAAGCTTCAGTCGTGTCAGAGCAGTGCAGCTGATGTTGGGTGCTCCCGAGACCGCCGGAAGCGTGCTAGAATTATGCAACGCCTTCCGAATACGTATGCGTGCCGGGTATAGAGACCGCGAAGAGCGAAATCTTCAGCCGTGTCAGAGCAGTGCAGCTGAAGTTGGGCGCTCCTGAGACCGTCGGAAGTGTGCTAGAACTAAGCAACGCCTGACGGATACGTATGCAAGCCGGGCATAGAGACCGCGAAGAGCGAAAGCTTCAGTCGTGTCAGAGCAGTGCAGCTGAACTAGGGTGCTCCCGAGACCGTCGGAAGCGTGCTAAAATTATGCAACGCCTGCCAGGATACATATGCATGCCGGGTATAAAAACCACGAAGAGCGAAATCTTCAGTCGTGTCAGAGCAGTGCAGCTGATATTGGGCGCTCCCGAGAGCGTCGGAAGCGTGCTAGAACTTTGCAACGCCTGCCGGATACGTATGCATGCCGGGTATAGAGACCGCGAGGAGCGAAAGCTTCAGTCATGTCAGAGCAGCTGAACTTGGGCGCTCCCGAGACCGTCGGAAGTGTGCTAGTATTATGCAACGCCTGCCGGATACGTATGCATGCCGAGTATAGAGACCGCGAAGAGCGAAAGCTTCAGTCGTGTGAGAGCATTGCAGCTCAAGTTGGGCGCTCCCGAGACCGTCGGAAGCGTGCTAGAATTATTCAACGCCTGCCGGATACCTATGCATGCCGGGTATAGAGACCGCGAAGAGCGAAAGCTTCAGCGGTGTCACAGCAGTGCAGCTGAAGTTTGGTGCTCCCGAGACCGTCGGAAGCGTGCTAGAATTCTGCAACGCCTGCCGGATACGTATGCATGCCGAGTATAGAGACCGCGAAGAGCGAAAGCTTCAGCCGTGTCAGAGCAGTGCAGCTGAAGGTGGGCGCTCCCGAGACCGTCGGAAGCGTGCTAGAACTATGCAACGCCTGCCGGATACCTATGCATGCCGGGTATAGAGACCGCGAAGAGCGAAATCTTCAGTCGTGTCAGAGCAGTGCAGCTGAAGGCGGGCGCTCCCGAGACCGTCGGAAGCGTGCTAGAATTATGCAACGCGTCCGGATACGTATGCATGCCGGGTATACAGACCGCGAAGAGCGAAAGCTTTAGTCGTGTCAGAGCAGTGCAGATGAAATTGGGCGCTCCCGAGACCGTCGGGAGCGTGCTAGAATTATGCAACTCCTGTCGGACACGTACGCATGCCGGGTATAGAGACCGCGAAGAGCGAAAGCTTCAGTCGTGTGAGAGCAGTGCAGCTAAAGTTGGGCGCTCCCGAGACGGTCGGAAGCGTGCTAGAATTATGCAACGCCTGCCGTATACGTATGCATGCCGGGTATAGAGACCGCGAAGAGCGAAAGCTTCAGTCGTGTGAGAGCATTGCAGCTGAACTTGGGCGCTCCCGAGACCGTCGGAAGTGTGCTAGAGTTATGCAACGCCTGCCGGATACGTATGCATGCCGAGTATAGAGACCGCGAAGAGCGAAAGCTTCAGTCGTGTCAGAGCAGTGCAGCTGATGTTGGGTGCTCCCGAGACCGCCGGAAGCGTGCTAGAATTATGCAACGCCTTCCGGATACGTATGCACGCCGGGTATAGAGACCGCGAAGAGCGAAATCTTCAGTCGTTTCAGAGCAGTGCAGCTGAAGTTGGGCGCTTCGGAGACCGTCGGAAGCGTGCTAGAATTATGCAACGCCTGCCAGGATACATATGCATGCCGGATATAGAGACCGCGAAGAGCGAAATCTTCAGTCGTGTCAGAGCAGTGCAGCTGATATTGGGTGCTCCCGAGACCGTCGGAAGCGTGCTAGAACTATGAAACGCCTGCCGGATACGTATGAATGCCGGGTATAGAAACCGCGAAGAGCGAAAGCTTCAGTCATGTCAGAGCAGTGCAGCTGAAGTTGGGCGCTCCCGAGACCGTCGGAAGAGTGCTAGAATTATACAACGCCTGCCGGATACGCATGCATGCCGGGTATAGAGACCGCGAAGAGCGAAAGCTTCAGTCATGTCAGAGTAGTGCAGCTGAAGTTGGGCGCTCCCGAGACCGCCGGAAGCGTGCTAGAATTATTATGCAACGCCTGCCGGATACGCATGCATGCCGGGTATAGAGACCGCGAAGAGCGAAAGCTTCAGTCATGTCCGAGCAGTGCAGCTGAAGCTGGGCGCTCCCGAGACCGTCGGGAGCGTGCTAGAATTATGCAACGCCTGCCCGATACGCATGCATGCCGGGTATAGAGACCGCGAAGAGCGAAAGCTTCAGTCATGTCCGAGCAGTGCAGCCGAAGCTGGGCGCTTCGGAGACCGTCGGAAGCGTGCTAGAATTATGCAACGCCTGCCGGATACGTATGCATGCCGGGTATAGAGACCGCGAAGAGCGAAAGCTTCAGTCGTGTCAGAGTAGTGCAGCTGAAGTTGGGCGCTCCCGAGACCGCCGGAAGCGTGCTAGAATTATGCAACGCCTGCCGGATACACATGCATGCCGGGTATAGAGACCGCGAAGAGCGAAAGCTTCAGTCATGTCCGAGCAGTGCAGCTGAAGCTGGGCGCTCCCGAGACCGTCGGGAGCGTGCTAGAATTATGCAACGCCTGCCCGATACGCATGCATGCCGGGTATAGAGACCGCGAAGAGCGAAAGCTTCAGTCATGTCCGTGCAGTGCAGCTGAAGCTGGGCGCTCCCGAGACCGTCGGAAGCGTGCTAGAATTTTGCAACGCCTGCCGGATACGTATGTATTCCGGGTATAGAGACCGCGAAGAGCGAAAGCTTCAGTCGTGTCATAGCAGTGCAGCTGAAGTTAGGCGCTCCCGAGACCGTCAGAAGCGTGCTAGAATTAGGCAACGCCTGCCGGATACGTATGCATGCCGGGTATAGAGACCGACCGCGAAGAGCGAAAGGTCGAGTGATGTCACAGCAGTGCAGCTGAAGTTGGGCGCACCCGAGACCTTCGGAAGCGTGCTAGAATTATGCAACGCCTTCCGGGTACATATGCATGCCGGGTATAGAGACCGCGAAGAGCGAAAGCTTCAGTCGTGTGAGAGCTTTGCAGCTGAAGTTGGGCGCTCCCGAGACCGTCGGAAGCGTGCTAGAATTATTCAACGCCTGCCGGATACCTATGCATGCCGGGTATAGAGACCGCGAAGAGCGAAAGCTTCAGCGGTGTCACAGCAGTGCAGCTGAAGTTTGGTGCTCCCGAGACCGTCGGAAGCGTGCTAGAATTCTGCAACGCCTGCCGGATACGTATGCATGCCGAGTATAGAGACCGCGAAGAGCGAAAGCTTCAGCCGTGTCAGAGCAGTGCAGCTGAAGGTGGGCGCTCCCGAGACCGTCGGAAGCGTGCTAGAACTATGCAACGCCTGCCGGACACCTATGCATGCCGGGTATAGAGACCGCGAAGAGCGAAAACTTCAGTCGTGTCAGAGCAGTGCAGCTAATGTTGGGCGCTCCCGAGACCGTCGGAAGCGTGCTAAAATTATGCAACGCCTGCCAGGGTACATATGCATGCCGGGTATAGAGACCACGAAGAGCGAAATCTTCAGTCGTGTCAGAGCAGTGCAGCTGATATTGGGCGCTCCCGAGAGCGTCGGAAGCGTGCTAGAACTTTGCAACGCCTACCAGATACGTATGCATGCCGGGTATAGAGACCGCGAGGAGCGAAAGCTTCAGTCATGTCAGAGCAGCTGAACTTGGGCGCTCCCGAGACCGTCGGAAGTGTGCTAGTATTATGCAACGCCTGCCGGATACGTATGCATGCCGAGTATAGAGACCGCGAAGAGCGAAATCTTCAGTCGTGTCTGAGCAGTGCAGCTGATATTGGCTGCTCCCGAGAGCGTCGAAAGCGTGCTAGAACTTTGCAACGCCTGCCGGATACGTATGCATGCCGGGTATAGAGACCGCGAAGAGCGAAAGCTTCAGTCATGTCAGAGCAGTGCAGCTGAACTTGGGCGCTCCCGAGACCGTCGGAAGTGTGCTAGAATTATGCAACGCCTGCCGGATACGTATGCATGCCGAGTATAGAGACCGCGAAGAGCGAAAGCTTCAGTCGTGTGAGAGCATTGCAGCTGAAGTTGGGCGCTCCCGAGACCGTCGGAAGCGTGCTAGAATTATTCAACGCCTGCCGCATACGTATGCATGCCGGGTATAGAGACCGCGAAGAGCGAAATCTTCAGCGGTGTCAGAGTAGTGCAGCTGAAGTTTGGTGCTCCCGAGACCGTCGGAAGCGTTCTAGAATTCTGCAACGCCTGCCGCATACGTATGCATGCCGAGTATAGAGACCGCGAAGAGCGAAAGCTTCAGCTGTGTCAGAGCAGTGCAGCTGATGTTGGGTGCTCCCGAGACCGTCGGAAGCGTGCTAGAACTATGCAACGCCTGCCGGATACCTATGCATGCCGGGTATAGAGACCGCGAAGAGCGAAAGCTTTAGTCGTGTCAGAGCAGTGCAGCTGAAGTTGGGCGCTCCCGAGACGGTCGGAAGCGTGCTAGAATTATGCAACGCCTGCCGGATACGTATGCATGCCGGGTATAGAGACCGCGAAGAGCGAAAGCTTCAGTCGTGTGAGAGCATTGCAGCTGAAGTTGGGCGCTCCCGAGACCGTTGGGAGCGTGCTAGAATTATGCAACGCCTGCCGGATACGCAAGCATGCCGGGTATAGAGACCGCGAAGAGCGAAAGCTTCAGTCGTGTCAGAGCAGTGCAGCTGATGTTGGGCGCTCCCGAGACCGTCGGAAGCGTGCTAGAACTATGCAACGCCTGCCGGATATGTATGCATGCCGGGTATAGAGACCGCGAAGAGCGAAATCTTCAGTCGTGTAAGAGCAGTGCAGCTGAAGTTGGGCGCTCCTGAGACCGTCGGAAGCGTGCTAGAACTAAGCAACGCCTGCCGGATACGTATGCAAGCCGGGCATAGAGACCGCGAAGAGCGAAAGCTTCAGTCGTGTCAGAGCAGTGCAGCTGAACTTGGGTGCTCCCGAGACCGTCGGAAGCGTGCTAGAATTATGCAACGCCTGGCGGATACGTATGCATGCCGGGCATAGAGACCGCGAAGAGCGAAATCATCAGTCGTGTCAGAGCAGTGCAGCTGAAGGCGGGCGCTCCCGACACCGTCGGAAGCGTGCTAGAATTATGCAACGCGCCCGGATACGTATGCATGCCGGGTATAGAGACCGCGAAGAGCGAAAGCTTCAGTCGTGTCAGAGCAGTGCAGCTGAAGTTGGGCGCTCCCGAGACCGTCGGGAGCGTGCTAGAATTATGCAACTCCTGTCGGATACGTACGCATGCCGGGTATAGAGGCCGCGAAGAGCGAAAGCTTCAGTCGTGTGAGAGCAGTGCAGCTGAACTTGGGTGCTCCCGAGACCGTCGGAAGCGTGCTAGAATTATGCAACGCCTGGCGGATACGTATGCATGCCGGGCATAGAGACCTCGAAGAGCGAAAGCTTCAGTCGTGTCAGAGCAGTGCAGCTGATGTTGGGTGCTCCCGAGACCGCCGGAAGCGTGCTAGAATTATGCAACGCCTTCCGAATACGTATGCGTGCCGGGTATAGAGACCGCGAAGAGCGAAATCTTCACCCGTGTCAGAGCAGTGCAGCTGAAGTTGGGCGCTCCTGAGACCGTCGGAAGTGTGCTAGAACTAAGCAACGCCTGACGGATACGTATGCAAGCCGGGCATAGAGACCGCGAAGAGCGAAAGCTTCAGTCGTGTCAGAGCAGTGCAGCTGAACTAGGGTGCTCCCGAGACCGTCGGAAGCGTGCTAAAATTATGCAACGCCTGCCAGGATACATATGCATGCCGGGTATAAAAACCACGAAGAGCGAAATCTTCAGTCGTGTCAGAGCAGTGCAGCTGATATTGGGCGCTCCCGAGAGCGTCGGAAGCGTGCTAGAACTTTGCAACGCCTGCCGGATACGTATGCATGCCGGGTATAGAGACCGCGAGGAGCGAAAGCTTCAGTCATGTCAGAGCAGCTGAACTTGGGCGCTCCCGAGACCGTCGGAAGTGTGCTAGTATTATGCAACGCCTGCCGGATACGTATGCATGCCGAGTATAGAGACCGCGAAGAGCGAAAGCTTCAGTCGTGTGAGAGCATTGCAGCTCAAGTTGGGCGCTCCCGAGACCGTCGGAAGCGTGCTAGAATTATTCAACGCCTGCCGGATACCTATGCATGCCGGGTATAGAGACCGCGAAGAGCGAAAGCTTCAGCGGTGTCACAGCAGTGCAGCTGAAGTTTGGTGCTCCCGAGACCGTCGGAAGCGTGCTAGAATTCTGCAACGCCTGCCGGATACGTATGCATGCCGAGTATAGAGACCGCGAAGAGCGAAAGCTTCAGCCGTGTCAGAGCAGTGCAGCTGAAGGTGGGCGCTCCCGAGACCGTCGGAAGCGTGCTAGAACTATGCAACGCCTGCCGGATACCTATGCATGCCGGGTATAGAGACCGCGAAGAGCGAAATCTTCAGTCGTGTCAGAGCAGTGCAGCTGAAGGCGGGCGCTCCCGAGACCGTCGGAAGCGTGCTAGAATTATGCAACGCGTCCGGATACGTATGCATGCCGGGTATACAGACCGCGAAGAGCGAAAGCTTTAGTCGTGTCAGAGCAGTGCAGATGAAATTGGGCGCTCCCGAGACCGTCGGGAGCGTGCTAGAATTATGCAACTCCTGTCGGACACGTACGCATGCCGGGTATAGAGACCGCGAAGAGCGAAAGCTTCAGTCGTGTGAGAGCAGTGCAGCTAAAGTTGGGCGCTCCCGAGACGGTCGGAAGCGTGCTAGAATTATGCAACGCCTGCCGTATACGTATGCATGCCGGGTATAGAGACCGCGAAGAGCGAAAGCTTCAGTCGTGTGAGAGCATTGCAGCTGAACTTGGGCGCTCCCGAGACCGTCGGAAGTGTGCTAGAGTTATGCAACGCCTGCCGGATACGTATGCATGCCGAGTATAGAGACCGCGAAGAGCGAAAGCTTCAGTCGTGTCAGAGCAGTGCAGCTGATGTTGGGTGCTCCCGAGACCGCCGGAAGCGTGCTAGAATTATGCAACGCCTTCCGGATACGTATGCACGCCGGGTATAGAGACCGCGAAGAGCGAAATCTTCAGTCGTTTCAGAGCAGTGCAGCTGAAGTTGGGCGCTTCGGAGACCGTCGGAAGCGTGCTAGAATTATGCAACGCCTGCCAGGATACATATGCATGCCGGATATAGAGACCGCGAAGAGCGAAATCTTCAGTCGTGTCAGAGCAGTGCAGCTGATATTGGGTGCTCCCGAGACCGTCGGAAGCGTGCTAGAACTATGAAACGCCTGCCGGATACGTATGAATGCCGGGTATAGAAACCGCGAAGAGCGAAAGCTTCAGTCATGTCAGAGCAGTGCAGCTGAAGTTGGGCGCTCCCGAGACCGTCGGAAGAGTGCTAGAATTATACAACGCCTGCCGGATACGCATGCATGCCGGGTATAGAGACCGCGAAGAGCGAAAGCTTCAGTCATGTCAGAGTAGTGCAGCTGAAGTTGGGCGCTCCCGAGACCGCCGGAAGCGTGCTAGAATTATTATGCAACGCCTGCCGGATACGCATGCATGCCGGGTATAGAGACCGCGAAGAGCGAAAGCTTCAGTCATGTCCGAGCAGTGCAGCTGAAGCTGGGCGCTCCCGAGACCGTCGGGAGCGTGCTAGAATTATGCAACGCCTGCCCGATACGCATGCATGCCGGGTATAGAGACCGCGAAGAGCGAAAGCTTCAGTCATGTCCGTGCAGTGCAGCTGAAGCTGGGCGCTCCCGAGACCGTCGGAAGCGTGCTAGAATTTTGCAACGCCTGCCGGATACGTATGTATTCCGGGTATAGAGACCGCGAAGAGCGAAAGCTTCAGTCGTGTCATAGCAGTGCAGCTGAAGTTAGGCGCTCCCGAGACCGTCAGAAGCGTGCTAGAATTAGGCAACGCCTGCCGGATACGTATGCATGCCGGGTATAGAGACCGACCGCGAAGAGCGAAAGGTCGAGTGATGTCACAGCAGTGCAGCTGAAGTTGGGCGCACCCGAGACCTTCGGAAGCGTGCTAGAATTATGCAACGCCTGCCGTATACGTATGCATGCCGGGTATAGAGACCGCGAAGAGCGAAAGCTTCAGTCGTGTGAGAGCATTGCAGCTGAACTTGGGCGCTCCCGAGACCGTCGGAAGTGTGCTAGAGTTATGCAACGCCTGCCGGATACGTATGCATGCCGAGTATAGAGACCGCGAAGAGCGAAAGCTTCAGTCGTGTCAGAGCAGTGCAGCTGATGTTGGGTGCTCCCGAGACCGCCGGAAGCGTGCTAGAATTATGCAACGCCTTCCGGATACGTATGCACGCCGGGTATAGAGACCGCGAAGAGCGAAATCTTCAGTCGTTTCAGAGCAGTGCAGCTGAAGTTGGGCGCTTCGGAGACCGTCGGAAGCGTGCTAGAATTATGCAACGCCTGCCAGGATACATATGCATGCCGGATATAGAGACCGCGAAGAGCGAAAGCTTCAGTCATGTCCGAGCAGTGCAGCTGAAGCTGGGCGCTCCCGAGACCGTCGGGAGCGTGCTAGAATTATGCAACGCCTGCCCGATACGCATGCATGCCGGGTATAGAGACCGCGAAGAGCGAAAGCTTCAGTCATGTCCGAGCAGTGCAGCCGAAGCTGGGCGCTTCGGAGACCGTCGGAAGCGTGCTAGAATTATGCAACGCCTGCCGGATACGTATGCATGCCGGGTATAGAGACCGCGAAGAGCGAAAGCTTCAGTCGTGTCAGAGTAGTGCAGCTGAAGTTGGGCGCTCCCGAGACCGCCGGAAGCGTGCTAGAATTATGCAACGCCTGCCGGATACACATGCATGCCGGGTATAGAGACCGCGAAGAGCGAAAGCTTCAGTCATGTCCGAGCAGTGCAGCTGAAGCTGGGCGCTCCCGAGACCGTCGGGAGCGTGCTAGAATTATGCAACGCCTGCCCGATACGCATGCATGCCGGGTATAGAGACCGCGAAGAGCGAAAGCTTCAGTCATGTCCGTGCAGTGCAGCTGAAGCTGGGCGCTCCCGAGACCGTCGGAAGCGTGCTAGAATTTTGCAACGCCTGCCGGATACGTATGTATTCCGGGTATAGAGACCGCGAAGAGCGAAAGCTTCAGTCGTGTCATAGCAGTGCAGCTGAAGTTAGGCGCTCCCGAGACCGTCAGAAGCGTGCTAGAATTAGGCAACGCCTGCCGGATACGTATGCATGCCGGGTATAGAGACCGACCGCGAAGAGCGAAAGGTCGAGTGATGTCACAGCAGTGCAGCTGAAGTTGGGCGCACCCGAGACCTTCGGAAGCGTGCTAGAATTATGCAACGCCTTCCGGGTACATATGCATGCCGGGTATAGAGACCGCGAAGAGCGAAAGCTTCAGTCGTGTGAGAGCTTTGCAGCTGAAGTTGGGCGCTCCCGAGACCGTCGGAAGCGTGCTAGAATTATTCAACGCCTGCCGGATACCTATGCATGCCGGGTATAGAGACCGCGAAGAGCGAAAGCTTCAGCGGTGTCACAGCAGTGCAGCTGAAGTTTGGTGCTCCCGAGACCGTCGGAAGCGTGCTAGAATTCTGCAACGCCTGCCGGATACGTATGCATGCCGAGTATAGAGACCGCGAAGAGCGAAAGCTTCAGCCGTGTCAGAGCAGTGCAGCTGAAGGTGGGCGCTCCCGAGACCGTCGGAAGCGTGCTAGAACTATGCAAAGCCTGCCGGACACCTATGCATGCCGGGTATAGAGACCGCGAAGAGCGAAAACTTCAGTCGTGTCAGAGCAGTGCAGCTAATGTTGGGCGCTCCCGAGACGGTCGGAAGCGTGCTAGAATTATGCAACGCCTGCCGGATACGTATGCATGCCGGGTATAGAGGCCGCGAAGAGCGAAAGCTTCAGTCGTGTGAGAGCATTGCAGCTGAAGTTGGGCTCTCCCGAGACCGTCGGGAGCGTGCTAGAATTATGCAACACCTGCCGGATACGCATGCATGCCGGGTATAGAGACCGCGAAGAGCGAAATCTGCAGTCCTGTCAGAGCAGTGCAGCTGAACTTGGGCGCTCCCGAGACCGTCGGAAGTGTGCTAGAATTATGCAACGCCTGCCGGATACGTATGCATGCCGAGTATAGAGACCGCGAAGAGCGAAAGCTTCAGTCGTGTCAGAGCAGTGCAGCTGATGTTGGGTGCTCCCGAGACCGCCGGAAGCGTGCTAGAATTATGCAACGCCTTCCGGATACGTATGCATGCCGGGTATAGAGACCGCGAAGAGCGAAATCTTCAGTCGTTTCAGAGCAGTGCAGCTGAAGTTGGGCGCTTCGGAGACCGTCGGAAGCGTGCTAGAATTATGCAACGCCTGCCAGGATACATATGCATGCCGGGTATAGAGACCACGAAGAGCGAAAGCTTCAGTCATGTCCGAGCAGTGCAGCTGAAGCTGGGCGCTTCGGAGACCGTCGGAAGCGTGCTAGAATAATGCAACGCCTGCCGTATACGTATGCATGCCGGGTATAGAGACCGCGAAGAGCGAAAGCTTCAGTCATATCAGAGCAGTGCAGCTGAAGTTGGGCGCTCCCGAGACCGTCGGAAGCGTGCTAGAATTATGCAACGCCTGGCGGATACGTATGCATGCCGGGCATAGAGACCGCGAAGAGCGAAATCTTCAGTCGTGTCAGAGCAGTGCAGCTGAAGCTGGGCGCTCCCGAGACCGTCGGGAGCGTGCTAGAATTATGCAACGCCTGCCCGATACGCATGCATGCCGGGTATAGAGACCGCGAAGAGCGAAAGCTTCAGTCATGTCCGTGCAGTGCAGCTGAAGCTGGGCGCTCCCGAGACCGTCGGAAGCGTGCTAGAATTATGCAACGCCTGCCGGATACGTATGTATTCCGGGTATAGAGACCGCGAAGAGCGAAAGCTTCAGTCGTGTCATAGCAGTGCAGCTGAAGTTGGGCGCTCCCGAGACCGTCAGAAGCGTGCTAGAATTAGGCAACGCCTGCCGGATACGTATGCATGCCGGGTATAGAGACCGACCGCGAAGAGCGAAAGGTCGAGTGATGTCACAGCAGTGCAGCTGAAGTTGGGCGCACCCGAGACCTTCGGAAGCGTGCTAGAATTATGCAACGCCTGCCGGGTACATATGCATGCCGGGTATAGAGACCGCGAAGAGCGAAAGCTTCAGTCGTGTGAGAGCTTTGCAGCTGAAGTTGGGCGCTCCCGAGACCGTCGGAAGCGTGCTAGAATTATTCAACGCCTGCCGGATACCTATGCATGCCGGGTATAGAGACCGCGAAGAGCGAAAGCTTCAGCGGTGTCACAGCAGTGCAGCTGAAGTTTGGTGCTCCCGAGACCGTCGGAAGCGTGCTAGAATTCTGCAACGCCTGCCGGATACGTATGCATGCCGGGTATAGAGACCGCGAAGAGCGAAAGCTTCAGTCGTGTGAGAGCATTGCAGCTGAAGTTGGGCGCTCCCGAGACCGTCGGGAGCGTGCTAGAATTATGCAACGCCTGCCGGATACGTATGCATGCCGAGTATAGAGACCGCGAAGAGCGAAAACTTCAGTCGTGTCAGAGCAGTGCAGCTGATGTTGGGTGCTCCCGAGACCGCCGGAAGCGTGCTAGAATTATGCAACGCCTTCCGGATACGTATGCATGCCGTGTATAGAGACCGCGAAGAGCGAAATCTTCAGTCGTTTCAGAGCAGTGCAGCTGAAGTTGGGCGCTTCGGAGACCGACGGAAGCGTGCTAGAATTATGCAACGCCTGCCAGGATACATATGCATGCCGGGTATAGAGACCACGAAGAGCGAAATCTTCAGTCGTGTCAGAGCAGTGCAGCTGATATTGGGTGCTCCCGAGACCGTCGAAAGCGTGCTAGAACTTTGCAACGCCTGCCGGATACGTATGCATGCCGGGTATAGAGACCGCGAAGAGCGAAAGCTTCAGTCATGTCAGAGCAGTGCAGCTGAACTTGGGCGCTCCCGAGACCGTCGGAAGTGTGCTAGAATTATGCAACGCCTGCCGGATACGTATGCATGCCGAGTATAGAGACCGCGAAGAGCGAAAGCTTCAGTCGTGTGAGAGCATTGCAGCTGAAGTTGGGCGCTCCCGAGACCGTCGGGAGCGTGCTAGAATTATGCAACGCCTGCCGGATACGTATGCATGCCGAGTATAGAGACCGCGAAGAGCGAAAGCTTCAGTCGTGTGAGAGCATTGCAGCTGAAGTTGGGCGCTCCCGAGACCGTCGGAAGCGTGCTAGAATTATTCAACGCCTGCCGCATACGTATGCATGCCGGGTATAGAGACCGCGAAGAGCGAAAGCTTCAGCGGTGTCAGAGTAGTGCAGCTGAAGTTTGGTGCTCCCGAGACCGTCGGAAGCGTGCTAGAATTCTGCAACGCCTGCCGCATACGTATGCATGCCGAGTATAGAGACCGCGAAGAGCGAAAGCTTCAGCTGTGTCAGAGCAGTGCAGCTGATGTTGGGTGCTCCCGAGACCGTCAGAAGCGTGCTAGAACTATGCAACGCCTGCCGGATACCTATGCATGCCGGGTATAGAGACCGCGAAGAGCGAAAGCTTCAGTCGTGTCAGAGCAGTGCAGCTGAAGTTGGGCGCTCCCGAGACGGTCGGAAGCGTGCTAGAATTATGCAACACCTGCCGGATACGTATGCATGCCGGGTATAGAGACCGCGAAGAGCGAAAGCTTCAGTCGTGTGAGAGCATTGCAGCTGAAGTTGGGCGCTCCCGAGACCGTTGGGAGCGTGCTAGAATTATGCAACGCCTGCCGGATACGCAAGCATGCCGGGTATAGAGACCGCGAAGAGCGAAAGCTTCAGTCGTGTCAGAGCAGTGCAGCTGATGTTGGGCGCTCCCGAGACCGTCGGAAGCGTGCTAGAACTATGCAACGCCTGCCGGATATGTATGCATGCCGGGTACAGAGACCGCGAAGAGCGACATCTTCAGTCGTGTCACAGCAGTGCAGCTGAAGTTGGGCGCTCCTGAGACCGTCGGAAGCGTGCTAGAACTAAGCAACGCCTGCCGGATACGTATGCAAGCCGGGCATAGAGACCGCGAAGAGCGAAAGCTTCAGTCGTGTCAGAGCAGTGCAGCTGAACTTGGGTGCTCCCGAGACCGTCGGAAGCGTGCTAGAATTATGCAACGCCTGGCGGATACGTATGCATGCCGGGTATAGAGGCCGCGAAGAGCGAAAGCTTCAGTCGTGTGAGAGCAGTGCAGCTGAACTTGGGTGCTCCCGAGACCGTCGGAAGCGTGCTAGAATTATGCAACGCCTGGCGGATACGTATGCATGCCGGGCATAGAGACCGCGAAGAGCGAAATCTTCAGTCGTGTCAGAGCAGTGCAGCTGAAGGCGGGCGCTCCCGACACCGTCGGAAGCGTGCTAGAATTATGCAACGCGCCCGGATACGTATGCATGCCGTGTATAGAGACCGCGAAGAGCGAAAGCTTCAGCCGTGTCAGAGCAGTGCAGCTGAAGGTGGGCGCTCCCGAGACAGTCGGAAGCGTGCTAGAACTATGCAACGCCTGCCGGATACCTATGCATGCCGGGTATAGAGACCGCGAAGAGCGAAAGCTTCAGTCGTGTCAGAGCAGTGCAGCTGAAGTTGGGCGCTCCCGAGACGGTCGGAAGCGTGCTAGAATTGTGCAACGCCTGCCGGATACGTATGCATGCCGGGTATAGAGACCGCGAAGAGCGAAAGCTTCAGTCGTGTGAGAGCATTGCAGCTGAAGTTGGGCGCTCCCGAGACCGTCGGGAGCGTGCTAGAATTATGCAACGCCTGCCGGATACGCATGCATGCCGGGTATAGAGGCCGCGAAGAGCGAAAGCTTCAGCCGTGTCAGAGCTGTGCAGCTGAAGTTGGGCGCTCCCGAGACGGTCGGAAGCGTGCTAGAATTATGCAACGCCTTCCGAATACGTATGCGTGCCGGGTAGAGAGACCGCGAAGAGCGAAAGCTTCAGTCGTGTCAGAGTAGTGCAGCTGAAGTTGGGCGCTCCCGAGACCGTCGGAAGCGTGCTAGAACTAAGCAACGCCGGCCGGATACGTATGCAAGCCGGGCATAGAGACCGCGAAGAGCTAAAGCTTCAGTCGTGTCAGAGCAGTGCAGCTGAACTTGGGTGCTCCCGAGACCGTCGGAAGCGTGCTAAAATTATGCAACGCCTGCCAGGGTACATATGCATGCCGGGTATAGAGACCACGAAGAGCGAAATCTTCAGTCGTGTCAGAGCAGTGCAGCTGATATTGGGCGCTCCCGAGAGCGTCGGAAGCGTGCTAGAACTTTGCAACGCCTGCCGGATACGTATGCATGCCGGGTATAGAGACCGCGAGGAGCGAAAGCTTCAGTCATGTCAGAGCAGCTGAACTTGGGCGCTCCCGAGACCGTCGGAAGTGTGCTAGTATTATGCAACGCCTGCCGGATACGTATGCATGCCGAGTATAGAGACCGCGAAGAGCGAAAGCTTCAGTCGTGTGAGAGCATTGCAGCTGAAGTTGGGCGCTCCCGAGACCGTCGGAAGCGTGCTAGAATTATTCAACGCCTGCCGGATACGTATGCATGCCGAGTATAGAGACCGCGAAGAGCGAAAGCTTCAGCCGTGTCAGAGCAGTGCAGCTGAAGGTGGGGGCTCCCGAGACCGTCGGAAGCGTGCTAGAACTATGCAACGCCTGCCGGATACGTATGCATGCCGGGTATAGAGACCGCGAAGAGCGAAAGCTTCAGCGGTGTCACAGCAGTGCAGCTGAAGTTTGGTGCTCCCGAGACCGTCGGAAGCGTGCTAGAATTCTGCAACGCCTGCCGGATACGTATGCATGCCGGGTATAGAGACCGCGAAGAGCGAAAGCTTCAGTCGTGTGAGAGCATTGCAGCTGAAGTTGGGCGCTCCCGAGACCGTCGGGAGCGTGCTAGAATTATGCAACGCCTGCCGGATACGCATGCATGCCGGGTATAGAGACCGCGAAGAGCGAAAGCTTCAGTCGTGTCAGAGTAGTGCAGCTGAAGTTGGGCGCTCCCGAGACCGTCGGAAGCTTGCTAGAATTATGAAACGCCTGCCGGATACGTGTGCATGCCGGGTATACAGACCTCGAAGAGCGAAAGCTTCAGTCGTGTCAGAGCAGTGCAGCTGATGTTGGGTGCTCCCGAGACCGCCGGAAGCGTGCTAGAATTATGCAACGCCTTCCGAATACGTATGCGTGCCGGGTATAGAGACCGCGAAGAGCGAAATCTTCAGCCGTGTCAGAGCAGTGCAGCTGAAGTTGGGCGCTCCTGAGACCGTCGGAAGCGTGCTAGAACTAAGCAACGCCTGCCGGATACCTATGCAAGCCGGGCAGAGAGACCGCGAAGAGCTAAAGCTTCAGTCGTGTCAGAGCAGTGCAGCTGAACTTGGGTGCTCCCGAGACCGTCGGAAGCGTGCTAAAATTATGCAACGCCTGCCAGGGTACATATGCATGCCGGGTATAGAGACCACGAAGAGCGAAATCTTCAGTCGTGTCAGAGCAGTGCAGCTGATATTGGGCGCTCCCGAGAGCGTCGGAAGCGTGCTAGAACTTTGCAACGCCTACCAGATACGTATGCATGCCGGGTATAGAGACCGCGAGGAGCGAAAGCTTCAGTCATGTCAGAGCAGCTGAACTTGGGCGCTCCCGAGACCGTCGGAAGTGTGCTAGTATTATGCAACGCCTGCCGGATACGTATGCATGCCGAGTATAGAGACCGCGAAGAGCGAAAGCTTCAGCCGTGTGAGAGCATTGCAGCTGAAGTTGGGCGCTCCCGAGACCGTCGGAAGCGTGCTAGAATTATTCAACGCCTGCCGGATACGTATGCATGCCGAGTATAGAGACCGCGAAGAGCGAAAGCTTCAGCCGTGTCAGAGCAGTGCAGCTGAAGGTGGGCGCTCCCGAGACCGTCGGAAGCGTGCTAGAACTATGCAACGCCTGCCGGATACGTATGCATGCCGGGTATAGAGACCGCGAAGAGCGAAAGCTTCAGCGGTGTCACAGCAGTGCAGCTGAAGTTTGGTGCTCCCGAGACCGTCGGAAGCGTGCTAGAATTCTGCAACGCCTGCCGGATACGTATGCATGCCGGGTATAGAGACCGCGAAGAGCGAAAGCTTCAGTCGTGTGAGAGCATTGCAGCTGAAGTTGGGCGCTCCCGAGACCGTCGGGAGCGTGCTAGAATTATGCAACGCCTGCCGGATACGCATGCATGCCGGGTATAGAGACCGCGAAGAGCGAAAGCTTCAGTCGTGTCAGAGTAGTGCAGCTGAAGTTGGGCGCTCCCGAGACCGTCGGAAGCTTGCTAGAATTATGAAACGCCTGCCGGATACGTGTGCATGCCGGGTATACAGACCTCGAAGAGCGAAAGCTTCAGTCGTGTCAGAGCAGTGCAGCTGATGTTGGGTGCTCCCGAGACCGCCGGAAGCGTGCTAGAAATATGCAACGCCTTCCGAATACGTATGCATGCCGGGTATAGAGACCACGAAGAGCGAAATCTGCAGTCGTGTCATAGCAGTGCAGCTGATATTGGGCGCTCCCGAGAGCGTCGGAAGCATGCTAGAACTTTGCAACGCCTGCCGGATACGTATGCATGCCGGGTATAGAGACCGCTAGGAGCGAAAGCTTCAGTCATGTCAGAGCAGCTGAACTTGGGCGCTCCCGAGACCGTCGGAAGTGTGCTAGTATTATGCAACGCCTGCCGGATACGTACGCATGCCGAGTATAGAGACCGCGAAGAGCGAAAGCTTCAGTCGTGTGAGAGCATTGCAGCTGAAGTTGGGTGCTCCCGAGACCGTCGGAAGCGTGCTAGAATTATGCAACGCCTGGCGGATACGTATGCATGCCGGGCATAGAGACCGCGAAGAGCGAAATCTTCAGTCGTGTCAGAGCAGTGCAGCTGAAGGCGGGCGCTCCCGACACCGTCGGAAGCGTGCTAGAATTATGCAACGCGCCCGGATACGTATGCATGCCGAGTATAGAGACCGCGAAGAGCGAAAGCATCAGCCGTGTCAGAGCAGTGCAGCTGAAGGTGGGCGCTCCCGAGACAGTCGGAAGCGTGCTAGAGCTATGCAACGCCTGCCGGATACCTATGCATGCCGGGTATAGAGACCGCGAAGAGCGAAAGCTTCAGTCGTGTCAGAGCAGTGCAGCTGAAGTTGGGCGCTCCCGAGACGGTCGGAAGCGTGCTAGAATTGTGCAACGCCTGCCGGATACGTATGCATGCAGGGTATAGAGACCGCGAAGAGCGAAAGCTTCAGTCGTGTGAGAGCATTGCAGCTGAAGTTGGGCGCTCCCGAGACCGTCGGGAGCGTGCTAGAATTATGCAACGCCTGCCGGATACGCATGCATGCCGGGTATAGAGACCGCGAAGAGCGAAAGCTTCAGTCGTGTCAGAGTAGTGCAGCTGAAGTTGGGCGCTCCCGAGACCGTCGGAAGCTTGCTAGAATTATGAAACGCCTGCCGGATACGTGTGCATGCCGGGTATACAGACCTCGAACAGCGAAAGCTTCAGTCGTGTCAGAGCAGTGCAGCTGATGTTGGGTGCTCCCGAGACCGCCGGAAGCGTGCTAGAATTATGCAACGCCTTCCGAATACGTATGCGTGCCGGGTATAGAGACCGCGAAGAGCGAAATCTTCAGCCGTGTCAGAGCAGTGCAGCTGAAGTTGGGCGCTCCTGAGACCGTCGGAAGCGTGCTAGAACTAAGCAACGCCTGCCGGATACGTATGCAAGCCGGGCATAGAGACCGCGAAGAGCTAAAGCTTCAGTCGTGTCAGAGCAGTGCAGCTGAACTTGGGTGCTCCCGAGACCGTCGGAAGCGGGCTAAAATTATGCAACGCCTGCCAGGGTACATATGCATGCCGGGTATAGAGACCACGAAGAGCGAAATCTTCAGTCGTGTCAGAGCAGTGCAGCTGATATTGGGCGCTCCCGAGAGCGTCGGAAGCGTGCTAGAACTTTGCAACGCCTGCCGGATACGTATGCATGCCGGGTATAGAGACCGCGAGGAGCGAAAGCTTCAGTCATGTCAGAGCAGCTGAACTTGGGCGCTCCCGAGACCGTCGGAAGTGTGCTAGTATTATGCAACGCCTGCCGGATACGTATGCATGCCGAGTATAGAGACCGCGAAGAGCGAAAGCTTCAGTCGTGTGAGAGCATTGCAGCTGAAGTTGGGCGCTCCCGAGACCGTCGGAAGCGTGCTAGAATTATTCAACGCCTGCCGGATACGTATGCATGCCGAGTATAGAGACCGCGAAGAGCGAAAGCTTCAGCCGTGTCAGAGCAGTGCAGCTGAAGGTGGGCGCTCCCGAGACCGTCGGAAGCGTGCTAGAACTATGCAACGCCTGCCGGATACGTATGCATGCCGGGTATAGAGACCGCGAAGAGCGAAAGCTTCAGCGGTGTCACAGCAGTGCAGCTGAAGTTTGGTGCTCCCGAGACCGTCGGAAGCGTGCTAGAATTCTGCAACGCCTGCCGGATACGTATGCATGCCGAGTATAGAGACCGCGAAGAGCGAAAGCTTCAGCCGTGTCAGAGCAGTGCAGCTGAAGGTGGGCGCTCCCGAGACCGTCGGAAGCGTGCTAGAACTATGCAACGCCTGCCGGATACCTATGCATGCCGGGTATAGAGACAGCGAAGAGCGAAAGCTTCAGTCGTGTCAGAGCAGTGCAGCTAAAGTTGGGCGCTCCCGAGACGGTCGGAAGCGTGCTAGAATTATGCAACGCCTGCCGGATACGCATGCATGCCGGGTAGAGAGACCGCGAAGAGCGAAAGCTTCAGTCGTGTCAGAGTAGTGCAGCTGAAGTTGGGCGCTCCCGAGACCGTCGGAAGCTTGCTAGAATTATGAAACGCCTGCCGGATACCTATGCAAGCCGGGCAGAGAGACCGCGAAGAGCTAAAGCTTCAGTCGTGTCAGAGCAGTGCAGCTGAACTTGGGTGCTCCCGAGACCGTCGGAAGCGTGCTAAAATTATGCAACGCCTGCCAGGGTACATATGCATGCCGGGTATAGAGACCACGAAGAGCGAAATCTTCAGTCGTGTCAGAGCAGTGCAGCTGATATTGGGCGCTCCCGAGAGCGTCGGAAGCGTGCTAGAACTTTGCAACGCCTACCAGATACGTATGCATGCCGGGTATAGAGACCGCGAGGAGCGAAAGCTTCAGTCATGTCAGAGCAGCTGAACTTGGGCGCTCCCGAGACCGTCGGAAGTGTGCTAGTATTATGCAACGCCTGCCGGATACGTATGCATGCCGAGTATAGAGACCGCGAAGAGCGAAAGCTTCAGCCGTGTGAGAGCATTGCAGCTGAAGTTGGGCGCTCCCGAGACCGTCGGAAGCGTGCTAGAATTATTCAACGCCTGCCGGATACGTATGCATGCCGAGTATAGAGACCGCGAAGAGCGAAAGCTTCAGCCGTGTCAGAGCAGTGCAGCTGAAGGTGGGCGCTCCCGAGACCGTCGGAAGCGTGCTAGAACTATGCAACGCCTGCCGGATACGTATGCATGCCGGGTATAGAGACCGCGAAGAGCGAAAGCTTCAGCGGTGTCACAGCAGTGCAGCTGAAGTTTGGTGCTCCCGAGACCGTCGGAAGCGTGCTAGAATTCTGCAACGCCTGCCGGATACGTATGCATGCCGGGTATAGAGACCGCGAAGAGCGAAAGCTTCAGTCGTGTGAGAGCATTGCAGCTGAAGTTGGGCGCTCCCGAGACCGTCGGGAGCGTGCTAGAATTATGCAACGCCTGCCGGATACGCATGCATGCCGGGTATAGAGACCGCGAAGAGCGAAAGCTTCAGTCGTGTCAGAGTAGTGCAGCTGAAGTTGGGCGCTCCCGAGACCGTCGGAAGCTTGCTAGAATTATGAAACGCCTGCCGGATACGTGTGCATGCCGGGTATACAGACCTCGAAGAGCGAAAGCTTCAGTCGTGTCAGAGCAGTGCAGCTGATGTTGGGTGCTCCCGAGACCGCCGGAAGCGTGCTAGAAATATGCAACGCCTTCCGAATACGTATGCATGCCGGGTATAGAGACCACGAAGAGCGAAATCTGCAGTCGTGTCATAGCAGTGCAGCTGATATTGGGCGCTCCCGAGAGCGTCGGAAGCATGCTAGAACTTTGCAACGCCTGCCGGATACGTATGCATGCCGGGTATAGAGACCGCTAGGAGCGAAAGCTTCAGTCATGTCAGAGCAGCTGAACTTGGGCGCTCCCGAGACCGTCGGAAGTGTGCTAGTATTATGCAACGCCTGCCGGATACGTACGCATGCCGAGTATAGAGACCGCGAAGAGCGAAAGCTTCAGTCGTGTGAGAGCATTGCAGCTGAAGTTGGGTGCTCCCGAGACCGTCGGACGCGTGCTAGAATTATGCAACGCCTGGCGGATACGTATGCATGCCGGGCATAGAGACCGCGAAGAGCGAAATCTTCAGTCGTGTCAGAGCAGTGCAGCTGAAGGCGGGCGCTCCCGACACCGTCGGAAGCGTGCTAGAATTATGCAACGCGCCCGGATACGTATGCATGCCGAGTATAGAGACCGCGAAGAGCGAAAGCATCAGCCGTGTCAGAGCAGTGCAGCTGAAGGTGGGCGCTCCCGAGACAGTCGGAAGCGTGCTAGAGCTATGCAACGCCTGCCGGATACCTATGCATGCCGGGTATAGAGACCGCGAAGAGCGAAAGCTTCAGTCGTGTCAGAGCAGTGCAGCTGAAGTTGGGCGCTCCCGAGACGGTCGGAAGCGTGCTAGAATTGTGCAACGCCTGCCGGATACTTATGCATGCAGGGTATAGAGACCGCGAAGAGCGAAAGCTTCAGTCGTGTGAGAGCATTGCAGCTGAAGTTGGGCGCTCCCGAGACCGTCGGGAGCGTGCTAGAATTATGCAACGCCTGCCGGATACGCATGCATGCCGGGTATAGAGACCGCGAAGAGCGAAAGCTTCAGTCGTGTCAGAGTAGTGCAGCTGAAGTTGGGCGCTCCCGAGACCGTCGGAAGCTTGCTAGAATTATGAAACGCCTGCCGGATACGTGTGCATGCCGGGTATACAGACCTCGAAGAGCGAAAGCTTCAGTCGTGTCAGAGCAGTGCAGCTGATGTTGGGTGCTCCCGAGACCGCCGGAAGCGTGCTAGAATTATGCAACGCCTTCCGAATACGTATGCGTGCCGGGTATAGAGACCGCGAAGAGCGAAATCTTCAGCCGTGTCAGAGCAGTGCAGCTGAAGTTGGGCGCTCCTGAGACCGTCGGAAGCGTGCTAGAACTAAGCAACGCCTGCCGGATACGTATGCAAGCCGGGCATAGAGACCGCGAAGAGCTAAAGCTTCAGTCGTGTCAGAGCAGTGCAGCTGAACTTGGGTGCTCCCGAGACCGTCGGAAGCGGGCTAAAATTATGCAACGCCTGCCAGGGTACATATGCATGCCGGGTATAGAGACCACGAAGAGCGAAATCTTCAGTCGTGTCAGAGCAGTGCAGCTGATATTGGGCGCTCCCGAGAGCGTCGGAAGCGTGCTAGAACTTTGCAACGCCTGCCGGATACGTATGCATGCCGGGTATAGAGACCGCGAGGAGCGAAAGCTTCAGTCATGTCAGAGCAGCTGAACTTGGGCGCTCCCGAGACCGTCGGAAGTGTGCTAGTATTATGCAACGCCTGCCGGATACGTATGCATGCCGAGTATAGAGACCGCGAAGAGCGAAAGCTTCAGTCGTGTGAGAGCATTGCAGCTGAAGTTGGGCGCTCCCGAGACCGTCGGAAGCGTGCTAGAATTATTCAACGCCTGCCGGATACGTATGCATGCCGAGTATAGAGACCGCGAAGAGCGAAAGCTTCAGCCGTGTCAGAGCAGTGCAGCTGAAGGTGGGCGCTCCCGAGACCGTCGGAAGCGTGCTAGAACTATGCAACGCCTGCCGGATACGTATGCATGCCGGGTATAGAGACCGCGAAGAGCGAAAGCTTCAGCGGTGTCACAGCAGTGCAGCTGAAGTTTGGTGCTCCCGAGACCGTCGGAAGCGTGCTAGAATTCTGCAACGCCTGCCGGATACGTATGCATGCCGAGTATAGAGACCGCGAAGAGCGAAAGCTTCAGCCGTGTCAGAGCAGTGCAGCTTAAGGTGGGCGCTCCCGAGACCGTCGGAAGCGTGCTAGAACTATGCAACGCCTGCCGGATACCTATGCATGCCGGGTATAGAGACAGCGAAGAGCGAAAGCTTCAGTCGTGTCAGAGCAGTGCAGCTAAAGTTGGGCGCTCCCGAGACGGTCGGAAGCGTGCTAGAATTATGCAACGCCTGCCGGATACGCATGCATGCCGGGTAGAGAGACCGCGAAGAGCGAAAGCTTCAGTCGTGTCAGAGTAGTGCAGCTGAAGTTGGGCGCTCCCGAGACCGTCGGAAGCTTGCTAGAATTATGAAACGCCTGCCGGATACGTGTGCATGCCGGGTATACAGACCTCGAAGAGCGAAAGCTTCGGTCGTGTCAGAGCAGTGCAGCTGATGTTGGGTGCTCCCGAGACCGCCGGAAGCGTGCTAGAATTATGCAACGCCTTTCGGATACGTATGCGTGCCGGGTATAGAGACCGCGAAGAGCGAAATCTTCAGTCGTGTCATAGCAGTGCAGCTGAAGTTGGGCGCTTCCGAGACCGTCGGAAGCGTGCTAGAATTATGCAACGCCTGCCAGGATACATATGCATGCCGGGTATAGAGACCGCGAAGAGCGAAAGCTTCAGTCATGTCAGAGCAGTGCAGCTGAACTTGGGCGCTCCCGAGACCGTCGGAAGTGTGCTAGAATTATGCAACGCCTGCCGGATACGTATGCATGCCGAGTATAGAGACCGCGAAGAGCGAAAGCTTCAGTCGTGTGAGAGCATTGCAGCTGAAGTTGGGCGCTCCCGAGACCGTCGGAAGCGTGCTAGAATTATTCAACGCCTGCTGGATACGTATGCATGCCGAGTATAGAGACCGCGAAGAGCGAAAGCTTCAGCCGTGTCAGAGCAGTGCAGCTGAAGGTGGGCGCTCCCGAGACAGTCGGAAGCGTGCTAGAACTATGCAACGCCTGCCGGATACCTATGCATGCCAGGTATAGAGACCGCGAAGAGCGAAAGCTTCAGTCGTGTCAGAGCAGTGCAGCTGAAGTTGGGCGCTCCCGAGACGGTCGGAAGCGTGCTAGAATTGTGCAACGCCTGCCGGATACGTATGCATGCCGGGAATAGAGACCGCGAAGAGCGAAAGCTTCAGTCGTGTGAGAGCATTGCAGCTGAAGTTGGGCGCTCCCGAGACCGTCGGGAGCGTGCTAGAATTATGCAACGCCTGCCGGATACGCATGCATGCCGGGTATAGAGACCGCGAAGAGCGAAAGCTTCAGTCGTGTCAGAGTACTGCAGCTGAAGTTGGGCGCTCCCGAGACCGTCGGAAGCTTGCTAGAATTATGAAACGCCTGCCGGATACGTGTGCATGCCGGGTATACAGACCTCGAACAGCGAAAGCTTCAGTCGTGTCAGAGCAGTGCAGCTGATGTTGGGTGCTCCCGAGACCGCCGGAAGCGTGCTAGAATTATGCAACGCCTTCCGAATACGTATGCGTGCCGGGTTTAGAGACCGCGAAGAGCGAAATCTTCAGCCGTGTCAGAGCAGTGCAGCTGAAGTTGGGCGCTCCTGAGACCGTCGGAAGCGTGCTAGAACTAAGCAACGCCTGCCGGATACGTATGCAAGCCGGGCATAGAGACCGCGAAGAGCTAAAGCTTCAGTCGTGTCAGAGCAGTGCAGCTGAACTTGGGTGCTCCCGAGACCGTCGGAAGCGTGCTAAAATTATGCAACGCCTGCCAGGGTTCATATGCATGCCGGGTATAGAGACCACGAAGAGCGAAATCTTCAGTCGTGTCAGAGCAGTGCAGCTGATATTGGGCGCTCCCGAGAGCGTCGGAAGCGTGCTAGAACTTTGCAACGCCTGCCGGATACGTATGCATGCCGGGTATAGAGACCGCGAGGAGCGAAAGCTTCAGTCATGTCAGAGCAGCTGAACTTGGGCGCTCCCGAGACCGTCGGAAGTGTGCTAGTATTATGCAACGCCTGCCGGATACGTATGCATGCCGAGTATAGAGACCGCGAAGAGCGAAAGCTTCAGTCGTGTGAGAGAATTGCAGCTGAAGTTGGGCGCTCCCGAGACCGTCGGAAGCGTGCTAGAATTATTCAACGCCTGCCGGATACGTATGCATGCCGAGTATAGAGACCGCGAAGAGCGAAAGCTTCAGCCGTGTCAGAGCAGTGCAGCTGAAGGTGGGCGCTCCCGAGACCGTCGGAAGCGTGCTAGAACTATGCAACGCCTGCCGGATACGTATGCATGCCGGGTATAGAGACCGCGAAGAGCGAAAGCTTCAGCGGTGTCACAGCAGTGCAGCAGAAGTTTGGTGCTCCCGAGACCGTCGGAAGCGTGCTAGAATTCTGCAACGCCTGCCGGATACGTATGCATGCCGAGTATAGAGACCGCGAAGAGCGAAAGCTTCAGCCGTGTCAGAGCAGTGCAGCTGAAGGTGGGCGCTCCCGAGACCGTCGGAAGCGTGCTAGAACTATGCAACGCCTGCCGGATACCTATGCATGCCGGGTATAGAGACAGCGAAGAGCGAAAGCTTCAGTCGTGTCAGAGCAGTGCAGCTAAAGTTGGGCGCTCCCGAGACGGTCGGAAGCGTGCTAGAATTATGCAACGCCTGCCGGATACGCATGCATGCCGGGTAGAGAGACCGCGAAGAGCGAAAGCTTCAGTCGTGTCAGAGTAGAGCAGCTGAAGTTGGGCGCTCCCGAGACCGTCGGAAGCTTGCTAGAATTATGAAACGCCTGCCGGATACGTGTGCATGCCGGGTATACAGACCTCGAAGAGCGAAAGCTTCGGTCGTGTCAGAGCAGTGCAGCTGATGTTGGGTGCTGCCGAGACCGCCGGAAGCGTGCTAGAATTATGCAACGCCTTTCGGATACGTATGCGTGCCGGGTATAGAGACCGCGAAGAGCGAAATCTTCAGTCGTGCCATAGCAGTGCAGCTGAAGTTGGGCGCTTCCGAGACCGTCGGAAGCGTGCTAGAATTATGCAACGCCTGCCAGGATACATATGCATGCCGGGTATAGAGACCGCGAAGAGCGAAAGCTTCAGTCATGTCAGAGCAGTGCAGCTGAACTTGGGCGCTCCCGAGACCGTCGGAAGTGTGCTAGAATTATGCAACGCCTGCCGGATACGTATGCATGCCGAGTATAGAGACCGCGAAGAGCGAAAGCTTCAGTCGTGTGAGAGCATTGCAGCTGAAGTTGGGCGCTCCCGAGACCGTCGGAAGCGTGCTAGAATTATTCAACGCCTGCCGGATACGTATGCATGCCGAGTATAGAGACCGCGAAGAGCGAAAGCTTCAGCCGTGTCAGAGCAGTGCAGCTGAAGGTGGGCGCTCCCGAGACCGTCGGAAGCGTGCTAGAACTATGCAACGCCTGCCGGATACGTATGCATGCCGGGTATAGATACCGCGAAGAGCGAAAGCTTCAGCGGTGTCACAGCAGTGCAGCTGAAGTTTGGTGCTCCCGAGACCGTCGGAAGCGTGCTAGAATTCTGCAACGCCTGCCGGATACGCATGCATGCCGAGTATAGAGACCGCGAAGAGCGAAAGCTTCAGCCGTCTCAGAGCAGTGCAGCTGAAGGTGGGCGCTCGCGAGACCGTCAGAAGCGTGCTAGAACTATGCAACGCCTGCCGGATACCTATGCATGCCGGGTATAGAGACAGCGAAGAGCGAAAGCTTCAGTCGTGTCAGAGCAGTGCAGCTAAAGTTGGGCGCTCCCGAGACGGTCGGAAGCGTGCTAGAATTATGCAACGCCTGCCGGATACGCATGCATGCCGGGTAGAGAGACCGCGAAGAGCGAAATCTTCAGTCGTGTCAGAGTAGTGCAGCTGAAGTTGGGCGCTCCCGAGACCGTCGGAAGCTTGCTAGAATTATGAAACGCCTGTCGGATACGTGTGCATGCCGGGTATACAGACCTCGAAGAGCGAAAGCTTCGGTCGTGTCAGAGCAGTGCAGCTGATGTTGGGTGCTCCCGAGACCGCCGGAAGCGTGCTAGAATTATGCAACGCCTTTCGGATACGTATGCGTGCCGGGTATAGAGACCGCGAAGAGCGAAATCTTCAGTCGTGTCATAGCAGTGCAGCTGAAGGTGGGCGCTCCCTAGACCGTCGGAAGCGTGCTAGAACTATGCAACGCCTGCCGGATACCTATGCATGCCGGGTATAGAGACAGCGAAGAGCGAAAGCTTCAGTCGTGTCAGAGCAGTGCAGCTAAAGTTAGGCGCTCCCGAGACGGTCGGAAGCGTGCTAGAATTATGCAACGCCTGCCGGATACGCATGCATGCCGGGTAGAGAGACCGCGAAGAGCGAAAGCTTCAGTCGTGTCAGAGTAGTGCAGCTGAAGTTGGGCGCTCCCGAGACCGTCGGAAGCGTGCTAGAACTAAGCAACGCCTGCCGGATACGTATGCAAGCCGGGCATAGAGACCGCGAAGAGCTAAAGCTTCAGTCGTGTCAGAGCAGTGCAGCTGAACTTGGGTGCTCCCGAGACCGTCGGAAGCGTGCTAAAATTATGCAACGCCTGCCAGGGTACATATGCATGCCGGGTGTAGAGACCACGAAGAGCGAAATCTTCAGTCGTGTCAGAGCAGTGCAGCTGAACTTGGGTGCTCCCGAGACCGTCGGAAGCGTGCTAAAATTATGCAACGCCTGCCAGGGTACATATGCATGCCGGGTAAAGAGACCACGAAGAGCGAAATCTTCAGTCGTGTCAGAGCAGTGCAGCTGATATTGGGCGCTCCCGAGAGCGTCGGAAGCATGCTAGAACTTTGCAACGCCTGCCGGATACGTATGCATGCCGGGTATAGAGACCGCGAGGATCGAAAGCTTCAGTCATGTCAGAGCAGCTGAACTTGGGCGCTCCCGAGACCGTCGGAAGTGTGCTAGTATTATGCAACGCCTGCCGGATACGTATGCATGCCGAGTATAGAGACCGCGAAGAGCGAAAGCTTCAGTCGTGTGAGAGCATTGCAGCTGAAGTTGGGCGCTCCCGAGACCGTCGGAAGCGTGCTAGAATTATTCAACGCCTGCCGGATACGTATGCATGCCGAGTATAGAGACCGCGAAGAGCGAAAGCTTCAGCCGTGTCAGAGCAGTGCAGCTGAAGGTGGGCGCTCCCGAGACCGTCGGAAGCGTGCTAGAACTATGCAACGCCTGCCGGATACGTATGCATGCCGGGTATAGAGACCGCGAAGAGCGAAAGCTTCAGCGATGTCACAGCAGTGCAGCTGAAGTTTGGTGCTCCCGAGACCGTCGGAAGCGTGCTAGAATTCTGCAACGCCTGCCGGATACGTATGCATGCCGAGTATAGAGACCGCGAAGAGCGAAAGCTTCAGCCGTGTCAGAGCAGTGCAGCTGAAGGTGGGCGCTCCCGAGACCGTCGGAAGCGTGCTAGAACTATGCAACGCCTGCCGGATACCTATGCATGCCGGGTATAGAGACAGCGAAGAGCGAAAGCTTCAGTCGTGTCAGAGCAGTGCAGCTAAAGTTGGGCGCTCCCGAGACGGTCGGAAGCGTGCTAGAATTATGCAACGCCTGCCGGATACGCATGCATGCCGGGTAGAGAGACCGAGAAGAGCGAAAGCTTCAGTCGTGTCAGAGTAGTGCAGCTGAAGTTGGGCGCTCCCGAGACCGTCGGAAGCTTGCTAGAATTATGAAACGCCTGCCGGATACGTGTGCATGCCGGGTATATAGACCTCGAAGAGCGAAAGCTTCGGTCGTGTCAGAGCAGTGCAGCTGATGTTGGGTGCTCCCGAGACCGCCGGAAGCGTGCTAGAATTATGCAACGCCTGCCGGATACGCATGCATGCCGGGTATAGAGACCGCGAAGAGCGAAATCTTCAGCCGTGTCAGAGCAGTGCAGCTGAAGTTGGGCGCTCCTGAGACCGTCGGAAGCGTGCTAGAACTAAGCAACGCCTGCCGGACACGTATGCAAGCCGGGCATAGAGACCGCGAAGAGCTAAACCTTCAGTCGTGTCAGAGCAGTGCAGCTGAACTTGGGTGCTCCCGAGACCGTCGGAAGCGTGCTAAAATTATGCAACGCCTGCCAGGGTACATATGCATGCCGGGTATAGAGACCACAAAGAGCGAAATCTTCAGTCGTGTCAGAGCAGTGCAGCTGATATTGGGCGCTCCCGAGAGCGTCGGAAGCGTGCTAGAACTTTGCAACGCCTGCCGGATACGTATGCATGCCGGGTATAGAGACCGCGAGGAGCGAAAGCTTCAGTCAAGTCAGAGCAGCTGAACTTGGGCGCTCCCGAGGCCGTCGGAAGTGTGCTAGTATTATGCAACGCCTGCCGGATACGTATGCATGCCGAGTATAGAGACCGCGAAGAGCGAAAGCTTCAGTCGTGTGAGAGCAGTGCAGCTGAAGGTGGGCGCTCCCGAGACCGTCGGAAGCGTGCTAGAACTATGCAACGCCTGCCGGATACCTATGCATGTCGGGTATAGAGACAGCGGAGAGCGAAAGCTTCAGTCGTGTCAGAGCAGTGCAGCTAAAGTTGGGCGCTCCCGAGACGGTCGGAAGCGTGCTAGAATTATGCAACGCCTGCCGGATACGCATGCATGCCGGGTAGAGAGACCGCGAAGAGCGAAAGCTTCAGTCGTGTCAGAGTAGTGCAGCTGAAGTTGGGCTCTCCCGAGACCGTCGGAAGCTTGCTGGAATTATGAAACGCCTGCCGGATACGTGTGCATGCCGGATATACAGACCTCGAAGAGCGAAAGCTTCGGTCGTGTCAGAGCAGTGCAGCTGATGTTGGGTGCTCCCGAGACGGTCGGAAGCGTGCTAGAATTATGCAACGCCTGCCGGATACGTTTGCATGCCGGGTATAGAGACCGCGAAGAGCGAAAGCTTCAGTCGTGTGAGAGCATTGCAGCTGAAGTTGGCCGCTCCCGAGACCGTCGGGAGCGTGGTAGAATTATGCAACGCCTGCCGGATACGCATGCATCCCGGGTATAGAGACCGCGAAGAGCGAAAGCTTCAGTCGTGTCAGAGAAGTGCAGCTGATGTTGGGCGCTCCCGAGACCGTTGGAAGCGTGCTAGATATATGCAACGCCTGCCGGATATGTATGCATGCCGGGTATAGAGACCGCGAAGAGCGAAATCTTCAGTCGTGTCAGAGCAGTGCAGCTGAAGTTGGGCGCTTCCGAGACCGTCGGAAGCGTGCTAGAATTATGCAACGCCTGCCAGGATACGTATGCATGCCGGGTATAGAGACCGCGAGGAGCGAAAGCTTCAGTCATGTCAGAGCAGCTGAACTTGGGCGCTCCCGAGACCGTCGGAAGTGTGCTAGTATTATGCAACGCCTGCCGGATACGTATGCATGCCGAGTATAGAGACCGCGAAGAGCGAAAGCTTCAGTCGTGTGAGAGCATTGCAGCTGAAGTTGGGCGCTCCCGAGACCGTCGGAAGCATGCCAGAATTATGAAACGCCTGCCGGATACGTGTGCATGCCGGGTATATAGACCTCGAAGAGCGAAAGCTTCGGTCGTGTCAGAGCAGTGCAGCTGATGTTGGGTGCTCCCGAGACCGCCGGAAGCGTGCTAGAATTATGCAACGCCTGCCGGATACGCATGCATGCCGGGTATAGAGACCGCGAAGAGCGAAAGCTTCAGTCGTGTCAGAGCAGTGCAGCTGAAGTTGGGCGCTCCCGAGACCGTCGGAAGCTTGCTAGAATTATGAAACGCCTGCCGGATACGTGTGCATGCCGGGTATACAGACCTCGAAGAGCGAAAGCTTCAGTCGTGTCAGAGCAGTGCAGCTGATGTTGGGTGCTCCCGAGACCGCCGGAAGCGTGCTAGAATTATGCAACGCCTTCCGAATACGTATGCGTGCCGGGTATAGAGACCGCGAAGAGCGAAATCTTCAGCCGTGTCAGAGCAGTGCAGCTGAAGTTGGGCGCTCCTGAGACCGTCGGAAGCGTGCTAGAACTAAGCAACGCCTGCCGGACACGTATGCAAGCCGGGCATAGAGACCGCGAAGAGCTAAACCTTCAGTCGTGTCAGAGCAGTGCAGCTGAACTTGGGTGCTCCCGAGACCGTCGGAAGCGTGCTAAAATTATGCAACGCCTGCCAGGGTACATATGCATGCCGGGTATAGAGACCACAAAGAGCGAAATCTTCAGTCGTGTCAGAGCAGTGCAGCTGATATTGGGCGCTCCCGAGAGCGTCGGAAGCGTGCTAGAACTTTGCAACGCCTGCCGGATACGTATGCATGCCGGGTATAGAGACCGCGAGGAGCGAAAGCTTCAGTCAAGTCAGAGCAGCTGAACTTGGGCGCTCCCGAGGCCGTCGGAAGTGTGCTAGTATTATGCAACGCCTGCCGGATACGTATGCATGCCGAGTATAGAGACCGCGAAGAGCGAAAGCTTCAGTCGTGTGAGAGCATTGCAGCTGAAGTTGGGCGCTCCCGAGACAGTCGGAAGCGTGCTAGAATTATTCAACGCCTGCCGGATACGTATGCATGCCGAGTATAGAGACCGCGAAGAGCGAAAGCTTCAGCCGTGTCAGAGCAGTGCAGCTGAAGGTGGGCGCTCCCGAGACCGTCGGAAGCGTGCTAGAACTATGCAACGCCTGCCGGATACGTATGCATGCCGGGTATAGAGACCGCGAAGAGCGAAAGCTTCAGCGGTGTCACAGCAGTGCAGCTGAAGTTTGGTGCTCCCGAGACCGTCGGAAGCGTGCTAGAATTCTGCAACGCCTGCCGGATACGTATGCATGCCGAGTATAGAGACCGCGAAGAGCGAAAGCTTCAGCCGTGTCAGAGCAGTGCAGCTGAAGGTGGGCGCTCCCGAGACCGTCGGAAGCGTGCTAGAACTATGCAACGCCTGCCGGATACCTATGCATGTCGGGTATAGAGACAGCGAAGAGCGAAAGCTTCAGTCGTGTCAGAGCAGTGCAGCTAAAGTTGGGCGCTCCCGAGACGGTCGGAAGCGTGCTAGAATTATGCAACGCCTGCCGGATACGCATGCATGCCGGGTAGAGAGACCGCGAAGAGCGAAAGCTTCAGTCGTGTCAGAGTAGTGCAGCTGAAGTTGGGCTTTCCCGAGACCGTCGGAAGCTTGCTGGAATTATGAAACGCCTGCCGGATACGTGTGCATGCCGGGTATACAGACCTCGAAGAGCGAAAGCTTCGGTCGTGTCAGAGCAGTGCAGCTGATGTTGGGTGCTCCCGAGACGGTCGGAAGCGTGCTAGAATTATGCAACGCCTGCCGGATACGTTTGCATGCCGGGTATAGAGACCGCGAAGAGCGAAAGCTTCAGTCGTGTGAGAGCATTGCAGCTGAAGTTGGCCGCTCCCGAGACCGTCGGGAGCGTGGTAGAATTATGCAACGCCTGCCGGATACGCATGCATCCCGGGTATAGAGACCGCGAAGAGCGAAAGCTTCAGTCGTGTCAGAGAAGTGCAGCTGATGTTGGGCGCTCCCGAGACCGTCGGAAGCGTGCTAGAACTATGCAACGCCTGCCGGATATGTATGCATGCCGGGTATAGAGACCGCGAAGAGCGAAATCTTCAGTCGTGTCAGAGCAGTGCAGCTGAAGTTGGGCGCTTCCGAGACCGTCGGAAGCGTGCTAGAATTATGCAACGCCTGCCAGGATACGTATGCATGCCGGGTATAGAGACCGCGAGGAGCGAAAGCTTCAGTCATGTCAGAGCAGCTGAACTTGGGCGCTCCCGAGACCGTCGGAAGTGTGCTAGTATTATGCAACGCCTGCCGGATACGTATGCATGCCGAGTATAGAGACCGCGAAGAGCGAAAGCTTCAGTCGTGTCAGAGCATTGCAGCTGAAGTTGGGCGCTCCCGAGACCGTCGGAAGCGTGCTAGAATTATTCAACGCCTGCCGGATACGTATGCATGCCGAGTATAGAGACCGCGAAGAGCGAAAGCTTCAGTCGTGTGAGAGCATTGCAGCTGAAGTTGGGTGCTCCCGAGACCGTCGGAAGCGTGCTAGAATTATGCAACGCCTGGCGGATACGTATGCATGCCGGGCATAGAGACCGCGAAGAGCGAAATCTTCAGTCGTGTCAGAGCAGTGCAGCTGAAGGCGGGCGGTCCCGACACCGTCGGGAGCGTGCTAGAATTATGCAACGCCTTCCGGAAACGTATGCATGCCGGGTATAGAGACCGCGAAGAGCGAAATCTTCAGTCGTGCCAGAGCAGTGCAGCTGGAGTTGGGCGCTCCCGAGACCGTCGGAAGCGTGCTGGAATTATGCTACGCCTGCCGGATACGTATGCATGCCGGGTATAGAGACCTTGAAGAGCGAAAATTTCAGTCGTGTCATAGCAGTACAGCTGAAGTTGGGTGCTCCCGAGACCGTCGGAAGCGTGCTAGAATTATGCTACGCCTGCCGGATACGTATGCATGCCGGGTATAGAGACCGCGAAGAGGGAAAGCTTCAGTCATGTCAGAGCAGTGCAGCTGAAGTTGGGCGCTCCCGAGAATTTCGGAAACGTGCTAGAATTATGCAACGCCTGGCGGATACGTATGCATGCCGGGTATAGAGACCGCGAAGAGCGAAAGCTTCAGCCGTGTCAGAGCAGTGCAGCTGAAGTTGGGTGCTCCCGAGACCGTCGGAAGCGTTCTAGAATTATGCAACGCCTGGCGGATACGCATGCAAGCCGGGTATAGAGACCGCGAAGAGCGAAAGCTTCAGTCATGTCAGAGCAGTGCAGCTGAAGTTGGGTGCTCCAGAGACCTTCGGAAACGTGCTAGAATTATGCAACGCCTGGCGGATACGTATGCATGCCGGGTATAGAGACCGCGAAGAGCGAAAGCTTCAGTCGTGTCAGAGCAGTGCAGCTGAAGTTGGGTGCTCCCGAGACCGTCGGAAGCGTGCTAGAATTATGCAACGCCTGGCGGATACGCATGCATGCCGGGTATAGAGACCGCGAAGAGCGAAAGCTTCAGTCGTGTCAGAGCAATGCAGCAGAAGTTGGGCGCTCCCGAGGCCGTCGGGGGCGTGCTAGAATTATGCAACGCCTGCCGCATACGTATGCATACCGGGTATAGAGACCGCGAAGAGCGAAAGCTTCAGTCGTGTCAGAGCAGTGCAGCTGATGTTGGGTGCTCCCGAGACCGTCGAAAGCGTGCTAGAATTATGCAACGCCTGGCGGATACGTATGCATGCCGGGTATAGAGACCGCGAAGAGCGAAAGCTTCAGTCGTGTCAGAGCAGTGCAGCTGAAGTTGGGTGCTCCCGAGACCGTCGGAAGCGTGCTAGAATTATGCAACGCCTGGCGGATACGCAAGCATGCCGGGTATAGAGACCGCGAAGAGCGAAAGTTTCCGTGGTGTCAGAGCAGTGCAGCTGAAGTTGGGCGCTCCCAACACCGTCGGAAGCGTGCTAGAATTATGCAATGCCTGCCGGATACGTATGCATGCCGGGTATAGAGACCGCGAAGAGCGAAAGCTTCAGTCGTGTCAGAGCAATGCAGCAGAAGTTGGGCGCTCCCGAGGCCGTCGGGGGCGTTCTAGAATTATGCAACGCCTGCCGGATACGTATGCATACCGGGTATAGAGACCGCGAAGAGCGAAAGTTTCAGTCGTGTCAGAGCAGTGCAGCTCAAGTTGGGCGCTCCCGAAACCGTCGGAGCGTGCTAGAATTATGCAACGCCTGCCGGATGCGTATGCATGCCGGGTATAGAGACCGCGAAGAGCGAAAGCTTCAGTCGTGTCAGAGCAGTGCAGCTGAAATTGGGCGCTCCCGAGACCGTCGGGGGCGTGCTAGAATTATGCAACGCCTGCCGGATACGTATGCGTGCCGGGTATAGAGACCGCGAATCAGTCGGGTCAGAGCAGTGGAGCTGAAAAAGGGCTATCCCGAGACCGTCGGAAGCGTGCTAGAATTATGCAACGCCTGCCGCATACGTATGCATGCCTGGTATAGAGACCGCGAAGAGCGAAAGAGTGAGTCGTGTCAGAGCAGTGGAGCTGAAGTTGGGCGCTCCCGAGACCGTCGGAAGCGTGCTAGAATTATGCAACCCCTGCCGGATACGTATGCGTGCCGGGTATAGAGACCGCGAAGAGCGAAAGCTTCAGTCGTGTCAGAGCAGTGCAGCTGAAGTTGGGCGCTCCCGAGACCATCGGGAGCGTGCTAGAATTATGCAACGCCTGCCGGATACGTATGCATGCTGGGTATAGAGACCGTGGAAGCGTGCTAGAATTATGCAACGCCTGCCGGATACGTATTCATGCCGGGTATAGAGTCCGCGAACAGCGAAAGTTTCAGTCGTGTCAGAGCAGTGCAGCTGAAGTTCGGCGGTCCCGAGACCGTCGGGAGCGTGCTAGAATTATGCAACGCCTTCCGGAAACGTATGCATGCCGGGTATAGAGACCGCGAAGAGCGAAATCTTCAGTCGTGCCAGAGCAGTGCAGCTGGAGTTGGGCGCTCCCGAGACCGTCCGAAGCGTGCTAGAATTATGCTACGGCTGCCGGATACGCATGCATGCCGGGTATAGAGACCGCGAAGAGCGAAAGCTTCAGTCGTGTCAGAGCAATGCAGCAGAAGTTGGGCGCTCCCGAGGCCGTCGGGGGCGTCCTAGAATTATGCAACGCCTGGCGGATACGCATGCATGCCGGGTATAGAGACCGCGAAGAGCGAAAGTTTCCGTGGTGTCAGAGCAGTGCAGCTGATGTTGGGCGCTCCCGAGACCATCGGAAGCGTGCTAGAATTATGCAACGCCTGCCGGATACGTACGCATGCCGGGTATAGAGACCGCGAAGAGCGAAAGCTTCAGTCGTGTCAGAGCAATGCAGCAGAAGTTGGGCGCTCCCGAGGCCGTCGGGGGCGTCCTAGAATTATGCAACGCCTGCCGGATACGTATGCATACCGGGTATAGAGACAGCGAAGAGCGAAAGCTTCAGTCGTGTCAGAGCAGTGCAGCTGAAGATGGGTGCTCCCGAGACCGTCGGAAGCGTGCTAGAATTATGCTACGCCTGCCGGATACGTATGCATGCCGGGTATAGAGACCGCGAAGAGGGAAAGCTTCAGTCATGTCAGAGCAGTGCAGCTGAAGTTGGGTGCTCCCGAGAATTTCGGAAACGTGCTAGAATTATGCAACGCCTGGCGGATACGTATGCATGCCGGGTATAGACACCGCGAAGAGCGAAAGCTTCAGTCGTGTCAGAGCAGTGCAGCTGAAGTTGGGTGCTCCCGAGACCGTCGGAAGCGTGCTAGAATTATGCAACGCCTGGCGGATACGCATGCATGCCGGGTATAGAGACCGCGAAGAGCGAAAGTTTCCGTGGTGTCAGAGCAGTGCAGCTGATGTTGGGCGCTCCCGAGACCGTCGGAAGCGTGCTAGAATTATGCAACGCCGTCCGGATACGTATGCATGCCGGGTATAGAGACCGCGAAGAGCGAAAGCTTCAGTCGTGTCAGAGCAATGCAGCAGAAGTTGGGCGCTCCCGAGGCCGTCGGGGGCGTGCTAGAATTATGCAACGCCTGCCGGATACGTATGCATACCGGGTATAGAGACCGCGAAGAGCGAAAGCTTCAGTCGTGTCAGAGCAGTGCAGCTGAAGTTGGGTGCTCCCGAGACCGTCGGAAGCGTGCTAGAATTATGCTACGCCTGCCGGATACGTATGCATGCTGGGTATAGAGACCGCGGAAGCGTGCTAGAATTATGCAACGGCTGCCGGATAGGTATTCATGCCCGGTATAGAGACCGCGAAGAGCGAAATCTTCAGTCGTGCCAGAGCAGTGCAGCTGGAGTTGGGCGCTCCCGAGACCGTCGGAAGCGTGCTAGAATTATGCTACGCCTGCCGGATACGTATGCATGCCGGGTATAGAGACCTTGAAGAGCGAAAATTTCAGTCGTGTCAGAGCAGTACAGCTGAAGTTGGGTGCTCCCGAGACCGTCGGAAGCGTGCTAGAATTATGATACGCCTGGCGGATACGTATGCATGCCGGGTATAGAGACCGCGAAGAGCGAAAGCCTCAGTCATGTCAGAGCAGTGCAGCTGAAGTTGGGCGCTCCCGAGGCCTTCGGAAACGTGCTAGAATTATGCAACGCCTGGCGGATACGTATGCATGCCGGGTGTAGAGACCGCGAAGAGCGAAAGTTTCCGTGGTGTCAGAGCAGTGCAGCTGATATTGGGCGCTCCCGAGACCGTCGGAAGCGTGCTAGAATTATGCAACGCCTGCCGGATACGTACGCATGCCGGGTATAGAGACCGCGAAGAGCGAAAGCTTCAGTCGTGTCAGAGCAATGCAGCAGAAGTTGGGCGCTCCCGAGGCCGTCGGGGGCATGCTAGAATTAAGCAGCGCCTGCCGGATACGTATTCATGCCGGGTATAGAGTCCGCGAACAGCGAAAGCTTCAGTCGTGTCAGAGCAGTGCAGCTGAAGTTCGGCGGTCCCGAGACCGTCGGGAGCGTGCTAGAATTATGCAACGCCTTCCGGAAACGTATGCATGCCGGGTATAGAGACCGCGAAGAGCGAAATCTTCAGTCGTGCCAGAGCAGTTCAGCTGGAGTTGGGCGCTCCCGAGACCGTCGAAAGCGTGCTAGAATTATGCTACGCCTGCCGGATACGTATGCACTCCGGGTATAGAGACCTTGAAGAGCGAAAATTTCAGTCGTGTCAGAGCAGTACAGCTGAAGTTGGGTGCTCCCGAGACCGTCGGAAGCGTGCTAGAATTATGCAACGCCTGCCGGATACGTACGCATGCCGGGTATAGAGACCGCGAAGAGCGAAAGCTTCAGTCGTGTCAGAGCAATGCAGCAGAAGTTGGGCGCTCCCGAGGCCGTCGGGGGCGTGCTAGAATTAAGCAACGCCTGCCGGATACGTATTCATGCCGGGTATAGAGTCCGCGAACAGCGAAAGCTTCAGTCGTGTCAGAGCAGTGCAGCTGAAGTTCGGCGGTCCCGAGACCGTCGGGAGCGTGCTAGAATTATGCAACGCCTTCCGGAAACGTATGCATGCCGGGTATAGAGACCGCGAAGAGCGAAATCTTCAGTCGTGCCAGAGCAGTTCAGCTGGAGTTGGGCGCTCCCGAGACCGTCGAAAGCGAGCTAGAATTATGCTACGCCTGCCGGATACGTATGCACTCCGGGTATAAAGACCGCGAAGAGGGAAAGCTTCAGTCATGTCAGAGCAGTGCAGCTGAAGTTGGGTGCTCCCGAGACCGTCGGAAGCGTGCTAGAATTATGCAACGCCTGCCGGATACGTACGCATGCCGGGTATAGAGACCGCGAAGAGCGAAAGCTTCAGTCGTGTCAGAGCAATGCAGCAGAAGTTGGGCGCTCCCGAGGCCGTCGGGGGCGTGCTAGAATTAAGCAACGCCTGCCGGATACGTATTCATGCCGGGTATAGAGTCCGCGAACAGCGAAAGCTTCAGTCGTGTCAGAGCAGTGCAGCTGAAGTTCGGCGGTCCCGAGACCGTCGGGAGCGTGCTAGAATTATGCAACGCCTTCCGGAAACGTATGCATGCCGGGTATAGAGACCGCGAAGAGCGAAATCTTCAGTCGTGCCAGAGCAGTTCAGCTGGAGTTGGGCGCTCCCGAGACCGTCGAAAGCGAGCTAGAATTATGCTACGCCTGCCGGATACGTATGCACTCCGGGTATAAAGACCGCGAAGAGGGAAAGCTTCAGTCATGTCAGAGCAGTGCAGCTGAAGTTGGGTGCTCCCGAGACCGTCGGAAGCGTGCTAGAATTATGTAATGCCTTGCGTATACGTATGCATGCCGGGTATAGAGACCGCGAAGAGCGAAAGCTTCAGTCATGTCAGAGCAGTGCAGCTGAAGTTGGGCGCTCCCGAGACCTTCGGAAACGTGCTAGAATTATGCAACGCCTGGCGGATACGTATGCATGCCGGGTATAGAGACCGCGAAGAGCGAAAGCTTCAGTCGTGTCAGAGCAGTGCAGCTGAAGTTGGGTGCTCCCGAGACCGTCGGAAGCGTGCTAGAATTATGCAACGCCTGGCGGATACGTATGCATGCCGGGTATAGAGACCGCGAAGAGCGAAAGCCTCAGTCATGTCAGAGCAGTGCAGCTGAAGTTGGGCGCTCCCGAGGCCTTCGGAAACGTGCTAGAATTATGCAACGCCTGGCGGATACGTATGCATGCCGGGTATAGAGACCGCGAAGAGCGAAAGCTTCAGTCGTGTCAGAGCAGTGCAGCTGAAGTTGGGTGCTCCCGAGACCGTCGGAAACGTGCTAGAATTATGCAACGCCTGGCGGATACGAATAGCCGGGTATAGAGACCGCGAAGACGGAAAGCTTCAGTCATGTCAGAGCAGTGCAGCTGAAGATGGGCGCTCCCGAGACCTTCGGAAACGTGCTAGAATTATGCAACGCCTGGCGGATACGTATGCATGCCAGGTATAGAGACCGCGAAGAGCGAAAGCTTCAGTCATGTCAGAGCAGTGCAGCTGAAGTTGGGCGCTCCCGAGACCTCCGGAAACGTGCTAGAATTATGCAACGCCTGGTGGATACGTATGCATGCCGGGTATAGAGACCGCGAAGAGCGAAAGCTTCAGTCGTGTCAGAGCAGTGCAGCTGAAGTTGGGTGCTCCCGAGACCGTCGGAAGCGTGCTAGAATTATGCAACGCCTGGCGGATACGTATGCATGCCGGGTATAGAGACCGCGAAGAGCGAAAGCTTCAGTCATGTCAGAGCAGTGCAACTGAAGTTGGGCGCTCCCGAGACCTTCGGAAATGTGCTAGAATTTTGCAATGCCTGGAGGATACGTATGCATGCCGGGTATAGAGACCGCGAAGAGCGAAAGCTTCAGTCGTGTCAGAGCAGTGCAGCTGAAGTTGGGTGCTCCCGAGACCGTCGGAAGCGTGCTAGAATTATGCAACGCCTGGCGGATATGTATGCATGCCGGGTATAGAGACCGCGAAGAGCGAAAGCTTCAGTCATGTCAGAGCAGTGCAGCTGAAGTTGGGCGCTCCCGAGACCTTCGGAAACGTGCTAGAATTATGCAACGCCTGGCGGATACGTATGCATGCCGGGTATAGAGACCGCGAAGAGCGAAAGCTTCAGTCGTGTCAGAGCAGTGCAGCTGAAGTTGGGTGCTCCCGAGACCGTCGGAAGCGTGCTAGAATTATGCAACGCCTGGCGGATACGTATGCATGCCGGGTATAGAGACCGCGAAGAGCGAAAGCCTCAGTCATGTCAGAGCAGTGCAGCTGAAGTTGGGCGCTCCCGAGGCCTTCGGAAACGTGCTAGAATTATGCAACGCCTGGCGGATACGTATGCATGCCGGGTATAGAGACCGCGAAGAGCGAAAGCTTCAGTCGTGTCAGAGCAGTGCAGCTGAAGTTGGGTGCTCCCGAGACCGTCGGAAACGTGCTAGAATTATGCAACGCCTGGCGGATACGAATAGCCGGGTATAGAGACCGCGAAGAGCGAAAGCTTCAGTCATGTCAGAGCAGTGCAGCTGAAGTTGGGTGCTCCCGAGACCGTCGGAAGCGTGCTAGAATTATGCAACGCCTGGCGGATACGCATGCAAGCCGGGTATAGAGACCGCGAAGAGCGAAAGCTTCAGTCGTGTCAGAGCAGTGCAGCTGAAATTGGGCGCTCCCGAGACCGTCGGGGGCGTGCTAGAATTATGCAACGCCTGCCGGATACGTATGCGTGCCGGGTATAAAGACCGCGAATCAGTCGGGTCAGAGAAGTGGAGCTGAAAAAGGGCTATCCCGAGACCGTCGGAAGCGTGCTAGAATTATGCAACGCCTGCCGCATACGTATGCATGCCGGGTATAGAGACCGCGAAGAGCGAAATAGTGAGTCGTGTCAGAGCAGTGGAGCTGAAGTTGGGCGCTCCCAAGACCGTCGGAAGCGTGCTAGAATTATGCAACGCCTGCCGCATACGTATGCATGCCGGGTATAGAGACCGCGAAGAGCGAAAGAGTGAGTCGTGTCAGAGCAATGGAGCTGACTTTGGGCGCTCCCGAGACCGTCGGAAGCGTGCTAGAATTATGCAACCCCTGCCGGATACGTATGCGTGCCGGGTATCATCATCATCATCATCAGCCTTACTACACCCACTGCAGGGCAAAGGCCTCTCCTATGTCTCTCCAATTAACCCTATCCTTTGCCAGCTGCATCCACCCTTTGCCTGCAAACTTCTTAATCTCATCCGCCCATCTAACCTTCTGCCGCCCCCTGCTACGCTTACTTTCTCTTGGAACCCACTCCGTTACCCTTAAAGACCAGCGGTTATCTTGCCTTCGCATCACATGCCCTGCCCAAGCCCATTTCTTTCTCTTGATTTCGACTAGGATGTCATTAACGCGTGTTTGTTCCCTCACCCACTCTGCCCGCTTCCGATCTCTTAACGTTACACCTATCATTTTTCTTTCCATGGCTCGCTGCGTTGTCCTTAACTTAAGCTGAACTCTTTTCGTTAGCCTCCACGTTTCTGCCCCGTAGGTGAGTACCGGTAAGATTATGCTGTTGTACACTTTCCTCTTGAGGGAAATTGGTAAACTGCCACTCATGATCTGCGAGAATTTGCCATATGCGCTCCACCCCATTCTTATCCTTCTAGTTATCTCCCTCTCATGATCCGGATCAGCTGTCACTACCTGCCCTAAGTAGACGTATTCCGGCACAATTTCTAGGCTCTCGCTGCCAATTGTGAACTGTTGTTCCCTTGCTAGACTGTTGAACATTACCTTGGTTTTCTGCATGTTAATTTTTAGACCCATCGATCTGCTCTGCCTGTCTAACTCGTTGATCATGATTTGCAGTTCACCTCCTGAGTGACTCAGCAAGGCAATGTCATCAGCAAATCTCAGATTATTTAGGTATTCTCCATTTATTCTTATTCCCAACTGTTCCCAATTCAGGCCTCGAAATACCTCCTGCAAACATGCGGTGAACAGCATTGGCGATATCGTGTCTCCTTGCCTGACGCCCTTCCTTATTGGAATTTCATTGCTGACTTTATGGAGGACTATAGTAGCTGTGCAGTTGCTATATATATCTTCCAGTATTTTGACATAAGGCTCTTCTACCCCCTGATTACGCAATGCCTGTATGACTGCTGAGGTTTCCACTGAGTCGAATGCTTTCTCGTAATCAATGAAAGCTATATATAGAGGTTGGTTATATTCTGCGCATTTCTCTATCACCTGATTGATAGTGTGAATATGATCTATTGTGGAATATCCTTTACGAAAGCCTGCCTGATCATTTGGTTGATTAAAGTCTAACGTTGCCCTGACTCTATTAGCGATTACCTTAGTAAATACTTTGTAGGCAACGGATAGTAAGCTGATCGGCATGTAATTTTTCAAGTCCTTGGCGTCTCCCTTCTTATGAATTAAGATAATGTTTGCATTCTTCCAAGCTTCTGGTACAGTCGAGGTCATAAGGCATTGCGTATACAGGGTGGCTAGTTTTTCTAGCACGACGTCCCCTCCATCCTTCAACAGATCTGCTGTTACCTGATCCTCCCCAGCTGCTTTTCCCCTTTTCATTGCTTCTAAGGCTTTCTTTACTTCATCTTTCGTTACTGGCGGGATGACGCATTGCTGTGCACTGCTGTCTTTCTCATTGGCGCTCTGATTACATTGGCTACTGTACAGCTCTGTGTAGAACTCTTCGGCTACGTTAACTATCTTATCCATATAGCTAATGACATTGCCCTGCTTGTCTCTTAATGCATACATCTGGTTTTTACCTATGCCTAGTTTCCTCTTCACCGTTTTTAGGCTACCTCCGTTCCGGACAGGCCGCCATTGGAATCTGAACCTGGCAACGTTTAACGCTAGAACTTTAGCTAGTGAGGCTAGCCTAGCAGTGCTGTTCGAGGAACTAACGGGAGTTAAATGGGATGTGATAGGGCTTAGCGAAGTTAGGAGGACAGGTGAGGCGTATACAGTACTAAAGGACGGACACATACTGTGCTATCGCGGGCTAAAGGATAGACGAGAACTAGGTGTGGGTTTCCTCATTAATAAGGATATAGCTGGCAACGCAGAGGAGTTCTACAGTATTAACGAGAGGGTAGCAGCAATAGTAATTAGGCTGAATAGGAGGTACAAGCTGAAAGTGGTGCAGGCCTACGCACCCACATCCAGCCATGATGACCAGACCGTTGAAAGCTTCTATGAGGACGTAGAATCAGCAATGAATAGAGTAAAATCGCAGTACACTGTACTGATGGGCGACTTCAATGCGAAGGTGGGCAAGAAGCAGGCTGACGACCACGCGGTAGGTGACTATGGGATAGGCTCTAGAAATAGCAGGGGAGAGTTATTAGTCGAATTCGCGGATAGAAATAATTTACGGATCATGAATACCTTCTTCCGCAAACGAGAAAACAGGAAGTGGACCTGGAAGAGCCCCAATGGTGAGATTAAAAATGAAATCGACTTCATACTATGCGCTAAACCTGGCATCATTCAGGATGTGGCCGTCCTCGGAAGGGTGCGTTGCAGCGACCATAGAATGGTAAGGTCTAGAATTAGCTTAGACTTGAAGAGGGAACGGAAGAAGCTAGCGAAGAAGACCATTAACGAGTTAGCCGTAAGAGGGAAAGCACAGGAGTTTAGGATAGCGCTGCAAAACAGATACTCGGCTTTAACTGAGGAAGATGATCTTGATGTTCATTCAATGCACGATAACCTGACATCAATAATTACGGAGTGCGCAGTACAAGTAGGCGGTAGGACAGTTCGAAAAGATACCGGGAAGCTATCTCAGGTGACGAAAGATCTGATTAAGAAACGCCAAAACATGAAGGCATCTAACACTACCGATAGAATAGAACTAACGGAGCTATCAAAGTTAATAAATAAGCGCAAGGTAGCCGACATAAGGAAGTTTAATATGGAGAGAATCGAGCATGCTATAAAGAACGGAGGTAGCCTAAAAACGGCGTGCCGGGTATAGAGACCGCGAAAAGCAAAAGCTTCAGTCGTGTCAGAGCAGTGCAGCTGAAGTTGGGCGCTCCCGAGACCATCGGACGCGTGCTAGAATTATGCAACGCCTGCCGGATACGTATGCATGCTGGGTATAGAGACCGCGGAAGCGTGCTAGAATTATGCAACGCCTGCCGGATACGTATTCATGCCGGGTATAGAGTCCACGAACAGCGAAAGCTTCAGTCGTGTCAGAGCAGTGCAGCTGAAGTTCGGCGGTCCCGAGACCGTCGGGAGCGTGCTAGAATTATGCAACGCCTTCCGGAAACGTATGCATGCCGGGTATAGAGACCGCGAAGAGCGAAATCTTCAGTCGTGCCAGAGCAGTGCAGCTGGAGTTGGGCGCTCCCGAGACCGTCGGAAGCGTGCTAGAATTATCCTACGCCTGCCGGGTATAGAGACCTTGAAGAGCGAAAATTTCAGTCGTGTCAGAGCAGTACAGCTGAAGTTGGGTGCTCCCGAGACCGTCGGAAGCGTGCTAGAATTATGCTACGCCTGCCGGATACGTATGCATGCGGGGTATAGAGACCGCGAAGAAGGAAACCTTCAGTCATGTCAGAGCAGTGCAGCTGAAGTTGGGCGCTCCCGAGAATTTCGGAAACGTGCTAGAATTATGCAACGCCTGGCGGATACATATGCATGCCGGTTATAGAGACCGCGAAGAGCGAAAGCTTCAGTCGTGTCAGAGCAGTGCAGCTGAAGTTGGGTGCTCCCGAGACCGTCGGAAGCGTGCTAGAATTATGCAACGCCTGGCGGATACGCATGCAAGCCGGGTATAGAGACCGCGAAGAGCGAAAGCTTCAGTCATGTCAGAGCAGTGCAGCTGAAGTTGGGTGCTCCCGAGACCTTCGGAAACGTGCTAGAATTATGCAACGCCTGGCGGATACGTATGCATGCCGGGTATAGAGACCGCGAAGAGCGAAAGCTTCAGTCGTGTCAGAGCAGTGGAGCTGAAGTTGGGTGCTCCCGAGACCGTCGGAAGCGTGCTAGAATTATGCAACGCCTGGCGGATACGCATGCATGCCGGGTATAGAGACCGCGAAGAGCGAAAGTTTCCGTGGTGTCAGAGCAGTGCAGGTGATGTTGGGCGCTGCCGAGACCGTCGGAAGCGTGCTAGAATTATGCAACGCCTGCCAGATACGTACGCATGCCGGGTATAGAGACCGCGAAGAGCGAAAGCTTCAGTCGTGTCAGAGCAATGCAGCAGAAGTTGGGCGCTCCCGAGGCCGTCGGGGGCGTGCTAGAATTATGCAACGCATGCCGGATACGTATGCATACCGGCTATAGAGACCGCGAAGAGCGAAAGCTTCAGTCGTGTCAGAGCAGTGCAGCTGAAGTTGGGTGCTCCCGAGACCGTCGGAAGCGTGCTAGAATTATGCTACGCCTGCCGGATACGTATGCATGCTGGGTATAGAGACCGCGGAAGCGTGCTAGAATTATGCAACGCCTGCCGGATACGTATTCATGCCGGGCATAGAGTCCGCGAACAGCGAAAGCTTCAGTCGTGTCAGAGCAGTGCAGCTGAAGTTCGGCGGTCCCGAGACCGTTGGGAGCGTGCTAGAATTATGCAACGCCTTCCGGAAACGTCTGCATGCCGGGTATAGAGACCGCGAAGAGCGAAATCTTCAGCAGTGCAGCTGGAGTTGGGCGCTCCCGAGACCGCCGGAAGCGTGCTAGAATTATGCTACGCCTGCCGGATACGTATGCATGCCGGGTATAGAGACCTTGAAGAGCGAAAATTTCAGTCGTGTCAGAGCAATACAGCTGAAGTTGGGTGCTCCCGAGACCGTCGGAAGCGTGCTAGAATTATGCTACGCCTGCCGGATACGTATGCATGCCGGGTATAGAGACCGCGAAGAGGGAAAGCTTCAGTCATGTCAGAGCAGTGCAGCTGAAGTTGGGTGCTCCCGAGACCGTCGGAAGCGTGCTAGAATTATGTAACGCCTGGCGTATACGTATGCATGCCGGGTATAGAGACCGCGAAGAGCGAAAGCTTCAGTCATGTCAGAGCAGTGCAGCTGAAGTTCGGCGCTCCCGAGACCTTCGGAAACGTGCTAGAATTATGCAACGCCTGGCGGATACGTATACATGCCGGGTATAGAGACCGCGAAGAGCGAAAGCTTCAGTCGTGTCAGAGCAGTGCAGCTGAATTTGGGTGCTCCCGAGACCGTCGGAAGCGTGCTAGAATTATGCAACGCCTGGCGGATACGTATGCATGCCGGGTATAGAGACCGCGAAGAGCGAAAGCCTCAGTCATGTCAGAGCAGTGCATCTGAAGTTGGGCGCTCCCGAGGCCTTCGGAAACGTGCTAGAATTATGCAACGCCTGGCGGATACGTATGCATGCCGGGTATAGAGACCGCGAAGAGCGAAAGCTTCAGTCGTGTCAGAGCAGTGCAGCTGAAGTTGGGTGCTCCCGAGACCGTCGGAAACGTGCTAGAATTATGCAACGCCTGGCGGATAAGAATAGCCGGGTATAAAGACCGCGAAAAGCGAAAGCTTCAGTCATGTCAGAGCAGTGCAGCTGAAGTTGGGTGCTCCCGAGACCGTCGGAAGCGTGCTAGAATTATGCAACGCCTGGCGAATACGCATGCAAGCCGGGTATAGAGACCGCGAAGAGCGAAAGCTTCAGTCATGTCAGAGCAGTGCAGCTGAAGTTGGGTGCTCCCGAGACCTTCGGAAACGTGCTAGAATTATGCAACGCCTGGCGGATACGTATGCATGCCGGGTATAGAGACCGCGAAGAGCGAAAGCTTCAGTCGTGTCAGAGCAGTGCAGCTGAAGTTGGGTGCTCCCGAGACCGTCGGAAGCGTGCTAGAATTATGCAACGCCTGGCGGATACGCATGCATGCCGGGTATAGAGACCGCGAAGAGCGAAAGTTTCCGTGGTGTCAGAGCAGTGCAGCTGATGTTGGGCGCTCCCGAGACCGTCGGAAGCGTGCTAGAATTATGCAACGCCTGCCAGATACGTACGCATGCCGGGTATAGAGACCGCGAAGAGCGAAAGCTTCAGTCGTGTCAGAGCAATGCAGCAGAAGTTGGGCGCTCCCGAGGCCGTCGGGGGCGTGCTAGAATTATGCAACGCCTGCCGGATACGTACGCATACCGGGTATAGAGACCGCGAAGAGCGAAAGCTTCAGTCGTGTCAGAGCAGTGCAGCTGAAGTTGGGTGCTCCCGAGACCGTCGGAAGCGTGCTAGAATTATGCTACGCCTGCCGGATACGTATGCATGCTGGGTATAGAGACCGCGGAAGCGTGCTAGAATTATGCAACGCCTGCCGGATACGTATTCATGCCGGGTATAGAGTCCGCGAACAGCGAAAGCTTCAGTCGTGTCAGAGCAGTGCAGCTGAAGTTCGGCGGTCCCGAGACCGTCGGGAGCGTGCTAGAATTATGCAACGCCTTCCGGAAACGTATGCATGCCGGGTATAGAGACCGCGAAGAGCGAAATCTTCAGCAGTGCAGCTGGAGTTGGGCGCTCCCGAGACCGTCGGAAGCGTGCTAGAATTATGCTACGCCTGCCGGATACGTATGCATGCCGGGTATAGAGACCTTGAAGAGCGAAAATTTCAGTCGTGTCAGAGCAGTACAGCTGAAGTTGGGTGCTCCCGAGACCGTCGGAAGCGTGCTAGAATTATGCTACGCCTGCCGGATACGTATGCATGCCGGGTATAGAGACCGCGAAGAGGGAAAGCTTCAGTCATGTCAGAGCAGTGCAGCTGATGTTGGGCGCTCCCGAGAATTTCGGAAACGTGCTAGAATTATGCAACGCCTGGCGGATACGTATGCATGCCGGGTAAAGATACCGCGAAGAGCGAAAGCTTCAGTCGTGTCAGAGCAGTGCAGCTGAAGTTGGGTGCTCCCGAGACCGTCGGAAGCGTGCTAGAATTATGTAACGCCTGGCGTATACGTATGCATGCCGGGTATAGAGACCGCGAAGAGCGAAAGCTTCAGTCATTTCAGAGCAGTGCAGCTGAAGTTGGGCGCTCCCGAGACCTTCGGAAACGTGCTAGAATTATGCAACGCCTGGCGGATACGTATGCACGCCGGGTATAGAGACCGCGAAGAGCGAAAGCTTCAGTCGTGTCAGAGCAGTGCAGCTGAAGTTGGGTGCTCCCGAGACCGTCGGAAGCGTGCTAGAATTATGCAACGCCTGGCGGATACGTATGCATGCCGGGTATAGAGACCGCGAAGAGCGAAAGCCTCAGTCATGTCAGAGCAGTGCAGCTGAAGTTGGGCGCTCCCGAGGCCTTCGGAAACGTGCTAGAATTATGCAACGCCTGGCGGATACGTATGCATGCCGGGTATAGAGACCGCGAAGAGCGAAAGCTTCAGTCGTGTCAGAGCAGTGCAGCTGAAGATGGGTGCTCCCGAGACCGTCGGAAACGTGCTAGAATTATGCAACGCCTGGCGGATACGAATAGCCGGGTATAGAGACCGCGAAGAGCGAAAGCTTCAGTCATGTCAGAGCAGTGCAGCTGAAGTTGGGCGCTCCCGAGACCTTCGGAAACGTGCTAGAATTATGCAACGCCTGGCGGATACGTATGCATGCCGGGTATAGAGACCGCGAAGAGCGAAAGCTTCAGTCATGTCAGAGCAGTGCAGCTGAAGTTGGGCGCTCCCGAGACCTCCGGAAACGTGCTAGAATTATGCAACGCCTGGCGGATATGTATGCATGCCGGGTATAGAGACCGCGAAGAGCGAAAGCTTCAGTCATGTCAGAGCAGTGCAGCTGAAGTTGGGCGCTCCCGAGACCTTCGGAAACGTGCTAGAATTATGCAACGCCTGGCGGATACGTATGCATGCCGGGTATAGAGACCGCGAAGAGCGAAAGCTTCAGTCGTGTCAGAGCAGTGCAGCAAAAGTTGGGTGCTCCCGAGACCGTCGGAAGCGTGCTAGAATTATGCAACACCTGGCGGATACGTATGCATGCCGGGTATAGAGACCGCGAAGAGCGAAAGCCTCAGTCATGTCAGAGCAGTGCAGCTGAAGTTGGGCGCTCCCGAGGCCTTCGGAAACGTGCTAGAATTATGCAACGCCTGGCGGATACGTATGCATGCCGGGTATAGAGACCGCGAAGAGCGAAAGCTTCAGTCGTGTCAGAGCAGTGCAGCTGAAGTTGGGTGCTCCCGAGACCGTCGGAAACGTGCTAGAATTATGCAACGCCTGGCGGATACGAATAGCCGGGTATAGAGACGGCGAAGAGCGAAAGCTTCAGTCATGTCAGAGCAGTGCAGCTGAAGTTGGGCGCTCCCGAGACCTTCGGAAACGTGCTAGAATTATGCAACGCCTGGTGGATACGTATGCATGCCAGGTATAGAGACCGCGAAGAGCGAAAGCTTCAGTCGTGCCAGAGCAGTGCAGCAAAAGTTGGGTGCTCCCGAGACCGTCGGAAGCGTGCTAGAATTATGCAACGCCTGGCGGATACGTATGCATGCCGGGTATAGAGACCGCGAAGAGCGAAAGCCTCAGTCATGTCAGAGCAGTGCAGCTGAAGTTGGGCGCTCCCGAGGCCTTCGGAAACGTGCTAGAATTATGCAACGCCTGGCGGATACGTATGCATGCCGGGTATAGAGACCGCGAAGAGCGAAAGCTTCAGTCGTGTCAGAGCAGTGCAGCAAAAGTTGGGTGCTCCCGAGACCGTCGGAAACGTGCTAGAATTATGCAACGCCTGGCGGATACGAATAGCCGGGTATAGAGACCGCGAAGAGCGAAAGCTTCAGTCATGTCAGAGCAGTGCAGCTGAAGTTGGGCGCTCCCGAGACCTTCGGAAACGTGCTAGAATTATGCAACGCCTGGCGGATACGTATGCATGCCGGGTATAGAGACCGCGAAGAGCGAAAGCTTCAGTCGTGTCAGAGCAGTGCAGCAAAAGTTGGGTGCTCCCGAGACCGTCGGAAGCGTGCTAGAATTATGCAACGCCTGGCGGATACGTATGCATGCCGGGTATAGATACCGCGAAGAGCGAAAGCCTCAGTCATGTCAGAGCAGTGCAGCTGAAGTTGGGCGCTCCCGAGGCCTTCGGAAACGTGCTAGAATTATGCAACGCCTGGCGGATACGTATGCATGCCGGGTATAGAGACCGCGAAGAGCGAAAGCTTCAGTCGTGTCAGAGCAGTGCAGCTGAAGTTGGGTGCTCCCGAGACCGTCGGAAACGTGCTAGAATTATGCAACGCCTGGCGGATACGAATAGCCGGGTATAGAGACCGCGAAGAGCGAAAGCTTCAGTCATGTCAGAGCAGTGCAGCTGAAGTTGGGCGCTCCCGAGACCTTCGGAAACGTGCTAGAATTATGCAACGCCTGGCGGATACGTATGCATGCCGGGTATAGAGACCGCGAAGAGCGAAAGCTTCAGTCATGTCAGAGCAGTGCAGCTGAAGTTGGGCGCTCCCGAGACCTCCGGAAACGTGCTAGAATTATGCAACGCCTGGTGGATACGTATGCATGCCGGGTATAGAGACCGCGAAGAGCGAAAGCTTCAGTCGTGTCAGAGCAGTGCAGCTGAAGTTGGGTGCTCCCGAGACCGTCGGAAGCGTGCTAGAATTATGCAACGCCTGGCGGATACGTATGCATGCCGGGTATAGAGACCGCGAAGAGCAAAAGCTTCAGTCACATAAGAGCAGTGCAGCTGAAGTTGGGTGCTCCCGAGACCTTCGGAAACGTGCTAGAATTATGCAACGCCTGGCGGATACGTATGCATGCCGGGTATAGAGACCGCGAAGAGGGAAAGCTTCTGTCGTGTCAGAGCAGTGCAGCTGAAGTTGGGTGCTCCCGAGACCGTCGGAAGCGTGCTAGAATTATGGAATGCCTGGCGGATACGTATGCATGCCGGGTATAGAGACCGTGAAGAGCGAAAGCTTCAGTCGTGTCAGAGCAGTGCAGGTGAATTCGGGCGCTCCCGAGACTGTCGGGAGCGTTCTAGAATTACGCAACTCCTGCCGGATACGTATGCATGCCGGGTATAGAGACCGCGAAGAGCGAAAGCTTAAGTAGTGTCAGAGCAGTGCAGCTGAAGTTGGGCGCTCCCGAGACCGTCGGGGGCGTGCTAGAATTATGCAACGCTTGCCGGATACGTATGCGTGCCCGGTATAGAGACCGCGAAGAGCGAAAGTTTCAGTCGTGTCAGAGCAGTGCAGCTGATGTTGGGCGCTCCCGAGACCGTCGGAAGCGTGCTAGGATTATGCAACGCCTGCCGGATACGTATGCATGCTGGGTATAGAGACCGCGGAAGCGTGCTAGAATTATGCAACGCCTACCGGATACGTATTCATGCCGGGTATAGAGACCGCGAAGAACGAAAGCTTCAGTCGTGTCAGAGCAGTGCAGCTGAAGTTGGGCGCTCCCGAGACCGTCGGGAGCGTGCTAGAATTCTGCAGCGCCTGCCGGATACGTATGCATGCTGGGTATAGAGACCGCGGAAGCGTGCTAGAATTATGCAATGCCTGCCGATACGTATGCGTGCCGGGTATAGAGACCGCGAAGAGCGAAAGCTTCAGTCGTGTCAGAGCAGTGCAGCTGAAGTTCGGCGCTCCCGAGACCGTCGGAAGCGTGCTAGAATTATGCAACGCCTGCCGGATACGTATGCATGCCGAGTATAGAGACCACGAAGAGCGAAAGCTTCTGTCGTGTGAGAGCAGTGCAGCTGAAGTTCGGCGCTCCCGAGACCGTTCGAAGCGTGCTAGAATTATGCAATGCCTGCCGATACGTATGCATGCCGGGTATAGAGACCGCGAAGAGCGAAAGCTTCAGTCGTGTCAGAGCAGTGGAGCTGAAGCTGGGCGCTCCCGAGACCGTCGGAAGCGTGCTAGAAATATGCAACGCCTGCCGGATACGTATGCATGCCGGGTATAGAGACCGCGAAGAGCGAAAGTTTCAGTCGTGTCAGAGCAGTGGAGCTGAAGCTGGGCGCTCCCGAGACCGTCGGAAGCGTGCTAGAATTATGCAACGCCTGCCGGATACGTATGCATGCAGGGTATAGAGACCGCGAAGAGCGAAAGCTTCAGTCGTGTCAGAGCAGTGGACCTGAAGCTGGGCGCTCCCGAGACCGTCGGAAGCGTGCTAGAAATATGCAACGCCTGCCGGATACGTATGCATGCCGGGTATAGAGACCGCGAAGAGCGAAAGTTTCAGTCGTGTCAGAGCAGTGGAGCTGAAGCTGGGCGCTCCCGAGACCGTCGGAAGCGTGCTAGAAATATGCAACGCCTGCCGGATACGCATGCAAGCCGGGTATAGAGACCGCGAAGAGCGAAAGCTTCAGTCATGTCAGAGCAGTGCAGCTGAAGTTGGGTGCTCCCGAGACCTTCGGAAACGTGCTAGAATTATGCAACGCCTGGCGGATACGTATGCATGCCGGGTATAGAGACCGCGAAGAGCGAAAGCTTCAGTCGTGTCAGAGCAGTGCAGCTGAAGTTGGGTGCTCCCGAGACCGTCGGAAGCGTGCTAGAATTATGCAACGCCTGGCGGATACGCATGCATGCCGGGTATAGAGACCGCGAAGAGCGAAAGTTTCCGTGGTGTCAGAGCAGTGCAGCTGATGTTGGGCGCTCCCGAGACCGTCGGAAGCGTGCTAGAATTATGCAACGCCTGCCAGATACGTACGCATGCCGGGTATAGAGACCGCGAAGAGCGAAAGCTTCAGTCGTGTCAGAGCAATGCAGCAGAAGTTGGGCGCTCCCGAGGCCGTCGGGGGCGTGCTAGAATTATGCAACGCCTGCCGGATACGTATGCATACCGGGTATAGAGACCGCGAAGAGCGAAAGCTTCAGTCGTGTCAGAGCAGTGCAGCTGAAGTTGGGTGCTCCCGAGACCGTCGGAAGCGTGCTAGAATTATGCTACGCCTGCCGGATACGTATGCATGCTGGGTATAGAGACCGCGGAAGCGTGCTAGAATTATGCAACGCCTGCCGGATACGTATTCATGCCGGGTATAGAGTCCGCGAACAGCGAAAGCTTCAGTCGTGTCAGAGCAGTGCAGCTGAAGTTCGGCGGTCCCGAGACCGTCGGGAGCGTGCTAGAATTATGCAACGCCTTCCGGAAACGTATGCATGCCGGGTATAGAGACCGCGAAGAGCGAAATCTTCAGCAGTGCAGCTGGAGTTGGGCGCTCCCGAGACCGTCGGAAGCGTGCTAGAATTATGCTACGCCTGCCGGATACGTATGCATGCCGGGTATAGAGACCTTGAAGAGCGAAAATTTCAGTCGTGTCAGAGCAGTACAGCTGAAGTTGGGTGCTCCCGAGACCATCGGAAGCGTGCTAGAATTATGCTACGCCTGCCGGATACGTATGCATGCCGGGTATAGAGACCGCGAAGAGGGAAAGCTTCAGTCATGTCAGAGCAGTGCAGCTGATGTTGGGCGCTCCCGAGAATTTCGGAAACGTGCTAGAATTATGCAACGCCTGGCGGATACGTATGCATGCCGGGTATAGAGACCGCGAAGAGCGAAAGCTTCAGTCGTGTCAGAGCAGTGCAGCTGAAGTTGGGTGCTCCCGAGACCGTCGGAAGCGTGCTAGAATTATGTAACGCCTGGCGTATACGTATGCATGCCGGGTATAGAGACCGCGAAGAGCGAAAGCTTCAGTCATGTCAGAGCAGTGCAGCTGAAGTTGGGCGCTCCCGAGACCTTCGGAAACGTGCTAGAATTATGCAACGCCTGGCGGATACGTATGCATGCCGGGTATAGAGACCGCGAAGAGCGAAAGCTTCAGTCGTGTCAGAGCAGTGCAGCTGAAGTTGGGTGCTCCCGAGACCGTCGGAAGCGTGCTAGAATTATGCAACGCCTGGCGGATACGTATGCATGCCGGGTATAGAGACCGCGAAGAGCGAAAGCCTCAGTCATGTCAGAGCAGTGCAGCTGAAGTTGGGCGCTCCCGAGGCCTTCGGAAACGTGCTAGAATTATGCAACGCCTGGCGGATACGTATGCATGCCGGGTATAGAGACCGCGAAGAGCGAAAGCTTCTGTCGTGTCAGAGCAGTGCAGCTGAAGTTGGGTGCTCCCGAGACCGTCGGAAACGTGCTAGAATTATGCAACGCCTGGCGGATACGAATAGCCGGGTATAGAGACCGCGAAGAGCGAAAGCTTCAGTCATGTCAGAGCAGTGCAGCTGACGTTGGGCGCTCCCGAGACCTTCGGAAACGTGCTAGAATTATGCAACGCCTGGCGGATACGTATGCATGCCGGGTATAGAGACCGCGAAGAGCGAAAGCTTCAGTCATGTCAGAGCAGTGCAGCTGAAGTTGGGCGCTCCCGAGACCTCCGGAAACGTGCTAGAATTATGCAACGCCTGGTGGATACGTATGCATGCCGGGTATAGAGACCGCGAAGAGCGAAAGCTTCAGTCGTGTCAGAGCAGTGCAGCTGAAGTTGGGTGCTCCCGAGACCGTCGGAAGCGTGCGAGAATTATGCAACGCCTGGCGGATACGTATGCATGCCGGGTATAGAGACCGCGAAGAGCGAAAGCTTCAGTCATGTCAGAGCAGTGCAACTGAAGTTGGGCGCTCCCGAGGCCTTCGGAAATGTGCTAGAATTATGCAATGCCTGGCGGATACGTATGCATGCCGGGTATAGAGACCGCGAAGAGCGAAAGCTTCAGTCGTGTCAGAGCAGTGCAGCTGAAGTTGGGTGCTCCCGAGACCGTCGGAAGCGTGCTAGAATTATGCAACGCCTGGCGGATACGTATGCATGCCGGGTATAGAGACCGCGAAGAGCGAAAGCTTCAGTCATATAAGAGCAGTGCAGCTGAAGTTGGGTGCTCCCGAGACCTTCGGAAACGTGCTAGAATTATGCAACGCCTGGCGGATACGTATGCATGCCGGGTATAGAGACCGCGAAGAGGGAAAGCTTCTGTCGTGTCAGAGCAGTGCAGCTGAAGTTGGGTGCTCCCGAGACCGTCGGAAGCGTGCTAGAATTATGCAATGCCTGGCGGATACGTATGCATGCCGGGTATAGAGACCGTGAAGAGCGAAAGCTTCAGTCGTGTCAGAGCAGTGCAGGTGAATTCGGGCGCTCCCGAGACTGTCGGGAGCGTTCTAGAATTACGCAACTCCTGCCGGATAGGTATGCATGCCGGGTATAGAGACCGCGAAGAGCGAAAGCTTAAGTAGTGTCAGAGCAGTGCAGCTGAAGTTGGGCGCTCCCGAGACCGTCGGGGTAGTGCTAGAATTATGCAACGCTTGCCGGATACGTATGCGTGCCCGGTATAGAGACCGCGAAGAGCGAAAGTTTCAGTCGTGTCAGAGCAGTGCAGCTGATGTTGGGCGCTCCCGAGACCGTCGGAAGCGTGCTAGGATTATGCAACGCCTGCCGGATACGTATGCATGCTGGGTATAGAGACCGCGAAGAGCGAAAGCTTCAGTCACATAAGAGCAGTGCAGCTGAAGTTGGGTGCTCCCGAGACCGTCGGAAGCGTGCTAGAATTATGGAATGCCTGGCGGATACGTATGCATGCCGGGTATAGAGACCGTGAAGAGCGAAAGCTTCAGTCGTGTCAGAGCAGTGCAGGTGAATTCGGGCGCTCCCGAGACTGTCGGGAGCGTTCTAGAATTACGCAACTCCTGCCGGATACGTATGCATGCCGGGTATAGAGACCGCGAAGAGCGAAAGCTTAAGTAGTGTCAGAGCAGTGCAGCTGAAGTTGGGCGCTCCCGAGACCGTCGGGGGCGTGCTAGAATTATGCAACGCTTGCCGGATACGTATGCGTGCCCGGTATAGAGACCGCGAAGAGCGAAAGTTTCAGTCGTGTCAGAGCAGTGCAGCTGATGTTGGGCGCTCCCGAGACCGTCGGAAGCGTGCTAGGATTATGCAACGCCTGCCGGATACGTATGCATGCTGGGTATAGAGACCGCGGAAGCGTGCTAGAATTATGCAACGCCTACCGGATACGTATTCATGCCGGGTATAGAGACCGCGAAGAACGAAAGCTTCAGTCGTGTCAGAGCAGTGCAGCTGAAGTTGGGCGCTCCCGAGACCGTCGGGAGCGTGCTAGAATTCTGCAGCGCCTGCCGGATACGTATGCATGCTGGGTATAGAGACCGCGGAAGCGTGCTAGAATTATGCAATGCCTGCCGATACGTATGCGTGCCGGGTATAGAGACCGCGAAGAGCGAAAGCTTCAGTCGTGTCAGAGCAGTGCAGCTGAAGTTCGGCGCTCCCGAGACCGTCGGAAGCGTGCTAGAATTATGCAACGCCTGCCGGATACGTATGCATGCCGAGTATAGAGACCACGAAGAGCGAAAGCTTCTGTCGTGTGAGAGCAGTGCAGCTGAAGTTCGGCGCTCCCGAGACCGTTCGAAGCGTGCTAGAATTATGCAATGCCTGCCGATACGTATGCATGCCGGGTATAGAGACCGCGAAGAGCGAAAGCTTCAGTCGTGTCAGAGCAGTGGAGCTGAAGCTGGGCGCTCCCGAGACCGTCGGAAGCGTGCTAGAAATATGCAACGCCTGCCGGATACGTATGCATGCCGGGTATAGAGACCGCGAAGAGCGAAAGTTTCAGTCGTGTCAGAGCAGTGGAGCTGAAGCTGGGCGCTCCCGAGACCGTCGGAAGCGTGCTAGAATTATGCAACGCCTGCCGGATACGTATGCATGCAGGGTATAGAGACCGCGAAGAGCGAAAGCTTCAGTCGTGTCAGAGCAGTGGACCTGAAGCTGGGCGCTCCCGAGACCGTCGGAAGCGTGCTAGAAATATGCAACGCCTGCCGGATACGTATGCATGCCGGGTATAGAGACCGCGAAGAGCGAAAGTTTCAGTCGTGTCAGAGCAGTGGAGCTGAAGCTGGGCGCTCCCGAGACCGTCGGAAGCGTGCTAGAAATATGCAACGCCTGCCGGATACGCATGCAAGCCGGGTATAGAGACCGCGAAGAGCGAAAGCTTCAGTCATGTCAGAGCAGTGCAGCTGAAGTTGGGTGCTCCCGAGACCTTCGGAAACGTGCTAGAATTATGCAACGCCTGGCGGATACGTATGCATGCCGGGTATAGAGACCGCGAAGAGCGAAAGCTTCAGTCGTGTCAGAGCAGTGCAGCTGAAGTTGGGTGCTCCCGAGACCGTCGGAAGCGTGCTAGAATTATGCAACGCCTGGCGGATACGCATGCATGCCGGGTATAGAGACCGCGAAGAGCGAAAGTTTCCGTGGTGTCAGAGCAGTGCAGCTGATGTTGGGCGCTCCCGAGACCGTCGGAAGCGTGCTAGAATTATGCAACGCCTGCCAGATACGTACGCATGCCGGGTATAGAGACCGCGAAGAGCGAAAGCTTCAGTCGTGTCAGAGCAATGCAGCAGAAGTTGGGCGCTCCCGAGGCCGTCGGGGGCGTGCTAGAATTATGCAACGCCTGCCGGATACGTATGCATACCGGGTATAGAGACCGCGAAGAGCGAAAGCTTCAGTCGTGTCAGAGCAGTGCAGCTGAAGTTGGGTGCTCCCGAGACCGTCGGAAGCGTGCTAGAATTATGCTACGCCTGCCGGATACGTATGCATGCTGGGTATAGAGACCGCGGAAGCGTGCTAGAATTATGCAACGCCTGCCGGATACGTATTCATGCCGGGTATAGAGTCCGCGAACAGCGAATGCTTCAGTCGTGTCAGAGCAGTGCAGCTGAAGTTCGGCGGTCCCGAGACCGTCGGGAGCGTGCTAGAATTATGCAACGCCTTCCGGAAACGTATGCATGCCGGGTATAGAGACCGCGAAGAGCGAAATCTTCAGCAGTGCAGCTGGAGTTGGGAGCTCCCGAGACCGTCGGAAGCGTGCTAGAATTATGCTACGCCTGCCGGATACGTATGCATGCCGGGTATAGAGACCTTGAAGAGCGAAAATTTCAGTCGTGTCAGAGCAGTACAGCTGAAGTTGGGTGCTTCCGAGACCGTCGGAAGCGTGCTAGAATTATGCTACGCCTGCCGGATACGTATGCATGCCGGGTATAGAGACCGCGAAGAGGGAAAGCTTCAGTCATGTCAGAGCAGTGCAGCTGATGTTGGGCGCTCCCGAGAATTTCGGAAACGTGCTAGAATTATGCAACGCCTGGCGGATACGTATGCATGCCGGGTATAGAGACCGCGAAGAGCGAAAGCTTCAGTCGTGTCAGAGCAGTGCAGCTGAAGTTGGGTGCTCCCGAGACCGTCGGAAGCGTGCTAGAATTATGTAACGCCTGGCGTATACGTATGCATGCCGGGTTTAGAGACCGCGAAGAGCGAAAGCTTCAGTCATGTCAGAGCAGTGCAGCTGAAGTTGGGCGCTCCCGAGACCTTCGGAAACGTGCTAGAATTATGCAACGCCTGGCGGATACGTATGCATGCCGGGTATAGAGACCGCGAAGAGCGAAAGCTTCAGTCGTGTCAGAGCAGTGCAGCTGAAGTTGGGTGCTCCCGAGACCGTCGGAAGCGTGCTAGAATTATGCAACGCCTGGCGGATACGTATGCATGCCGGGTATAGAGACCGCGAAGAGCGAAAGCCTCAGTCATGTCAGAGCAGTGCAGCTGAAGTTGGGCGCTCCCGAGGCCTTCGGAAACGTGCTAGAATTATGCAACGCCTGGCGGATACGTATGCATGCCGGGTATAGAGACCGCGAAGAGCGAAAGCTTCAGTCGTGTCAGAGCAGTGCAGCTGAAGTTGGGTGCTCCCGAGACCGTCGGAAATGTGCTAGAATTATGCAACGCCTGGCGGATACGAATAGCCGGGTATAGAGACCGCGAAGAGCGAAAGCTTCAGTCATGTCAGAGCAGTGCAGCTGACGTTGGGCTCTCCCGAGACCTTCGGAAACGTGCTAGAATTATGCAACGCCTGGCGGAGACGTATGCATGCCGGGTATAGAGACCGCGAAGAGCGAAAGCTTCAGTCATGTCAGAGCAGTGCAGCTGAAGTTGGGCGCTCCCGAGACCTCCGGAAACGTGCTAGAATTATGCAACGCCTGGTGGATACGTATGCATGCCGGGTATAGAGACCGCGAAGAGCGAAAGCTTCAGTCGTGTCAGAGCAGTGCAGCTGAAGTTGGGTGCTCCCGAGACCGTCGGAAGCGTGCTAGAATTATGCAACGCCTGGCGGATACGTATGCATGCCGGGTATAGAGACCGCGAAGAGCGAAAGCTTCAGTCATGTCAGAGCAGTGCAACTGAAGTTGGGCGCTCCCGAGACCTTCGGAAATGTGCTAGAATTATGCAATGCCTGGCGGATACGTATGCATGCCGGGTATAGAGACCGCGAAGAGCGAAAGCTTCAGTCGTGTCAGAGCAGTGCAGCTGAAGTTGGGTGCTCCCGAGACCGTCGGAAGCGTGCTAGAATTATGCAACGCCTGGCGGATATGTATGCATGCCGGGTATAGAGACCGCGAAGAGCGAAAGCTTCAGTCATGTCAGAGCAGTGCAGCTGAAGTTGGGCGCTCCCGAGACCTTCGGAAACGTGCTAGAATTATGCAACGCCTGGCGGATACGTATGCATGCCGGGTATAGAGACCGCGAAGAGCGAAAGCTTCAGTCGTGTCAGAGCAGTGCAGCAAAAGTTGGGTGCTCCCGAGACCGTCGGAAGCGTGCTAGAATTATGCAACGCCTGGCGGATACGTATGCATGCCGGGTATAGAGACCGCGAAGAGCGAAAGCCTCAGTCATGTCAGAGCAGTGTAGCTGAAGTTGGGCGCTCCCGAAGCGTTCGGAAACGTGCTAGAATTATGCAACGCCTGGCGGATACGTATGCATGCCGGGTATAGAGACCGCGAAGAGCGAAAGCTTCAGTCGTGTCAGAGCAGTGCAGCTGAAGTTGGGTGCTCCCGAGACCGTCGGAAACGTGCTAGAATTATGCAACGCCTGGCGGATACGAATAGCCGGGTATAGAGACCGCGAAGAGCGAAAGCTTCAGTCATGTCAGAGCAGTGCAGCTGAAGTTGGGCGCTCCCGAGACCTTCGGAAACGTGCTAGAATTATGCAACGCCTGGCGGATACGTATGCATGCCGGGTATAGAGACCGCGAAGAGCGAAAGCTTCAGTCATGTCAGAGCAGTGCAGCTGAAGTTGGGCGCTCCCGAGACCTCCGGAAACGTGCTAGAATTATGCAACGCCTGGTGGACACGTATGCATGCCGGGTATAGAGACCGCGAAGAGCGAAAGCTTCAGTCGTGTCAGAGCAGTGCAGCTGAAGTTGGGTGCTCCCGAGACCGTCGGAAGCGTGCTAGAATTATGCAACGCCTGGCGGATACGTATGCATGCCGGGTATAGAGACCGCGAAGAGCGAAAGCTTCAGTCATGTCAGAGCAGTGCAACTGAAGTTGGGCGCTCCCGAGACCTTCGGAAATGTGCTAGAATTATGCAATGCCTGGCGGATACGTATGCATGCCGGGTATAGAGACCGCGAAGAGCGAAAGCTTCAGTCGTGTCAGAGCAGTGCAGCTGAAGTTGGGTGCTCCCGAGACCGTCGGAAGCGTGCTAGAATTATGCAACGCCTGGCGGATACGTATGCATGCCGGGTATAGAGACCGCGAAGAGCGAAAGCTTCAGTCATATAAGAGCAGTGCAGCTGAAGTTGGGTGCTCCCGAGACCTTCGGAAACGTGCTAGAATTATGCAACGCCTGGCGGATACGTATGCATGCCGGGTATAGAGACCGCGAAGAGGGAAAGCTTCTGTCGTGTCAGAGCAGTGCAGCTGAAGTTGGGTGCTCCCGAGACCGTCGGAAGCGTGCTAGAATTATGCAATGCCTGGCGGATACGTATGCATGCCGGGTATAGAGACCGTGAAGAGCGAAAGCTTCAGTCGTGTCAGAGCAGTGCAGGTGAATTCGGGCGCTCCCGAGTCTGTCGGGAGCGTTCTAGAATTACGCAACTCCTGCCGGATACGTATGCATGCCGGGTATAGAGACCGCGAAGAGCGAAAGCTTAAGTAGTGTCAGAGCAGTGCAGCTGAAGTTGGGCGCTCCCGAGACCGTCGGGGTAGTGCTAGAATTATGCAACGCTTGCCGGATACGTATGCGTGCCCGGTATAGAGACCGCGAAGAGCGAAAGTTTCAGTCGTGTCAGAGCAGTGCAGCTGATGTTGGGCGCTCCCAAGACCGTCGGAAGCGTGCTAGGATTATGCAACGCCTGCCGGATACGTATGCATGCTGGGTATAGAGACCGCGGAAGCGTGCTAGAATTATGCAACGCCTGCCGGATACGTATTCATGCCGGGTATAGAGACCGCGAAGAACGAAAGCTTCAGTCGTGTCAGAGCAGTGCAGCTGAAGTTTGGCGCTCCCGAGACCGTCGGGAGCGTGCTAGAATTCTGCAGCGCCTGCCGGATACGTATGCATGCTGGGTATAGAGACCGCGGAAGCGTGCTAGAATTATGCAATGCCTGCCGATACGTATGCGTGCCGGGTATAGAGACCGCGAAGAGCGAAAGCTTCAGTCGTGTCAGAGCAGTGCAGCTGAAGTTCGGCGCTCCCGAGACCGTCGGAAGCGTGCTAGAATTATGCAACGCCTGCCGGATACGTATGCATGCCGAGTATAGAGACCACGAAGAGCGAAAGCTTCTGTCGTGTGAGAGCAGTGCAGCTGAAGTTCGGCGCTCCCGAGACCGTTCGAAGCGTGCTAGAATTATGCAATGCCTGCCGATACGTATGCATGCCGGGTATAGAGACCGCGAAGAGCGAAAGCTTCAGTCGTGTCAGAGCAGTGGAGCTGAAGCTGGGCGCTCCCGAGACCGTCGGAAGCGTGCTAGAAATATGCAACGCCTGCCGGATACGTATGCATGCCGGGTATAGAGACCGCGAAGAGCGAAAGTTTCAGTCGTGTCAGAGCAGTGCAGCTGAAGTTGGGTGCTCCCGAGACCGTCGGAAGCGTGCTAGAATTATGCAACGCCTGGCGGATACGTATGCATGCCGGGTATAGAGACCGCGAAGAGCGAAAGCTTCAGTCATATAAGAGCAGTGCAGCTGAAGTTGGGTGCTCCCGAGACCTTCGGAAACGTGCTAGAATTATGCAACGCCTGGCGGATACGTATGCATGCCGGGTATAGAGACCGCGAAGAGGGAAAGCTTCTGTCGTGTCAGAGCAGTGCAGCTGAAGTTGGGTGCTCCCGCGACCGTCGGAAGCGTGCTAGAATTATGCAATGCCTGGCGGATACGTATGCATGCCGGGTATAGAGACCGTGAAGAGCGAAAGCTTCAGTCGTGTCAGAGCAGTGCAGGTGAATTCGGGCGCTCCCGAGACTGTCGGGAGCGTTCTAGAATTACGCAACTCCTGCCGGATACGTATGCATGCCGGGTATAGAGACCGCGAAGAGCGAAAGCTTAAGTAGTGTCAGAGCAGTGCAGCTGAAGTTGGGCGCTCCCGAGACCGTCGGGGTAGTGCTAGAATTATGCAACGCTTGCCGGATACGTATGCGTGCCCGGTATAGAGACCGCGAAGAGCGAAAGTTTCAGTCGTGTCAGAGCAGTGCAGCTGATGTTGGGCGCTCCCAAGACCGTCGGAAGCGTGCTAGGATTATGCAACGCCTGCCGGATACGTATGCATGCTGGGTATAGAGACCGCGGAAGCGTGCTAGAATTATGCAACGCCTGCCGGATACGTATTCATGCCGGGTATAGAGACCGCGAAGAACGAAAGCTTCAGTCGTGTCAGAGCAGTGCAGCTGAAGTTTGGCGCTCCCGAGACCGTCGGGAGCGTGCTAGAATTCTGCAGCGCCTGCCGGATACGTATGCATGCTGGGTATAGAGACCGCGGAAGCGTGCTAGAATTATGCAATGCCTGCCGATACGTATGCGTGCCGGGTATAGAGACCGCGAAGAGCGAAAGCTTCAGTCGTGTCAGAGCAGTGCAGCTGAAGTTCGGCGCTCCCGAGACCGTCGGAAGCGTGCTAGAATTATGCAACGCCTGCCGGATACGTATGCATGCCGAGTATAGAGACCACGAAGAGCGAAAGCTTCTGTCGTGTGAGAGCAGTGCAGCTGAAGTTCGGCGCTCCCGAGACCGTTCGAAGCGTGCTAGAATTATGCAATGCCTGCCGATACGTATGCATGCCGGGTATAGAGACCGCGAAGAGCGAAAGCTTCAGTCGTGTCAGAGCAGTGGAGCTGAAGCTGGGCGCTCCCGAGACCGTCGGAAGCGTGCTAGAAATATGCAACGCCTGCCGGATACGTATGCATGCCGGGTATAGAGACCGCGAAGAGCGAAAGTTTCAGTCGTGTCAGAGCAGTGGAGCTGAAGCAGGGCGCTCCCGAGACCGTCGGAAGCGTGCTAGAATTATGCAACGCCTGCCGGATACGTATGCATGCAGGGTATAGAGACCGCGAAGAGCGAAAGCTTCAGTCGTGTCAGAGCAGTGGACCTGAAGCTGGGCGCTCCCGAGACCGTCGGAAGCGTGCTAGAAATATGCAACGCCTGCCGGATACGTATGCATGCCGGGTATAGAGACCGCGAAGAGCGAAAGTTTCAGTCGTGTCAGAGCAGTGGAGGTGAAGCTGGGCGCTCCCGAGACCGTCGGAAGCGTGCTAGAAATATGCAACGCCTGCCGGATACGTATGCATGCCGGGTATAGAGACCGCGAAGAGCGAAAGTTTCAGTCGTGTCAGAGCAGTGGAGCTGAAGCTGGGCGCTCCCGAGACCGTCGGAAGCGTGCTAGAATTATGCAACGCCTGCCGGATACGTATGCATGCAGGGTATAGAGACCGCGAAGAGCGAAAGCTTCAGTCGTGTCAGAGCAGTGGACCTGAAGCTGGGCGCTCCCGAGACCGTCGGAAGCGTGCTAGAAATATGCAACGCCTGCCGGATACGTATGCATGCCGGGTATAGAGACCGCGAAGAGCGAAAGCTTCAGTCGTGTCAGAGCAGTGGAGCTGAAGCTGGGCGCTCCCGAGACCGTCGGAAGCGTGCTAGAAATATGCAACGCCTGCCGGATACGTATGCATGCCGGGTATAGAGACCGCGAAGAGCGAAAGTTTCAGTCGTGTCAGAGCAGTGGAGCTGAAGCTGGGCGCTCCCGAGACCGTCGGAAGCGTGCTAGAATTATGCAACGCCTGCCGGATACGTATGCATGCAGGGTATAGAGACCGCGAAGAGCGAAAGCTTCAGTCGTGTCAGAGCAGTGGAGCTGAAGCTGGGCGCTCCCGAGACCGTCGGAAGCGTGCTAGAAATATGCAACGCCTGCCGGATACGTATGCATGCCGGGTATAGAGACCGCGAAGAGCGAAAGTTTCAGTCGTGTCAGAGCAGTGGAGCTGAAGCTGGGCGCTCCCGAGACCGTCGGAAGCGTGCTAGAATTATGCAACGCCTGCCGGATACGTATGCATGCAGGGTATAGAGACCGCGAAGAGCGAAAGCTTCAGTCGTGTCAGAGCAGTGGACCTGAAGCTGGGCGCTCCCGAGACCGTCGGAAGCGTGCTAGTAAATCACGTCCGTTTGCGTGTAGCTCGATCTATTGGTGTGATAAATTGCATCAGGTACTTGTTGCCCATTCAGGCTAAAAAGCAGTTGTATTTTGCCCTCATCCATTCACAACTGGTGTATTGCAATTTAATTTGGGGCACTTGCAACAAAACTGACACAGCCAGATTATTATCATTACAAAAAAAGAGCTCTGTGCGCATGTTCTCCTAATCCTTCCTCAGGTGACTGCTTATTACAGTCCTTCAATGTTCTTCCATTACCACTGTGCTATAAGCTTTCAGTTGCTGTTCATATTTATCATAAAATAAAGCAGGACATCACATCTTTCAGAAACAAGTACGTGAACAGAAACATACGCTATAGTCTGCGAGACACTTCCTTTATTTCCAGTCGTGCCCGGACAAACTACGGCACCGAACACATTGATAACCAAATTTCTGCAGTTTGCAATGTGTATCCTTCCATAATTGACGAAGCTGTAACTTGTAAAACCACTTGTCATTTCAAAAAGAAAATGAAGATGCTTTTTATGCGTACGACTGACCCATCAAATACTTGTGCTATGTAGTGTTTACAGTGATAGCCTCACTCCTGTCATATTTTCTATTGTGTTGCGAACTGTAGCGTTACTGGTATTTTTCCTTTCTCTTTGTTATCCTATGTGCCTTCATTAACTTTCAACTACTGTGAAAATTGAACTAAAGAGCTTGTTGAGTTTTAATGAATGTAACCACCCTTCTGCCTTTGATGTGTGACCCGGGGTGAGGCCTCGTCAGGAAGAATGCCAGCAGCTTCTTCCTTTTGTCTCATCTCGTGGGCATGTACTGTGCATACAAGTTCATGTCTGAATAAAATGATTGATTGATTGTTTGAAATTATGCAACGCCTACCGGATACGTATGCATGCCGGGTATAGAGACCGCGAAGAGCGAAAATTTCAGTCGTGTCAGAGCAGTGGAGCTGAAGATGGGCTCTCCCAAGACTGTCGGAAGCGTTCTTGAATTATGCAACGCCTGCCGGATACGTATGCGTGCCGGGTATAGAGACCGCGAAGAGCGAAAGTTTCAGTCGTGTCAGAGCAGTGGAGCTTAAGTTGGGTGCTCCCGAGACCGTTGGAAGCGTGCTAGAATTATGCAACGCCTGTCGGATACGTTTGCATGCCGGGTATAGAGACCGCGAAGATCGAAAGCTTCAGTCGTGTCAGAGCAGTGCAGCAGAAGTTGGGCGCTCCCGAGGCCGTCGGGGGTGTGCTAGAATTATGCAACGCCTGCCGGATACGTATGCACGCCGGGTATAGAGACCGCGAAGAGCGAAAGTTTCAGTCGTGTCAGAGCAGTGGAGCTGAAGGTGGGCGCTCCCGAGACCGTCGGAAGCGTGCTATAATTATGCAACGCCTGCGGAAGCGTATGTATGCCGGGTATAGATACCGCAATGAGCTAAAGCTTCGGTCGTGTCAGAGCAGTGCAGCTGAAGTTGGGCGCTCCCGAGACCGTCGGAAGCGTGCTAGAATTATGCAATGCCGGCCGGATACGTATTTATGCTGGGTATAGAGACCGCGGAAGCGTGCTAGAATTATGCAACGCCTCCCTGATACGTATGTATGCCGGGTATAGAGACCGCGAAGAGCGAAAGCTTCAGCCGTGTCAGTGCAGTGCAGCTGAAGTTGGGCGGTCCCGAGACCGTCGGTAGCGTGCTATAATTATGCAACGCTTGCCGGATACGTATGCATGCCGGGTATAGAGACCGCGACGAGCGAAAGCTTCTGTTGTGTTAGAGCAGTGCAGCTGAAATTGGGCGCTCCAGAGATCGTCGGAAGCGTGCAAGAAATATACAACGCCTGCCAAGGAGGAAAAAAGTATTAAAGCGGAGTGTTAAGCAAGTTTGTGGATTTTGGTAGAAGAAAATTCAGTCGATTTGGGTAATTTCATAAAATGCAGATATGCGCGCTAGCATGTCGTCAATTGTCGGTATGAGCTACGACCTACTAGGCGGTTCCAGTCTAGGACCCAATTGCCGCCCCAAATTCTTTCGTTTAACTACTGCTCAAGCATCTTTATAAACAACTTCTCCTCGAATCCGCTCCTGCTCATTGCGCTTAGCTCGGTGCGCTTAGGGGCGGTGCCGCATAATTGGCGTCCCAGGTTCTCTCCTGGTTAGCACCGGCTGCACGTTGGTAAGGGACCCTGTGGGAGGTGTGCAGTGGCGCAGCTGATGCCATCAGTGGACTTGGTTTGCTTCGTTTGGGTTGCGACAGAGGTTGCTCTTTGCAAGCAGCCTCTCACGATTAATTAATTAGCCGCCTGACCTAGTGGGCCAGGCGCTGCCCTATGTTTAGCTTTGTCTTGAAATCGATATAATCGGTAAATGTGCTTTGTGTTCTGCTCAACATTTGTGCTGCACGAAGCTGTGCTGCAGTATACTTCAGCGAGATGTCGAGGAGCCGTGGCTACGACCGATGGTTTCGTCTGCTTAATAACAGAACGGAAGGTTCTCTTACCGAAGTCGAAGCTGAAGTTGTTTTTGAAGCCGCGGCCGTCTGTCAGGACCCCTTCGCTGCAGTCAGTCACCGGTCCAAGCTCCGTGGATGGCAGTACCACGAGCCCTGTTTGGTATCTATCGTAAAAGAGAAGGCCTATGATTGAAATGTTCTGTCCATTTCTCAAACCCCTAATTTGTTCCAAAACGAAAGCTTCATCAAGACGCAAGCATCTCCACAAGAGGGGTAACTAAGGAGCAAACAATTAATTTTCGGTGACACTTGTTTATTGAGATGCCAACATACGGGCTCTTACGATTGATTACTTGCCAGAATGCAACGCTCTACCGGCGCAGATAATCTTCTCCACCAAGCAAACACCGCCCATCAAATTCAATTCAGTTTTTATTTATTTTGGAGGCAGAACCCCTTGAAAGCAAAGATTTGGCCGACGGTTTGCTATCGTGGAATTTAGAATTTCAGCGACCGCCGCGGTTGTGCAGAAGGCCGTTACCAGGCGTAGTGTCTGTTTTATTTACACCGCTTTACTTCCCACGCCCTAAGCGCACTTCTCACCTTAGGCGACACCACGATTTCAGCGAGCGAAAGCTCTGCCACAGTTCCTGTGAACGTTTTCGAAACAGCTTGTCATAGGTTACGCATAATTTCAGGTTGTCAGCAGTAGAGGGTCATCTACTGCGACGGCGGAAGTATGTCGAAGTACACGACAACGCAGATATGCAGCAAATCTAGAGTGTGTGTTAATAGCGGAAAAGAAGTATGCCCAAAAAGATAACTTTGGCGAACAGATCTCGACCTGTCCAACAGATTCGCGTCGACAGGATTGTTGGTAGCGCTTTTGGCAAATTCACGCAGACAGGCCTCGTTGAAGCGCACCGCCTTAAACCTTTAAGTTACAGAAAAGTGCGCAGCTTAACAGGAATTCAGTTAACGCTTATTAACGAGTTCCGCGATAGAAAAAGTTTTTGTCATGACAATCATTTTCGAGAGCCCGCTGCTCAGCGCGTTTAAGCAGACCGGGCCGAGAGTTCCGCGATATGCTGTAGCCGCTTGATGAATATTTCTTCGTGCAAGCTGCGGGCAATGCGACCAGAGCGTAACATGCTTTTGTAAGCAGATCTTCTAGAGGCAGAGCGCCGATATTGAGTTTTCAAAATTACTGCCCATTACCTCAAATGCAGCGTTTCAATGCTCTCGGCACATGTGTTCCTTAGAAATGACGGCACCTTGTGAGCACCCCCTGAAGTTTTCTGCACTATAGAGTCTGATGTGTCCGGCCGCAGTTTGTCAAGATGAGGTACGGGTTATATGGTATTTGCCGAACACCAACGCAAATCACTTAGTGGGTCCAACCTCGTAACATCCCAGCACCAAACTAAGTAGTTGGTCACTACTCGTGACAGGTGCGGTGTATAATGAGGCGACGCTCTGCTGCGTAGTTTTCGGAAATGACGAAAACGAGACATAGGTTCTGCAAAGAGTCCCTCATCATTACCTGGAACGATAGGTTACGCGCCGTGTTCTGGTGTCGCGCTTCAAAGAAAGTGAAGGCGTTTCCAAACCAGTCGCATCGCGTGCCTTCGTCGTTCAAGGAGGAACAGTGTTGATCAGTGCTGCGAGAGTTGTGATCTAAATGCCCACCTTTCTATGAGGCCGTCGATGCCAACCTGCCGCATGTAGAAAGTGACTCCGCTCTGCAACAGAAAGTGTTATTAGCTTGAGATGAAATACACCTTTATTTGGCTGCAAGCAGCCGGGAGCTTTTCATATCCGCACTTTATAAAACGAACAGAGAAGGGGAGACAAACGATTGCACAGACAAATCAGTACGAGCGGATGCGACGACCAAATTCCCCGATTAACCGAATCATTACCCCTGTATAGTGTATAAACTCAAGCAGACATGCTCCTGAAATTATTTTAGAGCATACCAAATACAGCGAGCAGACAGCGCACATTGCTTACGGAAGAATTACGCCTGTTTCAGGCTGGCAATAAACTTACTTCTCTCACTATCGGGTTGCGTTGCTTCGACTGCAATCCTTACATTATCAGAAAAAAACTTGAACTCGCAGCTCAATACAAGCACGCAGCTCCTTCTATGCGCGAGAAATGCCGGTTGTACCAATCGGCCATAACTAGATGAGTGAAATGCGGGTAAGCAGAATGGTAAAAAAGGATTAATGCGGGGAATTACGCTGATTTCTGTACTTCTGGGGAATGTGCTGGCCTCTCGGAAAACATGACGAAAGGATGAATTAAAGCTAACAGCATGGCGATGTCGGACATGCAATGATGGAGGACAACGTTCCGCTGGAGACGATTGAGTCCGTTCTTTGCTTCATACTCATGTCAATAAAACATTAACTTGCGTACATCAACTAGAAGTTATAAATTTTGCCTACTTCGATAGAATGCGTGGTTAAAACTTAAAATGGAATCCAATTCATTTCAGGGAAATTTGATAAATCTATGCTAAAGTCATCTAATAACATGCTCACATTGCAGCGCCAATCTTGAAGTGATGGCATTTGCATAAAAATGAGAAAAAAAATAAAAAAACGTAACTTCAGGCTGTTCCTCAAACTCTCATTGCCTCATAGCATTGCCTCAGCTTCTACGAAGCCCTACCTTCACACCTACACGCTACCATTCTTCAGGAAAGACTCGCCATAGTGTCTTCGAAAAATTAAGGCGGGCACTTAGGATTACTTACGTGCTGTGAACGCTGAGGCTGACCAAGTTTTATTTCGCATAATCGTAGGAAATTAAGGCAAGTCAGTGAGCGTGCCGCAGTCGTGGAGTCGTTTGGCGACACAGGCCCATTGGACGCCCTTCGAGTGAATGTCGGGGTCATCGCTGGACCTTATCTATGCTCCTTTGGAGGGATTAGGAAAGAATTCTGGGGTTGGCATACGGACTTGAGCGCCCAGATCATATGGTCGAAGTTATCTTAATCAACAGAAAAGCGTCAGGAGGGATTGATATCCTTATTTATGAATTTAGATATGTAGTTTGGGTTGGGTAGGGCCCCCGTCTGTAGTTGTCTCTACATGACCTCTTGTTGTCTGGTCAGTGTTTTATGGGGTGGTTTGAGAGTTTTTTCCTAATGCTTTGTAATTTGCAGTGCGTTCGTGGAATGATATGACTGGCTCACCGAAAGGTTCCGTTTCCTGACTTTGCGCCACCTTTCGGCCGGCTAATTCTCGAGCGTGCTGGTGGGCAACGTAGTTCCCCGCATTCCCCGCCTCAGCTGCGGTCCATATGAGTTCAGTTTTTCTCAAGAGACGAGAGTATCTTATTTCTGTGAGCATTTGCGCGACGGGACCGGCGACCCTAGCTCTAGCGAAGTTGCGGATCGCCAACTTCTAGTCCCTTACTATGGTGGCAACGTCTGTAAAGGCGATGACCGCAGCGATGGCGGCCTCCTCCGCGACTAGCGGTCTAGAGGTGGAAACCGTCTCCACCATAGCCAGTCTTGCTGGTTGATCGCCGGGGTGGGTTACTCCGCATAGAGAGTACTTCTGGTTCTCTGCGTCTTCTGCGGCGTCTACGTAGAGCACATGCTGCAGCCGGCTCAGGGTCTTGTGCAGGCTCTTCGCTTTTGCTTCTCTTTGGTACTGGTACGCGTGAGGGTTCATAGTTCGGGGCAGACGTTTTACGGTGATCCTCTTTCGAATGTTACTTTGGATAACTTGAGAGAGATCTTGTCAGGGTTCACGTTCAATCCCCAGCCTGTAGAGTATTCTCCTGCTGGTGGGAGGGCTAAACGGGCGCCTTATATGGACAGTTTGTTTGCTTCCTTGAGTTCGTCGCAGGTTTTGTAGACCCTACGTTTGGGTAATTTCTCGTTGGGAGTCGAGCGAGCCAGGCCTATCGCTGTTCTATAAGCCAGTCTAATGATGGCATCGACTCTTTCCACCTCTTCTCTTCTGAGTCTTAGGTACGGGAGCGAGTATGTAATCTTGCTTATGAGAAAGGCATCTATTAGCTTCAAGAGGTCATGTTCTTTCATGCCTCTTTTTCTGTTAGTAATTCTGTATATTAGTCTGGCAGTCTGGCGGACTGCACATTTAATCTTATTGATCGTGGACGTGTTGCTCGAATCCGTTTGCAGCCTGATCTCTAGGATCGTAATCTCCTGGACTTCTGTGATTTCCACGCCTTGTATAATGACTGTCGTCAAGGGCGCGTTTATGAGAACCAGGCGTTATGGCCGGTTAAGCCGCCGCTTCTCGAGTAAGGAAATGTATTGTTGCGAACATGGTCGACTGAGAGGCTGCTGCTTCTGGCGAAAATCTTCGTGACTGTCTGAAGTGCAGCAAATAGAGCCAAGCTGCCATTAAGCGTTCTTAGAGGAGCTGGTTCGAGCCTGGTAGGATGCGACTGAGTTTTACCATAAGGAATAGAGATCTGTGGCATCTACGAGATGTATTCAACATCGACGAAGGAAATTCTCTTGAAGTACGCGACCATATTCAAGGACACACTGAACGGTCATGTCTGGACAGAGGATCATGTTCTTCGCAAGCCGGACGCACGATCCAAGTTTCTGAAATGTTGACAAGTCCCGTTCGCACTGCGTAAAGGTGTTCTCACGGAGCTGCAAATCTTGAAATCAACGCATCCTTGAACCAGTGGAGGCTTCCTCTAGGGCAACGGCGGTGGTGGTCGTTCGTAAAAAAAAACGGCGCTCTGCGCACACGGAGAAATTACCGTTACACCGCGAATGTGAACGCGCAATCTTCCTCTTATCCTCTCTCTACAGCAAATTAATTGCTGGCGACGTTGCGTGGGGGCAAGGTTTTTACGAAGACAGACCTTACACAAGCGTATCAACAGCTGTGTGTCGATGACGCCACCGGAGAGATGCTATCATAACGATAAAGGGACTTTTCAAGGCGAAACGTCTGGCCTTCGGTGTTTCGGTATCACCCGCAATATTCCAGCAGTTCATGGATATTCTTCTAGCTGGTTTGCATGGTGTCGTCGCTTACTCGGACGATATTCTCATCACTGGTTCATCAGAAATTGCCCAAGCAGCACAGGTGACTGGCCCAGTAATGAAAATGGATGGCCTGACATTGCTCCTATATAGGACCAGCCTTTGCCATTACATTTCTAATACTGGGCCGATTACCCGTGCCGCTTGGGTGAGCATTTCCGACGACTTGCTGCGGCACTGGAACATCTACAACAGGCCGGTGTGAAAGCCAACAAAGCAGGAGGAGAAGAGGGGCAGGGGGGGCGTGGTTGGTGGTGCGAAGTGAATCGGTTGCTGCAGTCGCGCCTGAGCGTTGAGAAATCGCTGCGCAGCTACGCGATCTGCTAGCTATATCCCTTACAAAAATGGTCTATAGACAGTCTATATACTTCTTATCGACTAGGCACCTAGGCTGGAGTATCTCGGGTTCTGGATATCGGTCAAAGCTGTGCAGCCTACCAAACATAAGGTGCGAGCTATTTCCAAATAACAAGACTCTTTTCCAATTAACAAGAATGAGCGGCAAGCGTTCTTGGAACTACTCGCATTGTGCTGTCGGTTTATCAAGATCCGTGCTACGATTGCCAAGAGTCTACATCGTTTACTCGATAAGGGAGTTAATTGGAAGTCGACTTCCGAACATGATTTGGCTTTAGACAAACCGAAGGAGGTGCTTAGAGCCGCTCCGAATCTGCAGTACTGCGACGAGAAAAAGCCCATTTTCCTCTCCTGTGACGCGTCACCTTATGGTCTTGGCGCACCCTGACGTTCATGGGAAAGTGGTTCCAGTGGCCTATGCATCCAGAACTTTGGGCAAGTCAGAAAGTAACTACTCGCATCTTAACAAGTTGTTTCCACCCAAGACGCCGTCATGGCTCCACCTGAAGTGACCGGTAGCTGTGACTCTGCCGTCATGGCCCCACCGGAAGTGACAGACAGCTTTGACTCCCCCACCTCTGTTACTGGCAGCGCGCCATCCATACCGACCTTTTCTCTCAGAATTCGGACGGAAGGCAGCTTAAAGAGCCTGACTTGTACACTTGTTAAGACACTGCTCAAGGGGAGGAATGTTATATTCCGCCAGGTGTTCCTCTGGCCGCCTGGCGACGACAACCAAGTGTGCGCGTGTGGGGTCGTTCTGGCGCGCTAGCTCGCCTCGGTCATCCTACGGGCAGCAGCTCTGTGTTTCTAAACAAAGCCTGTACAGGCCCCAACTCAGCCGATACGGCATATTGCCAGTGACGGCTTAAGGTCACGTGGGTTTTTTCGGACCATCTGGCTTGGACAGCTATGAATGACAACGACAGATTTTCTGCCTCGTGAGGCTTATAATATCACTTTCCAGATGGTCTCCCCTCCAGGCTTCTCCACCTAAACGCATGGGCTGTGTGAAGACGAAACCCAGGCCTCTCCGAAGGTGTGAGAGAAGGCCACCGCCCACTCGCCATACACCAACCTCCCCATTCCAGAAACACTACCACCAGCGTCCCCTACCCGAGAACAGTAAAAGCCGCACTGACTGCTTAAATGATTCTTCACTTATGACGTGACATTTCTGTAAAATAAGCAAGCAACAGGGTTTCACTTTGGGCAACCCTTAAGCTATAAATTTGTACAAGGTGCCCCCACCATTTGGAGGTTTTGGTTTTTAGGAGAGCTGTAACGGATATGCTATAGGCCTGAGCAGAAAATTCAGTTTTCTCTTTACTTTAGGAGAGGATGGTACCAATCGGAATACTACCTTTTCACTGTACAAGATAAGATGTTTTATTATGATGTGTGCCCACCTAGTTTTGCCTCTGACACGTGTTCATCTTTTTTTTGGTATAGTCTAGTCTGTGCACGTAGTGAGACGCATCTTTTTTAAACAGCATGACTCCATGCTGTAAATTAGTTACGAGTGCCGCGTTCGTACGTGTGTGCATGCCGCTTCCTAATGCGAACGCAGTTATTCCTTTGCAGTTACATCAGAAGAATTAAACCAACTCTTCCAAAAACTCCTTTTAGTGGAATAAATTCTAATCTGATGCCCCAGCCTGTCTGCCGCCCGTTGCTACGCTTGCCGTCCTCTGCAATAGATGTTTATAGCCTTGGGAGCCATCAGTATTCTTTCTTTCGCATTACGTGCCCTTCCCATGCCCTTTTTTTCTTCTTGATTTCAACTAGGATATCATTAAGTCACTTTTGTTCCCCTGACTCAATAAGCTCTCTTCCGCTGTCTTACATTTATGCATATAAGTTTCCTTTTCGCAGCTCAATCCGCTGTCTTCCATTTGCTTTCAAGCCTTTTCGTTAGCCTGCCTTTTCGTTAGCCTGCCTTTTCGTTAGGAGAGTATCAATGTGGTGACTTTTGTATACTTGTCTGTTGAGGGGTACCCGTAAACTGCTGCTGATGTCCTAAAAGGACATCCCGAACACAATTTGCCTCATACTTATTCCAGTAGCCCGTTCACTCTCTTGGCCCCATCAGAGAAACTACCTGCCATGCATGCGTTTGCATGTATTTCCTGAAGGTTTGCAATCGTTCGCCGCCTGTCGTGAACTGTTGTTCCCCTCCGCGACAGTTGAGCATCCCCTGAAGTTGGCTCATATTAACGTTTAGAGTCACGGTTAGCTTTGCGTGCGTAGTTTTTCAATGACGTTCTTCAATTTGCCCCCTTAGGACACTCGGCCACCACGTCGCAGTATTCGGGCTCGAACCTGGTGGAGGCAGCGGAGTTTATATGGAGGCGAAACGTCAAAGGTTCCTATGCGCATGCGGTGTAAGTGCAGGTTAAAGATACCCATGTGGTCAAGATGGATGGATAAAGAGGAGGAGGGAAAGGCAAGGATGTTAACCAGAAAGGGGTTCCGGTTGGCTACCCTGCACTGGGGAATAGGAATTAGGGGACTAAAAGGAGGAAGAGAGAAGAGGAAAACGCATAACACAAACACACGCACAACGCTATCAAAATTTGTCACTCAATCCAGTCGCTATCAAGTAGGCAAAGAGTGCCTTGTATGCTTAGAGGGCAGTTGACTGCTGTGGCTACGGACCGAGGATCTTTTGCTCTGTGAAAGGGCGAGGATCGAGGTGGTCCAGGGCACAACACAGTGTATGTCATGCACTCGCAAATGGAGGGCACTGACGGAGAAAATGAGCGATGGTCTCCTCACAACCACAGCTTTCACAGGCAGGGCTGTCGGCCATCCCCATCCGGAAATCATAGTGGTTGTAAAACCAACACCGATCCATAAACGGCATAACAATGTTGCTTTGCGGCGTGCTAAGTTACGTGGAAGACGAAGGCGCAGTTCAGGGTCCAGTGCCTTGAGGCGGAGGTTGCAAAACTGTCCCGAGCTCAACGCTGAAAGTGCGAGCTCCAGCGCCAAAGGGCGAAGCCCGCACGCAGCGTCAGGTTTGATATTCGGATCCTCACTGGAAGTCCGTCGTTGTGAGCAGAACGCGCCGCCACATCGGCCTGGTGATTACCGTTAATACCACAGTGTCCTGGCAGGCATTGAAAAATGATTTCATGACCTTTGGATATGGTGCCGTGGTACAGTAGACGGATCTCAGCAACAAGTTGTTCCTCCGACCCGCGGCGTAGCGCAGCTTGCAGGGCTTGAAGGGCTGCTTTAGAGTCGGTGAAAACCGTCCAGTCATATGGGCGTTCTTGACTTATGAACTCTACCGGAGCCCGTAAGGCTGCGAGTTCCGCACCGGTTGAAGATGTTGGATAGATCGTCTTCACTTTCAAGGCGATGGATCTGGCCGGTATCACCACCGACCCCGCAGAACTGGTCGAGTGAAATGATCCATCTGTGTAAACATCTATGCGGTGACTGTGGTAAGAATGCAGGTGATTCAATGTGAGTTTTTTTAGAGCAGGCAGTGATACACCAGCTTTCATCGTGATGCCAGGAATATAGAGGTGAACCCGAGGTTCATGAATACTCCATAAGGGTGGGCACGGTCTTGACGCAGGGGTGAACTTCGATGGAAGATATGTGCGATGGACTTCAATGACTGTGGCGAATGCAGTACGCGGCCTAATTATTGGGAGTGTTCCGAGGTGATTGCAGGGAACCCGTGTGAGGTGACGAATATGTGTTCTCATGGTGTCAACAGCAATCTATGTAGTAACAGGATGTTCCCGGGCAACAAGAACAGTTGCTGCTGTTGATGCAGATTTTGGCAGTCCAAGGCGGATACGGAGAGCTTGCGCTTGCACACTTTGAAGAATCTTGGTATTTGTCTTTCTAATGGTACTAAATATCGGAAGACTGTAGCGCATGTAGCCCAGAAATAGAGAACGGTACAGTTGTAGCATTGAGGGCACTTATGCGCCCTAGGGCTTTCTCCCGAGGAAGGAGAGAACGTGGACAATCGCAATTAGTCTCCTTCTCTTGCTCTAAATATGTGGACTCCACGAGAGGTTCCAGTCGATGACAATACCAAGGAAGCTGTGGCTTCTATCATAGCAAATGGCTTCGCCATTGATTCGAATGGTGTAAAGTGACATTATTGTGCGTGCGAACGCCACAAGTGAACACTTTTAGGTCTAAATGTTCAGGCCCTGCCAGCGAAGGTAAGAAGTCAATATCAATGCCGCCTTTTGAAGTCTTGCACGAACTTGAGGACGGGTCACCCCTGAAGCCCAAATACAGATATCGTCTGCATATAAAGAGATCTGAGCAGATTGTGGCAATACGTCGACCAGGCCGATGAGAGCAATGTTGAAGAGAACTGGGCTCAGCACTAAACCCTGAGGGACTCCGCGCGAATTTTGGTGTAAGGACGTTGGTCCTTCCGCAGTCAGGGCAAAAAACGACCTCTCTGATAAATAGCTGCCTATCCAGCTGAACGTGCGGCCTGCGATCTCAGCAGCTTCCATTGCGTCCAAAATTGCCTGATGCGTTACGTTGTCGTACGCGCCCTTGATATCCAAAATCAATGCCGCGGTCAATCTTTTCAAACTTTTGCTGTTTTGCACCGACGTTACAAAGCCAACCACGTTGTCGATAGAAGAGCGGCCCCGTCGGAACACAGACATGATGGTTGGATAAATCTTATATCGCTCCAGGAACCATTCCACGCGTGTTAGTAGCATTCTTTCCACGACTTTGCCGACGTAGCTGGCGAGTGCAATTGGACGGTATGATGAAAGGTCGAGCGGTGATTTTCCCGGTTAAGCAGTGGGACCAGACGACTGGTCTTCCAATCATGAGGATCTATGCCAGCAGTTCATGACTTGCCCGGAGCCCTACAAGTTCATTCTCTTGAGCGATGGCAAGCCGTGTTGGCCAGGTCATACCTAGCTGATGACCACCTAGCACGGACCATCACCATCTGCTTTCTGACGAAATAATTGTTTTGCAAGGCAATGCACTACGGCACCTCTTTTTATATTTTTTCCACTCCCACCTTCCTCTCTTTTCTAAGGGTGCAGTTGAAATGTCCACCGATAGGTGGGTTAGTTACTCTTCCTTTCATTCCTCAGAACCAATTTTCATTTTACAATTCGTCCCCTGAGCTGCTTAGGATGCTCTCGCAAGATTTATATATTTTATTCTAGACTTCTTGGCAGCAGCTCTGGCCGCGCTGAATCTTTGGTTGGCGTTTGAATATCAAGTTTTTTTCTTAGTTATGGATTTACATTTTCTTGCTCTTCGTTTTCCCGGCCCTTGTATCAGTTTTCCGGCTTCACTTATTCCGGCTTGTGACATGCGTGCAATGCGATTTCTAGTACTGTAAAACCTGGTTCACTCACGCAGTACATAGGTGTACAGCGTGAAGGCTCGCTCTGAAATAAAGCTGAAAGTTAGAGCCCATCCTGTTCCCTTTTGCGTCTGCTTCTAAGCATCAGTGTGCATTAAATATAGCACGGACCGAGGCTTTGCTGTAGCATAAAGCCTGTTTTCGCTATCTTAGGAGCCAGTGTTTGGGAGCGATGGCAGCGGTAACGCTGTTAGACAGTAGCCATCGCAAGCAGCTTTCGGTTTTCATAACAAATAAAGGAGCCCTTGATTAGCATAGCATGCATGTTGCATGACCCTAGGCGTACAATAAGATGTCAGAATGCTAGCAATATATTAAGCCATAAGTGAGGAATGACGAAAAAATTAAAAATATGTAGCATTTGCTATCTGTTAATTGTTTACAGGGTATTAAATAGTGAAAGCCGCTAATAAAACATTACAATCATAGAGGTCATTCAGCCAAAAGATCAAGCTTACTTTCAGAAAAGGCACCCGACAACAGACCCTACCCGAATTATAAATGATGTCATAAAAAACGTGAAGAATATTGCCAGCCGCTATTGTACGAGGCACGTGCTGGTTTCCTGTGGGCAAAACCCACGAAAAACACGAAAACACGAAACAAAAACACCAAAAAATGTGGTTGAATATAGCCCCGTTGTACCTTTGCCCTGCAGTAGACGAGCTGAATATCTTTGTGATGAAAACTGCTTCCTCCGCTTAAATATACTCGTTGGACCATGGTGATTTCCGATCTGAAGAACTTAGTTTTTGTAACACCTTTGTGTTCACCTTTCTTCCTCCACCCTCTTTCTACATGTTTACAAGTCTCAGTGACTTGCTCTGCCAACGAACATGCTCCCAAGGAACGCCATGACGTGGGGTACCGTGCATTCCAGGGGCGGAGACTGGAGGTACACAGTAGGAGCGCCGTCCTCTTCACTTGCGATACTCGCCGAGCGACCCAGAGGCACTTGCCCAAAGTGCACAGGCAGCCAACTCCATAAAATACTCGCAAGGCGCAGTAGGACCGTCTGCGGTCTACTCGATGATAGAAGCCTCCGACAACCAGATCCTCAGCGCAACAACAGTACCTTTAAAAACAAATAAGACAATGTGCACTTTGCATTCGCATAACCTTGTGAAAGTTACCTATCTAGGCTAAAATCGCCGAGAAACACCATTATCGAGTGGGCAAGCGAAAGCTGAACACTTCCGCTTCTGTGATGTGCCCACGAAATTGACGGGGGATTTTTTAACGCGATGCGTCGACAGTGGTCCGCCGACAGCGGAGCCCAGCGCGTGGCAGCCCCCCGTTGCGCGTGTGCGCGTGAAAATGGAGTGTGCGAGGCGAGCACGAGGAGCTGTTATCTGACCCGTCATAAAACCGAGGTGTGAAGCAAGACAACGCAGCGGAGCTCATGTCATTCAAGTGTGGAGGTGGCTGGCGTCGGGTGTTTGGTCCGTGCTGCCGAAAGGCGCTACTGCATAGCCTCCGCCTTTTCGTGACGCCGTCGGCGAGACCTGGCCACCTTTTTCCTGCCGCTGCCAAGTTCTTCGGGCTGTTGACTGGAGACCACCGGCGTCTTCCTGTGGTAACCTCCGCTCCTAATACCACGTGACTCTCTTTCGCCGCTTCTGTCGACGCAAAGCCAGTGATACGACGCAGTTCATCAACCAGCGTTCCGTTCTGTCTACAAGGCATCCCCGCTTCACCTGGGACGCTGAGTACCGGGTGAACTCTTTTTTTTATTCTGTAGTGTTGAACACGTGTTGAATGTGCTTTTTTTCTTTTAGTTTACGTTTCTTATTGGCTCTTTTCTTTTACATAATACGAACGGCTTCGTTTAGTTTTGTTTGATCTCTTTGTTCTCTTGTTTGAACTTTCACGAGATAGCGTTCCCCTTCGGAGAGTCAGGGACGAGCTACCAATTCGCGGCAATTGGCGTTCGCGCGACAGGACGAAGCCGTTTAACTTCTTATGAGGGATTTTTTTCAAAAATAAGGAAACGATGAGCACGCTAAAAGAGTTAATTGACTTAGGGAAAGAGTTGGTGTTGAAAGACGCCGAGCTGCGCACGTGGGTGTCTGCCGAACAAGAGAAGGAACGCGCAGCATGTGCAGCCGAAAGTGAGGCTAAACGTGAGCTCGAAAAGGCGCTAGCAGAGGCTGAAGAGCGCAAAGCACAAGCCGAACGCGTGCATGCCAAAGCCCAAGCAGAAGCCGGACGCGAGCATGCCAAGGTCCATGCAGACGCCGAACGCGAGCATTCAGAGGGGCAAGCAGCGGCTAAAGAGCGTAAAGCACAAGCCGAACGCGAGCATGCGAAATTGCTAACGGAGGCTCAAGAGCGTAGACTGCAGCTCCAATTAAAGCTCGCAGAAGCAGGTCGGGGTAATCGAGAACCCGCACCGTGGCCTTAGGCAGCACTTAGCCCACACAAATTTATTGAGCTTTTCGACGATCGCATTGATGACTTGGATGCATACCTCAAATGTTTTGAGCGTCTCGCAGAAGGTCACAGGTGGCCCAAGGAAAAATGGGCTACAGCTCTCTGTATTTCTTTGACTGCGGAGGCTCTCCGAGTGCTGGGTCGATTGTCTCTAGCAGATTCAGTGGACTATGATACGGCAAAACTAGCCCTGATCCAAGATTTTCGGTTTACAGCAGAATGTTATCGCGAAAGGTTTCGTGAAAGTAAGTCGCTAGATAAAGAAACAGGCAATACACATCACGCTTGCTCAGTCTTTTTCATCGAAGGGTCGAGATGTCGCGAACGGCCGCAACGTAAAATGATTTACGTCACTTTGTGCTGGCCGAACAGTTCATGAGGAGGAACCGTAGTCGTCTTGCGATTTAACTTCAAGAAAGAGAGTGCAAGGGGCTGGACAAAACGGCTGAGGCAGCAGAGAACTTTCTAGAGGCCCAGCGGCAAAGAAACTTGTCTTCGTACAAAGAATCGTTTAAAGATGGGCATTCTCAAACAGAAAGATGTGCCATCAAATAGACAGTCAGGAAGGTGCACCATTTGTAACCTACCTGGACATACTGCTGCTGACTGTCGCTCTAAGCCAAAACAACTTTATTGCGTTTATTATCGAAAAACTGGAGATGATGTAAGCTCCAGCTCAAACAAGCACGAAAAACACGCAGTCGTCCTGTTGTGGTCTGCCAGAGTGTTGTGCCTGAACCTGCCTTCATCTGCTCTAGCGCCTCATTCCCTGCCACCGTAATCTGTGCTTGTTACCGTCCCCCCGATAGCGACGCTTCCTTCATCCCACTATTTCACAACGCCCTTCACACGGTAACCACGAAGCTTTCATATGCTACTATTTTCGTACTGGGTGACTTTAACTTCCCCGCAATAAATTGGTCTAACCCGTCTGAGACGTCATCAAATTCCTATGAGTGCGATTTCGTCAACACGTGTCAAACCTTCGCTTTAACCCAACTGATATCCTCTCCAACAAGGGACACTGTTCAATCATCTAGCATACTTGATCTAATTCTAACGCCGCACCAAGAAACCCTATCTTCACTTTATTATTTGCCAGGACTTAGTGATCATTCAATAATTCATGCCACATTTTTCAGTCACCTGCCCAAACCAAAGAAAGTAACAAAAATAATCACACTTTACGATAAAGGCGATTATACTAGCATTAACCAAGAACTCGAAGCTTTCTGTAGTTGGTTTCTAATCCACGTTGATCAAGGCACTCCTGAAACTAACTGGGCACTCTTTAAAAACAAAATGCACAGCCTCAATTAAAGATACACTCCTACAATTACCGTAACTGAGCGCCTTACATAACCTTAGTTTAATAATTCACTAAAGTGCCTTAACAACAAGAAAAAAAGGCTGTTTCGATCCGCTGCACATTCTAAGAACCCGAACACATGGAATAAACATTATGAAGCTAAAAAGTCTTATACCTCAGAAGTTCTCAAAGACAAGCATTCATTTTTTTCATCTACACTGCCCAGTATGCTACGCACAAACCCCCGTCAATTCTGGAAGTACATCAATCCTAAATCGAGCGATACGATAACACTTTGCGACGATGATAATAATCCAATTGCGGAGCAAGACGTTGCAGAAATCTTAAATTTAACCTTTAGCTCTGTTTTCACTCGCGAACCAGGTGGTGACCTTCCTGATTTCCCTTCCTTTGATTTCCCACCCATGCCTGATATTGCTTTTGACCCTAATGGTATTGTAAAACTTATAGACTCTTTGAAACTAACGTCACCTGCGGGTACCGACAGCATTAACGCAAAAATACTCATAAACACAAAGCATACTACTACTAGCGCCATAGTGTCCCATATTTTTCGCCAGTCTCTTTCATCAGGTGTCATACCACATGACTGGAAAGTGGGCAAAGTCATTCCAGTTCCAAAAAAGGGCCCCTTGTCTTCTCGCCATAATTACCAACCGATATCCATCACTAGCATTCCTTCAAAGTTAATGGACCATGTAATACACTCGCATAATATGAAATTCCTCGTTTCAGTTAATTTTTTTCAGCCTGCTCAACATGGTTTTCCAAAAGGTCTATCTTGCGACTCAACCAGCATTGTTTGTTAACGACTTAAGCTCCAACCTCGACCTTAACATTCCTGATGACGCTCTGTTCCTTGATTTTGAAAAGGCCTTCGACAAAGTTCCTCATAAGCGGCTCTTTCTAAAACTTTCACGCCTTAACTTAATTGCTTTATTTTGGAATGGATTCGGAACTTCCTTACTAACCGACAGCCGTTTGTTTTAGCTAATAAGCGTACATCTTTTTATGCTTCTGTTCTGTCTGGGGTGCCACAAGGCACTGTCCTGGGGCCCCTTCTCTTCCTTATTTATATTAATGACTTGCCAGCTAACTTGTGTTCTAACGTGCGCATGCTTGCAGACGACTGCGTTATTTACCGCCCAATTATCAACAGTAGTGACATCCAACTCCTACAATCTGATATTGACTGTGTAATAACCTGGTGTTGCAAATGGCTAATGTCTTTAAACGCGAAGAAAACATCTCTGCTATCCTTTCATCGACGTCGCTCCCAACCTACTTCAAGCTACTCAATCTCCAATTCCGAAATCACTGCTTTAACGGAGTACAAATACTTGGGTGTTCATTTAAAACGCGATCTCAATTGGTGACATCACGTAACGCAGATTATTAACGATGTCAATCGTGTTCTCGGTTATTTTCGCCGAACCCTTCGCCTAGCTCCTTCATCAGTAAAGTTGTTAGCTTATTTAACATTCATTCGTCTCAAACTTGAATATGCATGCGTGGTTTGTGACCCCTATCAAAGTAACCTTTCTAACTTACTGGAAGCAACACAAAACCGCGCAGCAAGATTCATCCACTCGGCCTATTCCTATTATGTAAGTATCACTGAACTAAAACGTAATGCTCATCTAACAAACTTGGCAGACCGCCGTACTATTGCAAGACTATGTCGTTTTCATAAATTTTACTATCACCCCATGACCAAGTCTGTTATCAGCCCTGCCCACCGCATCTCTAGCCGCACGAACCACCAGAAGGCTGTTACTTCCACCAGAAGCTAGTACTTCCAAAGTATTGTAGATCACAGGAGTTAAGCCTTGCTCACGATAGCCCGTTGGCGGGGCATCAGGTCATTAGGAAGGCTATTGATCGAGTTATGGATGAATTCTCCTGGCCGTGAGTGCAGGAGGAGATTAAGAGGTATGTCAGGTAGTGCGACATCTGCCACGGGACGCGCCCGAAAGGCAAAGTAGGGAAAGCTCCGTTGGGACGCATTCCCCTTATCGACACTGCATTTGATGAAGTAGTTGTCGATAATTTCGGTTCGGAGTCGACCACACCGTTGCAAAGGAATAGATATATTCTCACTCTCGTCGATTTTGCCACGCAGTATCCTGACGCCGTAGCTCTGCCAAGGATAGATTCAGCAACTATGGCAGAAGGTTTAGTGGAGATGTTTTCACGAATAGGTTTTCCGAGGGAGATCTTTTGTGACCAGGGCTCCTGTTTCACTTCAGAAATGATGAGAGATCTCAATGATCTCTTGGCAGTGAAACATCTTAGCATGACCCCTTACCATCCAATGTGTAACGGGATGGTAGAGAATTTTAACGGCACACTCAGTCAGATGCTGCGGAACCTCCGGAGGAGCCCAAAACATATGATCCCTTTATCGCTCCGCCTCGGTTCGCATACAAAGAGGTACAGCAGGCGAGTGTGGGGTTTTCTCCGTTTGAGTTGTTATTTTACGACATGTGCGAGGAACGCTCACGGTCCTCAGAGAGCTCTGGACAAGGGAACAGCTGGGAGAAGACACGAAGACGACATATGATTACGTTCTCTATCTAAGAGAACGTCTAGAGCAAACTATGAGAGCGGTAAATCAAAAACTGTTGCGTGCCCAGCAGTCTCAGAAGAAATACTATGTCAGGAACAGCAAGAAGCGGCAGTTAAGGGTTGGAGATCGTGTCCTTATTCTTTTACCGTGTAGCCATAATAAACTCTTGATGCACTGGAAAGGTCCATTAGTGGCTTCTGGCAAAAAGAACGACGTAGATTATTGGATCGACTTGGGCCACACTAAGAAGCTATTCCGCGTGAATATGCTCAAACAGTACGAAGAGCATGCGTCCCAAGAGATCATGCTGGCGTCATTGTTCGTCGTCATCGAAGAAGGTGACTCAGAACGACTGCCCACCTTTAGCACGGACCACGGTAAGGGAATTGAAGCCGCGCAGATCTCCACTCAGCTCGATTACGACAAAGAGCAGGAGATTCAGAGCTTACTTGGCGCGTATGCAGACATCTTTTCCGAGATTCCCGGGAAGACTAATCTAGTGGAGTGTCAACTCAGGCTCTCGACTTCTGAAGTCGTGAATACCCGCAATACCCATTGCCTTTTTCCATGAAGGACGTGGTAGAAAAGGAGATAAACGGGATGATTAAATTAGGGGTCATTGAGTGTTCCAAATCTCTATACAACTCCCCTCTCGTTCTGATTAAAAAAGACACCTATCGGACTTGCATCGACTTTCGACGCATCAATTATGTGCTTGTGTCTGATGCGGAGCCCATTCCAAGAACAGACGTAATATTTACCGAGGTTGGAACCAAGGTGTACTATTCAAACTTTGACCTTGCTAAAGAAAAGTGGCAAGTGCCCTTGGAGGAAGCTTTGTCACGGATCTCTCCGGAGAACACTCGGACCGGAAGAATGGACTAGGCGACGGTTGTACCCACACAAACGCACATTTAATACACCCTACGTGGCACACACACTAGAACACAAAACTAACAAAACTAACGAAAAACACAAAGACTATAAATACACACGACCCGGGCACACTGCTACAAGCGTCTACTACTAGTGTTCTACTATCAGCGGCCGGCGTTCGTGCTCACGGTTGGTTCGGTGTGGCTGCGGCGTTGCATGGATCTAGTAGGCGGCGTCGAGGCGGCGTTCGGCGTGCTTGGGCTGGCGTTGCTGGCGGCGTTCGACGTGCTTTGGCTGGCGTCGCTGGCTGCGTCGTACAAGCTCCAGGTGCAAGCGCCTGTGGAGTTGATGCCGGTGTTGTTGGCGTGGGTGGCAACAGCGCTGGAGACAGCCCTGGCCATAGGAGGTGGTAGCGTCCTCTGCTGACTCCTCGGAATGGGCTCAGGCATGGCAGGAAGTCCACGATGCGGAGTCGTAGAACGCGAGCTCACCGCAGCAGCAGCCGGCGTCGCTCTCTTCCAGCCAGTGTCCCTGACCCGCCGGAGCCTCCGCTTCTCTGCTTCCCCCCCCTCTGCCTCGCTCTCACTCGCCCTTTTATAGCCTCGGTGTTAGTCCACGTATGCCTTGTCGTCGTCTTCTTCTCTTCTCCACCAATCATCTCTCTCCACCTCACCGAATGCTTCTTCACCAATCATCTCCCTCCAGCTCACCGAATGCTTCTTCTTCCTCTTCTTTATTCTTCGGTTAATTCGCGTCGTCTTCTTCACACCTTTTTCCTTTAAAATTTAATTTAGGATCCTTAATATATGTGACAAAGGCCCTCTCTCAAGAGTTTTTCTATGAAAAACTGCTCACGTCATCCTCATCTCTAAGCCATCCAGCCAACTGACTATCTTCTGTAACGATTCTGGACCCAGCACATAACACACCGCAGATGTCCAGCACACACCATAAGCTCACCACTAACATAGCACACCAAACTGCGTTTTCAGAACACTAACACACCACTGCGGCTGTGCGTACAGTCCTTAATAAACATGTTCGTGTCCACAACACACTCCCTTGTATAATCACATAATACCAACAATAGTAACAACAACAAATTAAATCCCAGAGATACAGTAACACAGCAACAACAAGATATATCCCAGAGACACCCCGAGCTGACCAGTTAGCTCTATCTCTATACAAGTCTAATTTGTAACATATGACCTCAGTTTTGCTTGGCCCATCCCAAAACGTCTCCCCTTGATTTGGAGTAGAGCTGTAATCATCTGTCTGCATTCAGATTGGGCTTCTTCAGTGCCTCATCCGCTCCTGCGTTTTTCTTCTCACTGAACGTGGGCACCTCGGCAGCATCACCTGTCTCCTCGGCCACTACCGAACAAGTTGCCCTGGTGGCGTACCGCCGTACGGGTACTCTTTCTTCAAATTTCTTCAACATATTTACATGTGAAACCCTCTTAATGCCATCTATCAACACCTCATAATCGATATCCTTTTTCTTCCGTGTCACAAGGTATGGGCCCATCCACTGCATCATTAACTTATCATGATCCATGGGTGGCAACACAAGAACCCTGCCGCCCGGATTCAGACTTCTGTGAATGGCTTTATTTTCATAACAGCCCTTGTGGCGTTCACGCGCCTTTTCCAGGCTTTCATGTGCAAGCCTGCATGTTTCCTTCAATCTATCCCACAACTCAAACCCGTACGTGTAAGTTGTCTTGAGATCTGATGCCATCTCTTTAATAGCCCAAAGCTCCTTGAGTATTGCAAGTGGACTTCTAACGGTTCTCTCATACAACATCTCGAAGGGCGAGAAACCAAGACTCGTTTGCGGTACTTCGCGGTAAGCGAACAAAAGAGCTGGGAGATATCTATCCCAATCAGTAGGGCTCTCGTGGCACATTTTCTTGATCATGTTTTTGAGGGTGCCGATGAGACGCTCTACAAGCCCATTACACATGGGATGGTAAGGCGTCGTCAGTAACTGTCTTACTGACAAAAGGCGGTTAACCTCCTTCATAAGCTCCGATGTGAAGTTCGAGCCCCGATCACTCAAAATTTCCCTCGGGAACCCATAACGCGAAACCAATTCCAAAAGACCCTCTGCAACTTGGATACTGACAATAGTTCTCAGTGGAATAGCGTCAGGATAACGAGTGGCCACGTCAACCAGAGTAAGCACATATCTATTGCCTTTGGCGGATACTGGAGAGATTGGCCCCACAATGTCAATAGCCACTCGCTGAAACGGTAGGTCGATGGCTGGCATCTTTCCCAGAGGTACGGGACCAACTCTTCCCTCGGAACTGTGCGCTGGCATACGTCACATGAGCGAACAAAGCGCTCAACGTCACTCTGAACACCCGGCCAAAAGAACTCCTCGGTGATCCTAGACAGCGTTTTTTGAACACCCTGGTGTCCGGCCATAATGGCGTCAGGTCCTAATCGTAGTACGGTCTCTCGCATATCTCTTGGTAACACCAGCTGTTGGACCCGCCTTGAACTAAATATGCATTCCCTGTGCAGAAGACCATTTACCAATTGATACTCGAATGACGTCCCACTCTTCTTTCTTTTCACTTTTTCCCCGACTCTTTCGAAGCAAGCCTTCAAGCTCGGATATTCCTTTTGCCTAATTGCAATTTTGCCCGGTGTAACGCTCAGGCACATCGCAACAGGAGCAGAGAGCGGACGCTGTGTTGCTCGGGCTGTCGCTTGAGCTCTTGTCTCCACTGCCGACGAAAAACTGGCTGCAGCCGTCTGAGCTGTCGCAGGCCTTTCCTCCTTTGGATGTTCTTCACCGTTGAGCATCCTCCAATCGGGATCGGGGTCTTCAACGCTTCTTGCACCCGTAATGTTTCCCAAGATGAGATCGTAGATGGGTTGGTCTACACATTTCGCCACTACCTGCCCAGTATAATATGGCGTGGACACTAGAATCCTGGCTTCAGGAAGGTACCTTACTGTGCTATCTACAAGAGTGACGGCCGACGCTTCCCCTGTAAGATCCTCGTCCTTCACCAGGCTTCTACGAACGAAGACTGTGTTAGCTCCGCTGTCTCTAAGAACCAATATAGGACGGTCCGCTATTTGCCCAACCACCACTGGCCTTGCTGCTTTCGACTTGGGTGTTCCACTCACTGCCTGATTTTCCAGCGGCGTTTGCTCTCCTTTCAGCTGTGTAACTTCTGATGGCGTGACAAGTTCTACCCTAGAGTCGACAACGCATGCAGCTCGGTCCTGCGTTCTGTATCGGCACTCATCCAGAGTATGCCCCTCCTCTTACAACCTTGACACACAATCTGTATTTTTTGGGCAGCACTACTAGTTCGACAGTCAGCTGCACGGTGTCCCACCTTGCCGCAGAGAAAACACCTTACTGGCGCCTTAGATGCACTGCCATATGCTCTTGGTTTTGCCGCATCTGTCTCTAAGGTCTTTTGGGTTTCCTCCTTTGCCTTACTCAAGCTTTTAACCCTTGAGCCTCGAGGAATCGGTCAGCAGTGTCGGCTAACTCTTCCAACGAACACAACTTTCTTTCCTTTAAGCTGCAACGCGCTAAAAATTGCTCTGTGACCAGCTTGTCACGCACACCTTCAAAACTCTTTTCTGTGTTTGACATATCAAGCCACCTATCAAAATAGTTGATCAGCCTGCAGGAAAACTGCTTAGCGGTTTCCGAATCCTCAGGTTTCGCGGTGCGAAATCTCTCACGGAAACCCTCAGCCGTAAGCCTGAATCTTTGGAGGAGTGCCTTTCTGACTTTCTCGTAGTCCATGGAATCAGCAGCAGGCATCCTTCCAAAAACATTCAGCGCCTCTCCGACTAAACACATGCTCAATGCTGTGGCCCATTCACAGCGCTCCCAGCCTTGCCCCAAAGCTATCCGCTCGAATCGTTGCAGATATGCATCCAAATCATCTCACTTGTTATCAAAAGGAGCCATCAGCTTCCTTGGGCAAACTCTGGCTGGTCTAGGAGATTCTGTACCCGCTAAGGAACGCTGATCATTGTCTGTGATCTCCTCATATCCTCCCGCGACGTGCGCCTGTTTCCACAAAATAAACTCCTCCTCCCGTTCTATCCTTCTTTACTCATGTTCTTCTGCCTCTCGAGCTCTTCTCTCTGCCTCGCGAGATCTTTTCTCTTCTCGCTCTTCCGCCTCGCGAGCTCTTTTCTATTCTCGCTCTTCTGCATCATGAGCGTCTGCGTGTGCTTGCGCCCTTTCCTCTCTCTGCCTATCTGCCTCCTCTTTCTGCCTCTTTCCCTCCTCGTCATATAGACGCATCGCCTCTTCTTTGCTTAACCCAAGCTTGAGCGCCAGTTCTAACGTTTTTTGCCAAATCCATACTTTCTGCCGTCGAGAGATCGTAAAAATCCGAGACAAAGCAAAAAAGAAAAAGAAAATGTAACCTGGCACAGGCTCGCCACTTATCTTTGTCACGGATCTCTCCGGAGAAGACTCGGACCGGAAGAATGGACTAGGCGACGGGTGTACCCACACAAACGCACATTTAATGCACCCTACGTGGCACACACACTAGAACACAAAACTAACAAAACTAACACAAAACACAAAGACTATAAATACACACGACCCGGGCACACTGCTACTAGCGTCTACTACTAGTGTTCTACTATTAACGGTCTGCGTTCGTGCTCACGGTTGGTTCGGTGTGGCTGCGGCGTTGTATGGATTCAGCAGGCGGCGTCGAGGCGGCGTTCGGCGTGCTTGGGCTGACGTTGCTGGCGGCGTTCGACGTGCTTGGGCTGGCGTCGCTGGCTCCGTCGTACAAGCTCCAGGTGCAAGCGCCCGTGGAGGTGATGCCGGTATTGTTGGCGTGGGTGGCAACAGCGCTGGCGACACCCCTGGCCGTAGCAGGTGGTAGCGTCCTCTGTCGACTCCCCAGAACGGGTTCAGGCACGGCAGGAAGTCCACGATGCGGAGTCGTAGAACGCGAGCTCACCGGAGCAGCAGCCGGCGTCGCTCTCTTCCAGCCAAAGTGTCCCTGACCCGCCGGAGACTCCGCTTCTCTGATGTTCCCCCCTTCTGCCTCGCTCTCACTCGCCCTTTTATAGCCTCGGTGTTAGTCCACTTATGCCTTGTCGTCGTCTTCTTCTCTTGTCCACCAATCATCTCTCTCCACCTCACCGAATGCTTCTCCACCAAATCATCTCCCTCCAGCTCACCGAATGCTTCTTCTTCCTCTTCTTTATTCTTCGGTTAATTCGCGCCGTCTTCTTCACACCTTTTTCCTTTAAAATTTAATTTAGGTTCCTTAATATATGTGACAAGCTTCAAGACCGAAAAAGCGTTCTCTACCCAATCCGGTCACTATCAGTTCGTCTATATGCCTTTCCGCATTAAGACAGCATCGGCTATCTTTACGCGCCTGATGCGCATTCTGTTACAAGGCATAGACAATGTCATTTATTACATCAAAGATGTGCTCGTAGTGACCTCTAACAGGGTAGAGCATATTTGGACATTAAAAAGGCTATTTAGCATGGTGCGCGAGGCCAGCCTCACGATCAAGCCGCAGAAGATTGAAATCGGAGCCACTAACATCTCTTTTCTTGGGCACCAGCTTGAAGAAGACACAATCCGACCATTGAAAGCGGTGGTGGAAAAGCTTGCCAACATGCCGCCTCCAAAGATGAAGATGCAAGTGCGTTCCTTTTTAGGGCTTTCCGGATACAACCGTGATTTCATCCCGGGCTATGCCGACAAAGTCCAACCGCTCGTGGATGACACGAAAAAATGAACGCAACCTTGTCTCTTGGACGCCACAGCGACGAACCGCTTTTATAGAGCTCGAGAACGCGTTAACTTCCAGGCTCGAATCCGCCTTTTTTCACGACGCGACTGCGCATGCGCCCATCCCCTGGCGGCGGTGTCGCGAAAGATATTGGAAGAGTCACTCGCTCCACTCGAGACCGGTCGTGGAAGTGTAAACAAACCGGCTTCCTACGCGAGGTGCGTTGCTGCAGCCGGCGGGCGTTCAGCGCGATGCATTTGGCGATACCTACGTAATGTGTTGCATACGGAAGCAATGCCCAATATGTAAAGGGAAGTAAACTCGGATTTTTTCGCTTTACGAGCGCTTCCCGGGACAGCCTTCGACGCGAAGCGTGGATAAAAGCAGTTCGCCGGCTCGACGATCGTGCCTCTCTTGGGCACCGTCAAGACTGTGTGGGAATCACTTTGTGACAGGTACGAACGAGGTACTGTGTTTAAATGCGTGTGCAGTCTATCACGAAGTGTTTTATTCATGGGCAGGAAGGCCTCGAATGTCACTGCGGCACCTAGACTTCGTTCCGACGCTTTTTGCTTTCTCAAGCGATAAGGCCAAATGGGCAAGTGCTGTGAGCCTCTTTCAACGCGCGATGGAGTGGGCAACGAGAAAGAAGCTACTAGAGCATTCACGCATGGTGCTAAAATTTTGTCATAATCTCCTATGGAAATTTCCTTCTTTATGCCACTACACCCTGGCCAATCCCTCCGTGTCGGTATGTGCCATGTATTAAGAGGCAGAAGAAGAAGAAGGTGCGTTATGCGTGTGTTCGAATCATATCCATGATGAGCTCTGCGTGGTATCGCCGGAATGGATTAATGTGCGCCTCTCGCGCTCGTCTTTATGGACTCGCATGCTTGTTTAACCTATGCAGCGTTGTGTTGTGGGAAAATACAGTGAAATGCTAGCAGAGCTGCTTTGTTGCGAAAACGCTTGTGCTTTTATAGCTCGTGTAGCTATTCTGCAGCGCTTGAGCACAACGATTGCTTCTGAAAACTTGTCCCCAGTCGTTTTCTGTACTACGGCGTGCACGATGTAGTATCCACCTTTCATGAATGGCAGGTATATAGAGCGGAAAACGCCAACCTCACTGATCGGGGATATTTCATTGAACATTATGTTCCGAATGTAGCCTTCATCTCTGAAGCGGCGGCTCTTGCTAGCTGGTGTTCGCATCGCATGCCGGATGATCGGAGATACTGAAGAATTTGCTTCTCGGTGGGCACTACAGCCTGCCTCGGTCTTCGCACCAAGCCATCAGTCAAGCTTAGAAATTCTCCAGGTACCAGGTGCTGTCCAGGACACGCCATCGTTGACAGATTCCAACAAAACGTGCTCCGCAGCGGCACTCAGTCCGGCCGGGTTGGGCGCGCAGTACCCTACCAGTGAGCTTCCAGCGTTGTACTCGAGGTGGCAGCACAGGAAAATGAAAAAGGCGGATTCTCACTAAGCAGTTCGTGTTTCACACGGATGCTTCCGATGCCAGCATAGGCGCCGTCCTCCTGCAGGAGCATGATGGAATCCTTCACCCGGTATTATATGCGAGTGGACGGTTGCTACCTCACGTGTCTCGCTACTCAGCGATTGAACGCGATTGCTTGGCAAATTTCGGTGCTGTTTAAAATTCCACATATTCTTCTACGGGACGTTCTTCATCATTCAGACTGACCACCAACCATTGCAATGCTTAACAAAGGCAAAACAATTGAACAGCAGGGTACTGCGTTGGAGCCTAAGATTGCAAGAGTATACCTTTCGTGTTGAGTACATCAAGCGCTGGAAAAACATAGGCGCCGATTGCATGAGTCGTTTGTAAATTATCGGAGGGTTATGCCCAAGGTACTGTGCTACTATCTGCTGTGTTTGTAACGGGTACCTGTACCAACGCACGGGGTAGTGTTTGTGGGTTGTTCTTCTTCTTCTTCTTTCATTCTCCGGTTATGTGTCGTTCACAGTGTACACGTTCACCTTTATGGTACAGACGTGTTTAAGGTTTGTGTTCGATGTTTTGTATGATTTTTATCTTCCCTTCTGCCAGATATATAATCTTCGAACCCATGTTCTCTCTGTGCGCGTTTCCATGTGCCTCCATGTGTCATTGAGTAAAGTTCCTTTTGTTACTTCGGAAGCCTCTAACCTGTCTGTTTACCATATGAACATTAGTGTTGTGTGCACCAACGGCAGTTTCTTTCTATGTGAAAAAATTTTCCAAAAGGGGGCATATGTGATGTGCACACGAAATCTTCGCGGGATTTTTGAACGCGATGCGTCGACAGTGATGCGCCGGACAGCGGAGCACTGCGCGTGCCATTCCAGCCTTGCGCGTGTGCGCGTGCGAATGGTGTGTGCGAGGCGACGGCGACAGGGAGCGTGGCGCGCAGCAGGAGTGGAGAGCTAACGTGTCAGAAAACCGAGGTGTCAAGGGAGACAGCGCAGCGGAGGTCGTGTCATTCAAGCGTGGAGGTGGCAGCCGTCGAACGTTGGGTCCGTGCTGCCGTGGACCTCCCTTGGATCCCCGAAACAAGCCTCCGGCGTCCCTTTCAAGTTTGGGGGTGGCAGCCGATGAACTGAGGGTCCGTGCTGCCAGAAGGTACTTTTCTATAGCCTACTTTAAGCCTCGGGCATTTCGTGACGCCGTCGACGGGACCTGGCTGCGTTTTCCTGCCACTGCCATGTTCTTCGTGCTGTTGACTGCATTCCACCGGCGTCTTCCTGCAGTTTTCTCCGCTCCTAATACACCTGGCTCTCTTTCGCCGTTTCCGTCCACGCAAATTCAGCGACACGTCGGAGTTCATCAACGAGCGTTCCGTCCTGTCTACAAGGCATCTCCTGTTCACCTGGGTTGCTCAGTACCGGGTGAACTCTTTCCTTGATTCTGTAGTGTTGTACTTAAGTGCGCGTTTTTCTTGTTTTCGTCCCTGTTTCTTATTGGCCCTGTTCCTTTAAGTTATAAATACGGCTTTGTTTGGTTCTGTTTGATCTCTGTGTGCTCATGTTCGAACCAGCACGCGATAGCGTTCCCCTTGGGAAAGTCGGGGATGCGCTACCAATTGGCGATAGCTCTGCAGCCGTTCGTTAAACACAAATGCATTAAGGATTATTAACCGAGCGCTAGACGAGTGCAACAGCCTGGGCCGTTCGGCCACTCCCAAATCACTTAATGCCCTCGTTGGTCCCAGCACCTACCCCACTTGCCCGCAGTCTAACTCGGGTGGATGATGGTTCACTGAGACAGCTCCAGTCCGGAGTGCCCCCTCCCCTGTACCTGCGGTAAGGCACCAGCGGCATAGCCGCACTTTACCAACTTCCGACAAGTGTCTCCACTGTGCTGCACCAGTACCGGACATGGCATGCTGTGAGAGGGAAGGTAGTCATGGTTGCGATGTTGAACAGCAAAAGCGAGAGCACAGCGCTCTGAGGAGTGCCCCTGGTCCCCATCCGGTAAGGTCCGTACTCCTGATCATCGATCCAGAGCAGGGCCTGTCTGTGGGAGAGGAAGTCCCGAAAGTAGCTGAACGACTTACCACCGCAACTGGCGCGGCTGAGGTTGGACAATATGCTGCCGTGGTCGACGTTATCAAGAGCGCCATTAAGGTCTAATGCCAGAATAGCGCAGTCTCTGCGTGCGGTCATCCGAGGAGTGACGGTGTCCTTGCGGAGTTGTAAGGGTACGTAATGAGCCGACATGTGCGAGCGGAATTTATACATGGTGTCTGCAAACAGACCGTTGGATTAGAGATAGGAAACAACCTGTCTCTAACCATCGTCTCCATGAGTTTCCCAACACAAGAGGTTAGCTATATGGGTCTCAAGTTGTCAAAGTGTACTGTTTTTTGACTGAAAGTTACGAGGGAGGTTTTCCATTCGCAAGGTAGCGGTAGCCTGTCCCAAATCGAATTGATGTAGTCTAGGAGTTGGCTATATACCTTTTTTGGCAGGTTCGGATGCAACCTAACTGTTATGCGATTGCGACAGGGAGCCGTGCACGTTTTCATCTTGGATATGGCCGCTTTCAAGTCATAGAGCGCGAAAGCGGCGTCCAGGTCCGTGTTAGGTTGTCCTCCATACTGGAATTCAGGACCTTGTGGGTCCTTTGTGCAGCATAGGTGGCAATCACACAGATCCTGCACTGAGCTGCACGACAAATGAGCGCTAGGGTCATAACTAAGAAATTTTTGTAAGCGAGTAGAGATGTTCAGAACTTTATAACAATCATATACAAGAGTAGGTTATGAGCGCCTATAATACAAGTTAGCGCAAAGAAAGAAGGTATGCATGATAGCATGCAGGCGCGTCGATGTTTCCAGCCCCGAAACAACCAATGTCGGACCGACTGCGCCGTTCATTTGGCTTGACGCGTTTTCTCATATATAGAGCTCGTATTTACGCTGCGTAAGAGTTCAAGTTCCCAGAAACACAGATGTAAGCAAGTTTCAGGCGCGTGGTTTTTCCGGGCTTGCGCCACGGAACATGTGAGACCTACAGCGCTTTTGTGTGGGCAGCCCCTGCTGAGCTTGACGAGGTTCTTCCCGCTTACAGACCGCGTTTATTTGGCAACGGCTTTCAATTAACCGACAAAGGACCCATATGGGCAACATGCGGGTACGCCTGTCTGGCTTCGCCGTCACGGCTGATTTAAGACCTACAGTAATTTCGGGTGGGCAGCCCAATTTCAGTTGGAGGAAGCTTTTTCCACAAAGAGCTAAAATTTATGCTGCGTCTGGTCTCAAGTACACTGCAAGGGAGCGTTGTGAAGTAGATGCAGAAAATTGGTCTGAATTAGCCCTAGCAGGCTCGATATGAGACCTATGTCACATGAACAGGGGCAAGCCCAATTCCGTTATTGTTCATCCCCGCTTCTTGCCAATCTGCAGTCGATTTAGTTATAAGACGGGCTGCTCCAACCCCCTTGCCCAAGTAGGACCTACAAGAGCCCCACACAGCGGGGTACGTCACTGTCTTAACTACCTTTACGTGTGGCAAACTGTACGACAAAACACAAGCGCGTGACGAGTGGAACCCAGCAATTTCTTGAACGAGTACCCCAATCTCACAAGAGGAAGGCTAAATAGTATAGCCTTGTCGCTCACTTGAAACGGGAAAAAAATTAGCTGATAGTGTCATCAGGACGAATTTAGCGGTCATTTTTAAAGAAATATATACAGCGCGAACACAAAAGACCGACGAAGGAAGGACAATGAAGATGAAGACGTTGTTCGACCTACTGTCACCTCGGCTGTGGTTATTTACCTAATTTTGCGTAATTTACGTAGTAATATTTGAACATTCGAGGACGGCTGCATTTTCAAAGTGGTACTGTCCCTATGGGAAGAGTACAGCTGCTCCGACGCCGGCATGTCTAAAGAGACCACGGCAATTTAAGGAGGCTGGCTCGGAAGAAGCGGCCATAGCTTACTAAGCCGTGGAGCGACCAGAACATGGAGACGGCCAAACGTCCAGCGAGACCTCATCACTCAGTGGGGATGAGTTAAGGATCGTGGACGGTGACGAGTCAGTGGCTGATACGGCTGACGTGGACAACGAGGGCTTCAGTTGGTGAGTAATTGCAAGCAACGAACGGTCGTGATCCCGATAGTGGTTGAGCCCACAAAGATAGGGATTTTTTTAAGAGAGAGGAATCCCATCTTGCTTTTCGAGGCCATTCAATTACTTTTGGAATCAGCTCCGATTTGTAGTCGAATCACCATGCAAGGGGCTCTTCGTCTGGATGTCTCAACGGAAGAGCAGTTTGACAAGCTCCTGCAGTGCTCTAAGATTGCTGACATCAAGTTAAAGTGCGGTTGCCCCATTCCTACATAAAGAACACCTGTGTTATCAAGGGTTTACCAAAGTAGTATTCAGAAGGAGATCTACCTGATTACTTGAAACCACAAGGCGTCCTGCACGTGAAACTGATCGTGGGTCGTGTGGAGTCTCCAGAAAAAAATGGGCTGCGAAACCTGCCAACTCTATCGTGCTGGCATGCGCTCCCAACTCAGAGCTCCCCGAAAAAATCGATCTGGGATTCACAAAAAACGCAGTTGTCGATTTCACTGAAGCTCCTCACGGTGATTTAGATGCAACGGTTTGGGCATGTGGCCCAAGTTTTCATAAAGGATCGACATTGTAAGCGGTGCGGTGGCGACCACGACTTTAAAGCCCGCAAGGCCGATTTTGCTTGCGCCAATAGTAGTGGGGATCAACCAGCGAGTTTCGGAGGCTGCGCCTTCCATGTGAGCGCTCTGCACCGTCGAATATCCTTCAGATTTGGTCCCAAAACCCAACCGAATAAGAAGCCTGTGCCAGGATTTGACGAGTTCCCACTGTTGGAGTCTGATGTTGAGTTACCCAACAATGTCCTTAAGAGACCCGAGTCCAGCACGACGCCAAGGTTCTTTGCATGCGAATCGGTTATTCGACCTCCAGCAGAAAGTGTCTATGTTCCTGAGCGACCGGATCTGAGCCAGACTAGATGGCAAAGTGGACTCTCATATGCACAAGTGACAAGAAAACCAGCTACTGCGGCCAAAAGTGTGTCCCCGTCGGCATCTTTTGTTGATGTTGTGAGTGCGTTGCGCAAAATAAGGAGTTCAAAGATGAAGGTGTGTCTGGCCTTCTTCATGTTTTGTTTGGGGCCTTGCGTTTACATGTTTCAGCGATGCCACCTGGTAACCTGAAGAACTTCCTACAGGTGGCGCTTTTTTTGAGTCCTTGATTATCACCTTCGCAGCAAACATCCATTCGATCTAATATGGATGGTGTTCAACATCATGGATATAATATCCACCAAAAAGTGCCGTTAGTATGGCTATGGAACTGCGCTGGGAGTTTAAGCTGGTGAGGTAAAGTAAAGCTATTCTTGAATGAGACGTGTCTCAGTATTGGCCCTGTCGGAAGCTGGCCTGCCAAGTGGGAGACGTTTGACTGAATATGTCGGCCATAAAAACTGCAACATAAAGTTATTTCCTGCAGGAAGTGCCGCGCTTTACATAAGGAGAGAAATTCCACATGTTTCTTTAAGCGTTACCGATCTTTGCACGGATGATATTGAGGTAGCGGCTGCGAGAATAAAGCCCGGCTATCGCAGCCTTTCTATTGCATGCGTGTACGTGTTCCCGCGGAAGAAGGTAGCATTGGATGTTTTTTCTCCTGCAGCTCTGCGGCAGCTGCCCAGCTCCTGGAATAATCTGCAGTGATTTCAGCGCCCATCATGCCGTCTAGGGAGACAGGAACACGACTACCCGTGGCCGCAAACTCGTAGACGCTTTTGACAGTTTGGACGTGTGTGTTGCCAATGAAGGAAGCGCCACTTTCTTTCGGCCTCCAGCCTCAGCGACAACTATAGACCTGACTCTGCATTCACCTGACGTCCGCGTGAGGTTGTCAACAACGTCTAACCGCAAGGGAAGTGATCATTATCCAATGTTTTGCTTGCTGCCGACTTTCGTATACGTGGCCCTAAAATCAGCAAAGTGGTCAACTGGGAGAATTAGAGAGAGCACCTCGAACATGTATCTAGTGATGTTACTGACAAAATGATTTCTAGTAAGATGGCAGCAACAACGGTGGTTAAGTTAACTGATCATTTTCCTGCCCGTTTTTAAAACTCAAGAACCTTTGCGCAGCGAGAAGGGCGGAGCGACAACTCATGCGGAAGAAGGACAACAGGGACTGGAAGACAACCTTCAATTGGATGAACTCTGCCATTCGACGGCACACGAACAAGCTCTACAGGTCCCAATGAGCCTCATTCTGCGCTAGTGTGACTGTGTTCTTACCGATTACGAGAATATGGCGAGTTATTGGCAGCCTTACTGGTGAATCCTTCCTTTGGAAGACATTTGGAGCTCTTGAAATACGCAAGGAAAAACCTATTGCATGCTTGGCAGAGGAATGTGCAGACGCGCTTGCACGCGGTAATTCAGGAATGGATATATATACACCCCTTGCCTCCTCCAGGTCTATCATGAGCGTAGCGTTCAGTTCACGCTTATGGAGCTTTCGACTGCGCTCAGTGGCCTGTGCCACCGGTGTGCACCAGGTCCCGACGGTATCACTAACCAAATGCTGCATAACCTCAATCAATCGAGTTTTCGAGACTGTCGATGTTCCTCCGTCATGGAAGGTGGCATATGTTGCTCTAGTACTGGAGACTGGCAAAGACATGACGGACCTTACAACGTATCGCCCTGTGTCGTTGACCTCCTGGGTAGATAAGTTGGTAGAGAAGCTGGAAAATGATTGCTTATCGTGGTTGCTTTTGGACAGCAACGCACTGCCAGCATGTATGACAGGATTCCGCCGAGGTCTTAGTGCCGAGGATAGCGTCTTAGGCTTTATGAGTCACATTGAACACCAGGGAGCTTTCGGCCTTTCCACCTTAGCCATTTTTCTTGACGTTGCAAAAGCTTATGGCAACGTGCTTCAGAGCCCAATTCTGAACAGTTTGCAAGGAATGGGCCTACGGGGCCATATGTTAAGATTCATTTACACGTTTACCAGTGATCGTGCGGTTCGTGTACGGTTAGGGAGTACCTTAAGCTACGAAACGGTTTTATCACGAGGTGGGACTCAAGGAAGTGATCTTTCCCCCACGCTCTTTAACGTCCTAATGGCTGGTCTTCCATATTAGCTGCAAAAAAATTGCAGGCAAGTGCGTATATCAATATATGCTACAGACATTTGTATTTGGATTACCGGCTACCAACACAAGCCATTAGCCCTGATAGCTGGACAGGCTCTACTTTCGGCACAAGCTTACCTTCAACGTGTGGGAATGTCTCTATCAGTGAAAAAATCCTTATTTATTCTGTTTCTAGGTTTAGGAAGACGTCAAGCGTGGTTGAAGATAGACCTTGGTAAATTTTGCATCCGCCTATTCAATCACACGTGTTTTGTGGGCGTCATGATTGACACCTGTCTACAGTGGCGAAAAGCGGTCAACGCAATTGTCTTATCGTCTTCGCGTCTGAATGTGATCCGTAGAATTGCAAGCGGGCAAGGGGGAAATCATCCTTCTTCAATGGTCAAACTTCATGAAATGCTGGTGATCAGTCTCATAATGTATCAATTACCTTTAATTTCTCGCTCGGCTTCACAGCATGAAGAACTCCAAGTTTTGCATAGAAAGGACAAAAAAAGAGCGATTGGAGTTCCTCAAGCGCCTGCGAACAAGGCAGTCCTTCATGAGTCTCTATCGAAACCCTTTAGCCTTGTCGCTTCTCAGAGACTACTAATGCATCTTGGCCGCCTAGGAGAGTTGGTAGCTGGGCAATCTCTTTTCTAGCGGCTCGGCAAGGTATGAGTCGAATGCCTACTTGGCACTTTGTACTCTTTGTTCTTAAGGCCTCAATTTTCGAAGGCAAAGGAAACGGTCGAAACCTCCTTTGTCTTTTCCGACACTGAACTGTAAGGTCACAATTCCCCATGTAAGCGCCAACTGCAGCTCTCCTTTGGCAGCAACGCGTTCGCGCGTACTTAAACATTTGGAAAAAGAGTATGTCCACCATCTTCAAATTTTCGTGGAAGGTTCTGTGGACAATGTCAAACCAGCTAGCGCAGCGGATTTTTGCATTCAACCTTTGGCCTGTGGGTGGTCTGTACGCTTTACTGCTATCGTATCCTCCACAACGGCCGAAAGTGCTGCTATTGAGGTGGCTTTACGGAAGTTAGGGTCTTGTCCGGCTCATCCTGTTGTCATTCCAAATCTGTCCTTCAGAGGTTTGAGCGCGGCTTTCCAACTGATGCTTTGTCTATAAGCTCTCTACGCTTGGTCCTGAATCTGCACAGCAGAGACTTTACTCTATATTTCCAATGGGTGCCCTCTCACATAGGCAGAGACAATGAGGTGGCAGGTAGTCTTTTCCCATAAAGCTCTAGTAAAAATGCATCAAAAAAGTACCCCAAGATGAAAAAAGCACTCTTCAGAGAAATGGTGCTTGATCATTTCAGCATCCTGTGGAGTGCGCCCCACAAGCCACGTTTGACCAAGGGACTGAGAAGATGACAGGCGACCCTACTACATCTAATTGGTACGGGCTCTGCTCTTACTCCTGCCAGGATGCAAAAGACGCGCATGGCATCGTCTCCGCTGTGTTCGTTATGAGGTCTGTGCGGGGATATAGAACATTATATTATTTACTGCCCAGAGTACACCGCGGAAAGGTATGTGATGTTCGCTTCCTTCAAGAAGACCGGAGCCCTTCACCGTACAGTTCAGGACATTGTCTACCCGAGTGGAAACCAGACATGCAGAAGGGGGGCTGCACGCCTTCTTTTAACATTCCTGCCGGCAATGATCCTCTCTTTAAATCGTGACAGCAGCAACGGACTATGGTCTACTGTGATTGAATGTGTGCATAGATGGTGTCTTCTGGAGTGCACTATACTATACCCTGAGTGAACGTGTGCATGGATGGTGGCACTGCATGGGCGATATTCTACTGTGACTGAATATGTGGATAGATGGTGACTTCTTGATGGGACTATGTTCTACTCTGATTGAATGTGTGCATAGATGGTAACTGCGGGAGTGGAATATGTACTACTATAAGTGACTGTTCACATAGTGGGGCAGATTTGACAGGTTCTAGGTCATTATTAACATATGACTGATGCTACGGTGCAGCAATTTCAGGAAGAATAAAGAAGGCTGATCCCAGCTGTAGCATACGAAATCTCAACTCAGCTCAGGACCGAGAAAGAAGAGGCGAACAATGCAAGCGCTGTCTTGCAACTAAAATTTCATTCAAGAGGTAAAACATAAAAAAGCACCTGAAAAACGGCACATGATCAGCAATCACATTAGAAAATGAGCACAAGCGACAAAAATTCCATGCGGAAAAATTATGATCTATGGCGCATCAGTTGTTGTTCATGAACCGCATCTCCGAATCGCACCTTGCACACTGCACTAGTGAGGGCATTTTAAATTCCACATCGCATCTTTAGTGCTGATGGTCAGGCACAAAAGATTTAAGGTGTATTTGATTTGTAAAGATGATGTTTAGTGACTCCTGAAGTGACGAAGCCACTGGTCCCAGCCATTGCCCACACGGCGTCCGGGAATAACTTGGGCGCACTCACCTTCGTCCTCCCCATGATGTGTCCGAAGCTGCGCAGTGGCTGGCTCAGGTTCTCTGGAGTGAAATACGAGGAGAATAAACAAAATGCAACCAGGCCCGTCTGTTTCTCTTCATTTGGACGCATCTTAAGCGCTCAAATTTAAAGCCTGTCGATGAACGCAGAAGTAGGCGCGACCACAGGGTCACCCTTTGTTCGCGCACCCCGGCTGCGCTCATGAAAGGCTACTCTGCTTCCGGCCTGCTCAGCACGTGTCGAGGCTGCGCTTTCCTGTATATGCCATGTGATTTCGCAACACAGATGGCGCCATTGACGACTACAAAGGGCAAATTTGACGCTATCCAATGCCAGCACTGGTGCTTGTCGGCTGGCCTCGACGCTTCCTTTCATTTGGAGAATTCCACAGTTCCGGGATAGTGGAGATATGAAATTTGGGAGTCCAGTTTTGACGTCCGAACGCAGGCAGTGCAGACGGGAGGGCCCCAAGTACGGCATGCTTTAAGCTTCTGTATTGGAGAAGGCCAAAGGAGAGGCGAAGGCATCATCAAAAGTCGTCAGCAGAAAGCACGGCTTATAATCACCACTGTTGTTTCGAGACAGTGATTCTGGACGGACGTTAAGGAGTACCTTAATGTCTTGCTTTTAGCCTCTGACATTTTACTGTATAGCCGTTTTTTAGTGGCTTCTGACTCGGCCTTCGCGTCGCTTCGTTACTGTCGCCCATGCCATCACCTCTACCATCATCTTCATGCGCATTAGCCCATTTGTGGTACCAATGCCGAATATATTTCCCTCTATTTTGGCCTGTCTTCGTAAAGTTTTGAAACGCCAATGAGTTTACCCCTGCTCTTAGTGCCGACCCTGTGCAACATTTCAAGTCCGCTTCCCTCAAAGATATATGCCGTTTATTCTCGTGTCCGCTTTATGGTTAAAAAAATTAAGCACATGGTATTGATTCTGTATAATATACTTGAACCATTATTGACTGGCCCAACCTAATTAGAGTGCTATGAAGTAAATTATCCCAATCAAATTATTATGGCTACGGGGAAAACAGGGCAAGCATGACAAACAACATATCTAGCAGAGAGTGCACATAGGTCTATAAGAACTGTTTATATTACCCTTGAGCTGGGACTTATGTTTATATTGAACTATGATTTTGATGGTTAATGAATGGGAGAATTATTATCGCAGCCAAAACAGAAGAAACTGAAAAGCCAAACGCGAAGAACACCACTCAGCGTTTTGAATTATGCAGGACACACTGCTAAGTCTTCGGAGAATCAATTGATGATTCAATGCGCACTGGTTCAGTTATTTCTTAGTTTCATTTCTACTAAGAAATGAAGCGCCAACAGAGACAATACGTAGAAGTGTCACGGACAATTCTTGTCCGTGTCACTTCTACGTATTGTCTCTGTTGGCGCTTCATTTCTTAGTAACATGCACCAACTAGCCCAGCAATAAGTTCTACTTGAATACCTTTCATTTCTACCCCTACCTGTTACTTTCGTGATCCGGCCTGGTGCCTTAGTGGCTATGTCTTTAGGCTTTCAGCAGCTGAGCCCAAGGACGCCAGTGCGAATCCCGCCCAGTGCAGTCGTATGACGATAATGGTCAAATGCCAACAGTCCCATGTTTTCCATAATGTCATTGCACGTCAAAAAACTCAGGTGGTTAAAAATAACCCGGAGCATGCCTTAATCAGAGGCTGCGTGACAACAAACACTGGTGCGGACAGCATGCTGGCAAGCGTGCTAAACGTTCAGGGGTAGCCAACTTCGAAGAAAATCTCTACGTGTAGGAAAAATAGCAACGATTAAGGCCTGCGAGATGACAGAAGCCCGTGACAAGTCAGTGGACCGCAAATAGCTTTGGAAACAAGACAGTTTACTCTGTGTTCTCAGATTCTCCTGAACGTTACCTTTTTAGGCCGAAAACGACGTTAAGTGCCGTTTTCTATCAGTGTAAAAGAAATTTGAACACTTCCGTATCGCGACTGTCAATTAAACATACAAGCATTTGTGGCTGGTAAAGCAGTGGTGGATGAAAGGTCTAGTAGATTTGGTTATCAAATGCTCTCTGACGTTAGTAGAGCATAAAAACTACAGGCATGGACAGGAGAGACCGTACAAAAGTGCTAATTCTAAGCTAATCTTTACTCAGCGGCCAGGTATGGCAAGCTCCGTGGAAACCAAAAATAAAACCAAATACTCTCGATCCAGGCACACAAATATTTCCGTTCGGCGTACCGCCAACGATAGGGATTTACTTCTGTCCTCAAGGCAATCGTTACTCGTTGAGGCAGTCAACTTTCGCCCATACGCCCCCGTGAGCTTGAAAAATCCCGCAAGTAAGCTGATTTGCAATATTGTAAGAACAACAGCGAGCAATTCACGCCTGAGACTCGTCTCTTTAAAACACAAATTTAATGAAAGATTTAAAAGCTTAAACCTATCGAGCAAACGGGTAGCTTGTGGCGGTGTGGGGCCAGAAACGAAGATTCTTTACAAAGTATAGACACAGAGGGCACAATAATGCAACTGTTACCTCTTTCTGAAGGTCTTAGTTGTGCCCAAAATTCCGCACGTGTGGCCTGCATATTATGGTTTCGGAATCTTTGTCAACCAAAAGCGCGGTGGCACTGCAAGCACGCGGTACGATAATCTGCTCGTCTACTTTTTGCAGATAGCTGTCACCTTGCTGCTGGTGCCAGCAACCTACGGACCGCAAGACTATGCAACACAGACATCGTTAACCCGACTCTCCGATGAATGTGAACACCACGTGCTGACGGCTTTACCAAAGCTGGACTGCCGCGGCATCAACCATGACTACCCAATTCCTGGAACACAGAGCGCAGACTCAGAATTCGGCGCACCCCTGGCGGCAAACCGGACGCGTATAAAAGTACGCCACAGGCATCACGGCACCATTGGGCGCGGCGGCACTGCAAGCATGCGGTACGATAATCCGCTCGTCTACTTTTTGCAGATAGCTGTCACCTTGCTGCTGGTGCCAGCAACCTACGGACCGCAAGACTATGCAACACAGTCATCGTTAACCCGACTCTCCGATGAATGTGAATACCACGTGCTGACGGCTTTACCAAAGCTGGACTGCCGCGGCATCAACCATGACTACCCATTTACTGGAACACAGAGCGCAGACTCAGAATTCGGCGCACCCCTGGCGGCAAACCGGACGCGTATAAAAGTACGCCACAGGCATCACGGCACCTTTGGGCGCGGCGGCACTGCAAGCATGCGGTACGATAATCCGCTCGTCTACTTTTTGCAGGTGAGCAAAAAATTTGGCAAATGTATTCGGTCAGATGATCCATTCTTGGTAGTGCTGCCGTGCCCAAGGCTGCTGTGTCCTTTGCTGTATGATTTGGCACCTTATGTACGAAAACAACTTCTGTTGGCTGGAGACATCGAGTCAAACCCTGGCCCCGACATGGCCCAAGTGATGAAACAACTTCAAGAAATAGCGACGGACCTCAAAGAAATCAAGGAGAAACGTTTAACTTCCATAGACGAAAACTTAGAAAATTTTGCTATCCTCGATAACAAGATCTCGCGCTGTTTGAACGAGGTGGCCAGCCTGCAGGGGGTGGTTTCAGACCTTGAACTGAAACTTGACGATTTAGAAAATCGCTCTAGAAGGAACAATTTAATAGTTTACGGTGACCCGGATGATTCTGAAGAGAGCGACGACTCTCTTGACAAATTAGTGAACCAAAGCATCTTTAACAAGCTCCTCAAAATTAAACCTGTAACAATCGAAAGGATACATAGGCTAGGAAAGCCGGGAAAGAAAAAGAGCAGACCAATAATAATGAAATTCCTGAACTTCCGGGATAAAGCCCGAGTGCTGAAAAATTGCCACAAACTAAAAGAGAGTGACTTCTCAATTGGCGAAGACCACTCGGTACGGGTACGCGATATCAGGAGGAAACTATGGCAGTGTGCAAAACCAAGTAAGGATAGTGGAGACAAAGTACATTTGGTATACGATAAAATACGCATAAACGGAAACCTTTACCGTTGGGATGACACAAGAAACGATAAGGTACTCATTGAAACAGATTCACACGTTCCACAGGAGCCTGATTCACCCCCAAGCGAAACAAAAACGAACAGGCAGATGCACCGGCGTCGCGCACCCGTCACAAAGCGAACCGTCCCAAATAAGCTTCCTAAACATAAATTCCCGCAGTATTATAAACAAGAGAGACTCACTGGAATACTTGCTTCTGTGCCTGGAACCTGATTTTGTGGCCGTAACCGAAATATGGCTATCATGCGATGTCCGGAACGCTGAGAGTACGCCACCTACGTATTCTGTCATACGAAAAGATAGAACAACACGTGACGGCGGAGTGGCTATCTTCATCAAAAATAAAATACCATACACAGTCTTGCCGGACGTCGAAAACGTCGAGGCGTTATTTTGCAAACTAATCTTTGGCTCACGTAGCATTACCGTTGGATGTGTTTACCGCAGCCCTACAGCCGATCGTGACTGTATGTGGTGTCTATATAATTACATGCGCCGCTATGCTTTTGGGTCCAGATTAATACTACTCGGCGATTTCAATCTTCCTGACATCAACTGGCAGACGTTAGAGTTTAATTCTCCTTCCTCAGAAATTATCATTGATTTCATGCTCAACTTCAACCTATCACAAGTAGTAAATCAACCCACACGATCACAGGGACTCGCATCGAACATCCTTGACTTAATATTTCTCAGCAATCATTTTCCTACTGACAAAGCTCAAACTGAAACCCTAGATGGAATATCTGATCACAAATTGGTTTTATGCAATGTTCCCGTCCATGATGCCGTAATCTCGTCTCAAACGCAAATTTTGTACCCTGATTTTTGTAACGCAGACGACACCAGTATTCTAGATCACCTGAATTTTGAATTCTCACATTTCGAGGTTTTTTCTTCCAACGCTTCAACAAACATTGAAATGTTATAGCTTAGGTTCAAAACCATTGTATTGCACTGCATTCAATGTTTTGTTCCAACTAAAACAAAGAAAACAAAGTAACAAAATGCCTGGATTACGCGGGACATCATTCACGCCAAGAGGAAGGTGAAAAGACTGCGAAAGCAATTGAAGTCAAATCCACAAGCAAAAAATCAACTTACAATAGCCATCCAAAAAATGAAATTAAAAATCAAAGCAGCCAGAACTAACTACTTCGCAGAAACGCTTCCTAAGCTTTTGGAACGCGCCCCGGAAATTTTGGGATTTTATAAACCCTAAAAAGAGTGAACCTGAAGGCTCAAGAGAAGTACACCATATTACTGCCACATCCCTAAACAACTACTTTCAATCGATTTTTACTAAAGATGACGGTTTTGATCCACACTTAAACTACAGCAACGAAAAGCAGCTAGAACCACTCACTGTGACCGAGTCAGGAATACTAAATTTATTACTTGCTTTAGACATAAAGAAAGGACTAGGCCCAGACAACCTGCCGAACTCATTTCTTAAGAGATATGCCGAATGGACGGCCAAATATCTATGCATAATCTTTAACAAATCATTATCATCCTGTGCTCTTCCGAATGAGTGGAAAATTGCAAAAATCATACCAATACACAAATCCGGAAACAAGGATGATGTCGCAAACTACAGGCCCATCTCACTCACTTCCACGACTTGTAAACTCCTGGAACACATCATCCTAAAACATATAACGACATACCTGGAACGGGAACACATCTTATCACCATTACAGCACGGACTTCGAAGGGGGTTGTCCACAACTACGCAGCTAATTGAATTAGTGCATGATTTATCCTCCGGTATCGATAATCAAAGACAAATAGACCTATTACTATTAGATTTTTCGAAAGCATTTGACCGCGTATCCCATCGTAAACTAATAATGAATCTGATATCTGCATTAGGAATTAGCCTCATAGTTACTTGGATCAAAGACTATTTAACAAACAGATCACAATACGTCTCGCTTAGCCAGGAAAACTCGAACTTAGTGCCTGTAACATCCGGAGTACCACAAGGTTGCATATTAGCCCCTGTCTTGTTCCTCATCTATATTAATGACTTACCATCAAATATTTGTTCTAACATCAGGCTTTTTGCCGACGATTGCATAATATACCGCGAGATCAGTTCAGCCGCAGACAATGTAGCTCTGAAGGACGACCTTGAAACAGTAAATAAATAGTGTAATGATTGGAAAATGAACCTAAACGTAAAAAAATCCGCCGCGTTACCAATAACCAGGGAAATACAAAAATCAGCATCTCAGTATGTCATTAATAATATCCCGCTCCCCCAAGTCGTAGAACACAAATACCTCGGTGTAATCATATCCCATGACCTTAGATGGAACTCTCATATAACTCACATTACATCCAAGACTCTAAAAAGACTTCTTCTTGAGAAGGCGCCTCAAACTAGCCCCGTCAGAGACAAAACAATTAGCCTATAATACCCTTGTAAGGCCAATTCTTGAATACTCTTCCAGAAAAAGTTGACAATATTGACAAGTCGATCAATATGATGTCAGAGAAATATGATGAAGTGTTAAAAACAATGGCTAGACAAGAGGCAGAGATTAAGGAACTTCGAAAGCGAGTTGTTGTCCTTGAAAGTTGTAGTAACAATGAGGAAGTGAATCATCTGAAGGTCACTGTGAATGATTTGGAGTGGAGGAGTAGACGGCAAAATTTGGTATTCCATGGCATTTCGGAGTCAGATGGTGAGAATTTGCTTGGAAAAGTGAATGATGTGGCCCACTCAATTGAGCTTCCTGAGCTGTGCGAAGGCGATGTGGATGCCGTACACAGGCTTCCCGCGAAACAAGGCAAAGTTCCAGGTGTGCTAGTTCGTTTCACTTCCCAGAACCTCAGAGATCAATGGTTTTTGAAAGGCAAATCACTCAGAACGTCTGACTCTGAGGTCTCAATCGTAGAAAACCTGACTCGGTTGAACAGAACGCTTCTCGATTCTGCAAAGAAATGGGCTGATGCGAATGCCTACAAGTATGCCTGGCACCGGAACAACAAAGTGCTTGTACGAAAGGCGAACGGGGAACTGGCACACGTGATTCGATGCGATGACGATTTGAGGGGGCTGTTGCAGTGAGTCACTGCTCTTGATTGTAATTAGTTCCTTCTAGATGGGTGATACTTACCTCTCTCCGAATGATATTAATAATGAGGTTCAGGGTCAGTCTAACCATTTTTCAGTGCTATGTTTGAATATTCAGTCTGTTCGCGATAAACATGACATTTTACGTGCCTTCCTTGAACAGTTTAAATTCATGTTCTCTGTGGTAATGCTTACTGAGACATGGGTCAAAGACAAAGTTGATTGTCCTGAGCTGCTCAACTATCAGTCTTACTTCCTAAACAGAACAAGCAGAAGAGGCGGAGGCGTTTCTTTGTTTGTGTTTGATAGTGTTCAGTGTGAAAAGGTTGATGAGATTACTTCGGTTACACCTGATTATGAGGTGCTCTCAGTTTGTAGCAATAAGAACCTCTTCACTGTTGTGTATCGCCTCCCGAATGGTTGTGTTGAGAACTTTTTTCACTACATGCAGCATGTTTTTCAATTTGCCACTGAATATAATTACACTGTATATATAGGTGGTGATTTCAATGTCGATATGCATGAAAATACACCCAGAAAGTCACGACTATCATTACTAATGGAATCATATTGTCTTGTAAACGTTGTGGCATTACCTACACGCATAACACCCACTACGGCAACACTTCTTGATTTGCTGATTACAAATAACGCAACAAATGTGCTCTCAACCGGGGTTATTAATTATGCTATTAGTGACCACCTGCCTGTTTACAGCGTATGTAATAGTGTGCCTGTATTAAAATCAACCTGTAAACAAACAAATGTAAAAATACAGCAGATCACCCCAACCACGTTAGAAACATTTCGACGCAAAATAATGAACGTCAACTGGGAACCAGTTTTTGCTGCATTGACTGCTGACATAGCGTTTAGTTGTTTTCTGAAGATATTCGCTTTTATATATCGTAACAGTTTTCCGTACAAAGATGTAAAGAAACCAAAACGAGCTCGTAAACCCTGGATTACCTCGCATATTCTTCGAATGATTGCCAGGAAAAATTCCCTCTATCAGAAATTCTTTCAAAGTCGCAGTCCAGAAACGTGGGCAACGTTCAAGAGGTACCGAAACAAACTGAACTTAACTTTAAGAAAAGCGAGGAATGCATATCACCTTAACAAGTTCGCTGGTCTGACCGATCAAAAGAAAGTTTGGAATAGGTTGAATCGAGTCTTGAACCCTAACTCTACAAATACAATTGACAGTATTACAATGGAAGGCATTATTTATAGTGGACTCGCACTCGCAAATAAGTTTAATAGCTATTTCAGTGGACTTGTTGATAGTGAACACAAAATATGGCATTGGATTACATTACGAATCATACAAGTAACAGTATTTTTATAACATGTTGTGACGAAAATGAGGTGCTTAATATATATAAAGGCATGAACAATACAAACAGTGAAGATGCTTTTGGACTGAAAATGAAACCTGTTATGTACGTCTTGGACATTATCTGCCCAATTTTAACTTATATTTATAACTTGTCTTTGACTACCGGCATTTTCCCTTCGGACATGAAAATAGCAAAAGTAGTTGTTCTTTATAAAGGTGGTTCGAAAAACGATCTTGGTAATTATAGACCAGTGTCTATATTGCCTATTTTTTCTAAGGGCTTGGAAAAAACAATACATTTACGACTTTCCAATTTTCCTGAAAAATACAACGTGATAACTCCAAGACAGTTTGGATTTAGACCTAAGTCCTCTACTGAAATGGCTCTCATGAAGCAAAAAGAAATAATCTTAAATAATATTGAATGTAAACAAATAACCCTTGGAATATACATAGATTTCTCCAAAGCCTTCGATAGGATTCATCACGAAACTCTTCTTCTTAAACTTTCTGCATACGGTGTCCGGAACAAAGCACTATCTCTTATCACCAGCTATTTAACTGACCGATATCAGTACGTTTCTATAGATAATCATCGCTCAACTTACAATAAAATAAAGCACGGTGTACCTCAAGGTAGTATCCTTGGTCCCTTATTATTTAATGTATATATTAATGATTTAGTACAGATTGACTCCGAAACAGAATACGTAATTTACGCTGACGACACTACTTTATTTCTGACCGGCACCAACGCGAATGATATAGTAGAAAAGGCTAATAGCGTGTTGGGAAAACTTAACTCATGGTCTGAAAAAAATTCCCTACTAATAAACACACGGAAAACGAAGGCGATATTTTTTAGAGCTAAAAATGTCAAATGGGTTGTACATACAGATTTAGTATTGGGTGGTAATATAATAGAAATAACTAATGTTGTAAAAACACTTGGCGTTCACTTCAATGAATTTATGTTATGGGACTACCACATCGAGCAAATGGAGAGTAAGCTAGCTCGCGTTGTCGGCATACTCAGAAGGTTAAAGTGCATGATACCTACTAGGACTAAACTTGTTATTTACCATGCCCTCTTTGACTCTCATGTTAAATATTGTCATTTGGTTTGGGGTACAACGACGCAAACTATTATTCAAAAGGTTTTGACATTACAAAAAAATGCAGCCAGAGCAATTGCGGGTGCCACATACTTAGCACATACGAGTGCTCTATTTGCAAAATACCGCATTATGGATGCAAGGGTTATTCATCAGTACCGTGTAATTCAGCAGTACAAATCTCAGGTACATAGTGACACCACATTTTTTTCTGACCCTGCGAATCTACGGGAAAATACCGCTGTTCACAACACAAGACACTACGAATATTGGTATGTACCTTGTCCACGCACAAATTACGGTTTTCAAACACTCAGGTATGTGTTGCCATCTTTCCTTAATAGAAATGCTTTCACTAATCAATCCATTCTTTCCGTTTCATATAACGCTGTCAGAAATATGTTCTTACAAAAGAATGAATCATATCCAACTGTAAAATAAACTAAGTATCCATGTGCTGTGATTAAACTATCATTTGCGTGTGTGTAACAGTACCGAGACTATTCTGGTGATCTGTTATGAAGATATTGTACATATTTGTTATTTCATGCATTCTCTTGTTATTGTTTTACTGCGTCCTGTCATCGCCGTGCCAAGCCGCTACGGGCGATGGGAGCTTTGTCAAGCCGCGTGCGCGGCTTTTTTTCCTTTCTCCTCAGCCATTGTACATGACTGAAATAAATGCAAATAAAATAAATAAAAATTGTCTGGTTTCCCTCTACTAAACAACATGTAAGTAAACTAGAACAAGTACAAAGGAAGGCAATCAGATTCATTTTTATTAAATATAGCCAAACTGACTCACCAACTGACCTACTAGAGAAAGCTGGTATGCTTACCTTGCAGAAGAGAGCCAAACTAGCACGTCTTAGATACATGCACCAGTTGCTCAATAATCAGCTGCATATTGACACTCCTACATATTTATCCTTTACAGATACCAGGCCCACACGCCATAAGCACTCTCATACTTTAAACGAGTACACTTTCCGGACCGACTGCTTTAAACACTCATTCTTCCCGCTAACCATACGCGAATGGAATATCCTTGACCCAACCATCACAAGCTGCTCATCATTAAATAACTTTGTAGCCCTCGTCGAACACCAACTGGGTACTGAATAAATACTTTACGCACCTTTGCATATGTACCCACCTTCCAGTCAGGCACAGATCGTGTTCATTGTGTGCGTATTTCTAGATGTTCTTCCGTTGCATTACCTTACATTTTTGCCTTTCATTTTTAAAATATTGATTCATTGGCCTCCAGTGCCTGTTTTCTGTTCCTTGATTACTGTTGTCTGTTCCGTCCATTTGAAAGTTTATACACATTTACTTCTATTCTTGAGTTCTTGTTAAACATCATACCCTCACAACGCTGAGTGTTTACCTTTGTGTTATGCTTGCTTGCCTTATTGTGCTTATTTATTAGACTATTCAACTTATGCCCTTCCTGTTATAATCCCATATGGGATTGACAGCATGAAAAAAAAAAGCGCGAATCCTTGTGTTTTGTCAAGTTTAGGTTTCAGGACGGATAAGCCACTGATGCCTTCATGTGCCCAAAGAAATCGGAGCTGGATGCGCATGGCTCCCTGTTGCCTCCCTTGTCATTCTTTAGTCAGTCACACTGCTGTGCACTGGTCTCGCGAAAATCATCGCTGAAGAAATAGAAACATTTTTAAACACTAAATGACGCGACGATTTCTCGGCGACACAAAAAACATCTTTTTTTTCAATCAGGTCTATTGACTCATTTTATAACCGAAGAAAACTTCCTGCAGCCTTCCGAATCATGTTGCTCGACTCGCATATCAGCCTTCGGCTATAGTATGTGCACTTCTTCCTGCTCGATTAGGTGCCTACGCCCGTTCTCCTCAGCGCGCTAGTACCTTTTCAAGCGGACTATCTCTCTCGCCGTGCTAAGGAGTGCCGTGACGCGTTCATGCATTCAACCGGTAGAGCAGAGCACATATCTCGTGGCTTTCCTGCCTTTCCTCTTCATCCTCCTCCTCGCGACTTTCAGGAGGCGAACAAAGTTCAGCAAGGAACGAAGATAGGGAGAATTTTCCGCTGTGGCGTCCTCCCATGCAGGGAGAGGATCTCTAGAAAACGGAACAAAAAGCTGGCGTCCATGCGCCTGACTCGTCAAATTCGAAGCAAGTGCCTCCGGAAAAAGTCAGTGTTCGAAATCACCCCAGTCACAAATGCGGCGAAAACACTTTTCTTGGACTTTGCTGTCGCCCGAAAAGCATTTTCAATATAAGCTAACTGGTCAGATCTGGCGTGGGCAGCACTTCGATCCATAAGGAGCGCAGGCACAAAACTTCCTACCTTTATGCGATTCTAAAGGAACGGCCAGAAGCGCGGTTAGCCGTTCTTTGTCCATATGTTGTAAAGGTGTAGGATTTCGCAGCCGCCATCGACGCGTGTTCTTCATTCCGTTAAGCGCTTTCTATTCTTCGCCTTGCTGGTATGTTCATATAGGGACAGTCATTGAGCTCCCATGACCAAATTTTGCTTCCACTGAAAATGCTAGGCGTGTTGGTCGAATGTTACCAAATCAAGGAATGTATCTTAGTTAATTGGAAAAAACGATGCCATTTTCTAGAAAACAAATCTCATATCACAAGAGATGCACGACGTCCTTCGTCCAAGTCGGAAACTGCAGAATTGTAAGCTGAGGCATGTAGAAGAAAAACATAAATTTTTGCCCTTCGTAAATATTTCTTCTTTAATCATAGAAAACCTGTCCTCTTTGAATCAAAAGAACTACCTTTTGTGCATTTTGAGCTTAGTAGCAGAGGAGATGCAAACTTGGTTAAAAAAGTGCATTTCAGAAGAAGAGACACGTTTCAGGACGTTCTTTGATTAAGATGGAGTGGGAACGTGACTCTGAAGTATACTTTTGTTTTACCGTTCATCGGTTCTTTAGACTACATTCATGGAAGATTCGTGCTTCCAGACGAATCAGATTTTGAACGTCCATAAAATCTTCTACACTTCATGCATTGCAAAATACGCCAAACTTGGAATCACGCCAAGAAATACATAGTCAACGTCAATTTCCTTTAACGTCGCTTTGTAAAACCAGCAGTCCCAGTAGAACAAAATGTTCTCGGTTAATAGTTTTAAATTATCAAATAATGGGACAATGCAGACTATAAACCGCTTTATCATTGCACAGTGTATTGTTCGTTGAAAATATTAACATCTATTCATTCGAATTTCCACAGACAGAATTCTGTTGGGGTTTCCTTACACCATGGACGTACCTCAGAAAATACTATGGAAGCTTGTTTTGCTGGTTGGCGTTGTTAATGAGTCACGATATGATAGTTCGCTCCTTCGCGTAGCGTCTGCTAACTTTGATAATGCGAGGCGGAATTTAATGCGATAGCATTTTAGTTCACGTCAGTAATTCCGCCGCCCTATTTCCCTAAATTCGCTGGTTGGCTGAGAGAAGTCGTGTTATCCTGTGACAGTCATTACAACTTACACACCATGGCAGATCGCAACCTGGCCTCCGAATAGGGAGCCACCCGCCCACTCACCCTGCTACGTGACAGTAAAGAATGATTTCCAGAAATGGGTGATAACACCGAAAAAGACAGCACACAGCAAGTGAGGCGAGACAGGCGCTACTCTCAACTGTTTATTCACCGCAAATGCGAATGAATATAAGGACAACAATCAAGATCGGTACCAATAACCACACATGCGTGCGAGGGTTTTACAAAAAGTAGTGCATAAAGACAGTTGAGGCACACAAGTATTTCACCCCCGTGTGTCTAAAAAAGCGGTTTCAGTCTTATAAATGGTAATAAATGGGTCAATAGCACAATTACTACAGTTGCTTTTAATATAGAAGGCCTCCAATAGTTCACGGACTGTCTGTACCTTACTTCAGTTTAAAACTTTCATTTCTTTCAGCCTTGCTGCACACTTAATCTTTCTTTCGTCTCCGCAGGCTTTACAATTATGCGGTAAATGTGAACCAGTACCATTTTGTAAATCCTGATTATGTTCTGCTTATCGGATTATGTTCTGCTAATCGCTACAACCCATTGCTGGAAACATGCGCCAACTAGCCCCTCAACAAGTATTACAAAGGAGTGATTGTTTGAGATATGTCATGTGACCTTTTGATGTCACCACAACCTGCCCACCGGTTTGTGCGCAACCTAGTTCCTGTGTTGACAGCTACAGAGCATTAGAGTTCTTGTCAAGAGCAAATCGGGGTCGTTCGCAGTTTGCATCCAATCCGCCACAAGGTCGCGTGACCTATGTGGCCCACCTACATCCTAGGTTGCTTTTTCTGGGGATTTTTCGTGGTTTCTTCGCTCACGATGAACCAGCTTTTCTGCAATGCGACCTCCTTCAAGCCATCACATTAAACGTGCCGAGAAAGTAAACGATGTATGGATGTGTGTGAAGAATGCTTGTCATGCGGCCAGCACCACCGTTTGAAGTGGCAGCGGTTCGTTACTCACACCCCTGTGCAGCACCATCTAATGTGGGACTATGGTAATAATGGTTCCCTGAAGTACTGACGGAGTTTATGAAATAGGAGCCATGGGCCAGGACAGGCTCTTTATTCGACGGTGCCTAGTTTCCAACAGGAAGTTTCTCCAACATGGAGATTCTCCAACATAGAGTTTCTCCAACAGGGAGTTTCTCCAACCCGCGTGTTCTTCTAAAATATTGAAACTTAAATTATTGCCTGGGTGCAAAAGATATTTACTCGACAGACTTTTTGATGTGCCATGGAAACCTAAAACACTGTATAAATGAGATATGAAAAAGTGGGCTAGTGGCAGAACTGGGAAAAATTGCCTGCATATACAAGTTTCGGAAGCAATTTCGTCTGCTAGATCTGAGTGCGCTCCGGCTTCTTTCGCAGTCTATGCAATAAATAACCAGTTGAAGGTACCTTTCTTAATCTTACCATTCATGTTCTTAACCAAAATGTCGCCGTTCTCTAACTCACAAATAATAGTCCCAGTGAGGAGTGATTATTGGTAAAGACTTTACATAAAGCAGTAAATAAATAGAAATAGAATAGAAATGAACAGAAAAACCACAAATGCACAGTAATATATAAAGTGACCGAAGTAAATGTTGGGTCACTTCCAGCATTCTTTAAACACCAGAAATTCTCTGGACGCAACTGAAGAAGATTAGTTTTGTACGAGTAAGAATTTTTTCTAAAAGTTTATAAGGATCAAAGTTTAATCCTCTATACAGAAACGTCCTGAAAACAGTCCTTTCTGGAATGTGTTGCTTTTTAATGCAGGAATGCATTTAGCGGCTACATTTTCAACTTCCATTATTCGTTACGGTTCCGTCCACTAAGGGTGCAGGACATCCATAGGTGCCCTAGTGAGGCTCAGAGGAGTTTAAAAAGTTTACATGTAATCTCGGTGTATTACCTCCAATATTATCATGTGAAGACGCACTAACTGCGAACGTTTCTTTTTTAATTAATATCTACATTAACAACATTGCGAACGCACAAGAATGTCAGTCTGGAAGAGTTTTTAACGTGTGCGTCCCGGCTCCAAGGATTGCAACCGCAGCGCAGTAAACAGCAGTTCAAACAAGAATCGTTGTGGCGGAGCAAGACGGCGCCATTTTTCCCCGTGAGGTGGCGGAAAATTCGGTATTTCGGCACCGAAGAGGGAATGTGTACTGGATGCTCAAACATTTGTACTCAGCTAACGCGGCGCTTGTGCTTACATGACATATTTTCGTTTTGGACGTCTCACTCCTCAACTGCCAACTGTGTTGCTGAGTCGTATGTGTCGTACTTCAGTTACAACATGCCTTTACTCGCTGTCCTGCCCAACGGCACAAAGCAGACTCACTAACCGGGCCCCCGACGTAGACCCTACCGATCTGGACCAGGACTCCTATCCTCTGTTAACTTTCAAAGATATCTCCGCTTATTACCGGGACTCGCACCGTCAGTGCCCGGCTCCTCTCAAGGGACTAGGGAAAGCGGACGACAGAATACTGCTTAGACTTTTTACTAACACTCTACTGGGCCCGGCAGTGCTTAAACATTTCGACACTTCTTTCTCTGGCCTCGGCTCTTTCTGTGGGGAGGTGGCTGACACGTTCCACATGATCTGGGCATGTTAACACAATCCTTCTCTTCCGCCCCTAACCCCTTCCCCTACCCGAGAGTACTGGGAGGCGGCCCTGCTCAGCTGCCTGGACCTACCGGCCCAACAAGCCCTAGTTCTGCGAGCTCGAGTGGCTGCCCATACTAATGGGGTCCCTGAATAAGGGACTCCACCTAGTACTGTAAGGGGAGCGGCCGACTAGGGATTGCTCCCCACGCAACCTGTCTGCAATATTCAAATAAATGCTTTCACCACCACCACAAAGCAGACGCATGATTAAAGGTAAGTTTCCTCAGAAACTGTACTTTGCTTATAGCTTCAGAACATGGGGCCGCTCACCAGCATTCCTACAATGCAATAATCTAGGCGTAGCTCGGAGCAGGCCACTTATTATTTAGAAATGCTAGCATTTACGCGAGAAAGTTTCCTCGGGGGATGAAACAAAACTTTGCAGATAATTACTGCAAACAGGTACAGACTTCATGACTACATGACTGCAAAAGTCACGTTTCGCATCTATTGCGATATACAACGCTTTCCAAGATAATTTTGGTGTTTCTCGAAACCTAAGGCTCACTTATCTGCTTTTACCCATTTTCCCGTCCTCGAAAAGAATTGCATGACAAACAATAAGGGTGACGATACATCGACGGCTAAGCCTGTGTTTTCCAAACCAAACACATACATCAGGGCTTGTAGATAACTATGTGGATGTCCAGGCCTCGTCAAGCCCTGTTCGTTTCTTCGCACGGTCGCTGTTCGAAAAAAAACAGATCAGGCGCGCAAAAACGGGGCACGTCGGCGCAGCGATTCCACTCACCGATGCTTCTGACGCGGAGGCCCCACAAGAAGAGCTCCCTCGACGCTTCTCCGTTGACGCTGATGGAGCCGGTACAGAAGACACTCTGCACGTAGCTGTCCACCGCGTCCAGAAGCCTGGTGGATGATATCCGTGCATCACACAATGCGTCATTCATAGCCGAATTCGTGCTTTCAAAACTGAAACAATAATTGAAGCCCTGCCTACCGTGTTGAATGGTTTAGCTGGGCGACTCGTCCTCACTTAGATCCGAGCGAGAAAATGCCAGTGAAAAAAATACAACAATGCTAAGTCGGCAGGAATCGCACATTGAGGCTAAAAACTGAACACAGAATTGCTCTTAAGCCGAAAATTTTGATTGACTAGTTTTGTGTTCTAACACGAGGGAACGCAGCGGTGAAGTAGTTGGGGGGGGGGGGGGGGGGGCTGGCGGGGGAGCTTCCTCTTTCTACGTGACCAGACAGACTGCGTGCGAGATTTTAATGATATGCGGTTCTGTAGGTTAGCTTTTTCTACTCATGTGATAGCTGAAGTGATGCAGCGTCTACGACGGTGGCAGAGGAGAGCCGCAAAGTTGTTGCTTATGTTGTAACTGCCTCATCTCGGTGGACACAACTGTGCCTTAAGGGAAGAGACAAACTTCTGGGAAGGCATTACAACTCAAGATTCGAATGACCTCAATTCGAATCTCTGTCATAAGCTAGCCGGGGCCACATGACTAGCACACATCAGCTATATGCAACAAAAAATCGTGTGCCACAACCCGAAACTCTGTACGAGAAACGCTTGCTCACAATTCTGGTACGAATGAAACCTGGAATGAAATGAAGACTGGCGCCACATTTAACGCAGCCAATATGGTATATATATATATATATATATATATATATATATATATATATATATATATATATATATATATATATAAGGAAAATAACCGTCACCGGAAACCCAGGTGCATAGGAGAATTATTTCTATTTTTGTAATTTCAAGTGCCAATCAATTGCCTTTAAAGAAAATTACTTATAAAGTAGCAGAAAAAACAACCATGCCACCGGTGGGATCCGAACCCACGACCTCCGAATATCGCGTCCGGTGCTCTTACCAACTGAGCTACGGCGACGGCCGTCCAATCTGCTGCTTTCGTGGGTATTTATGTTTACTGGGTGTAAGCGAACTTTGAGAGTGTTCACCAGCGCCACCCTCGACCATAGCGGTGGACGTAGCACGTCCTGTAATACCGCCAGTGTGACGTAGAACGTCATCTAACGGCAAGGGCGGAACTGTGCGAGAGCCCTCTTATGCTACCTATGGCAACAAGACTGCCAGAACCGAGACCCCCGTTAAGCTATTAGCAGACAAGGTAAAGGAAATGAGGGGCTCGTTTGACAAACATATTAAGGAAGCCAACAGTCACCGAAACCAAGGTGCATAGGGGAATGTTTGTAATTTTTTTTAAATTTGTAGTGGCAATCATTCGGTTTATTTTATTTATTTTCTTTTAAAGAAAATTACTTATAAAGCAGCAGAAAAACAACCATGCCGCGGGTGGGATCCGAACCCACGACCTCCGAATATCGCGTCCGGTGCTCTTACCAACTGAGCTACGGCTACGGCTGTCCAATCTGCTGATTTCGTGGGTATTTATGTTTACTGGGTGTAAGCGAACCTTGAGAGTGTTCACCAGCGCCACCCTCGACCATAGCGGTGGACGTAGCACGTCCTGTCATACCGCGAGTGTGACGTAGAAGGTCATCTAACGGCGAGGGCGGAAACTATGCGAGAGCCCTCTTATGCTACCTATGGCAACAAGACTGCCAGAACCGAGACCCCCGTTAAGCTATTAGCAGACAAGGTAAAGGAAATGAGGGGCTCGTTTGACAAAAATATTAAGGAAGCGAACAGTCACCGAAACCAAGGTGCGTAGGGGAATGTTTTTAATTTTTTTAATTTGTAGTGCCAATCAATCGGTTTTTTTTAAAGAAAATTACTTATAAGGCAGCAGAAAAAACAACCATGCCGCCGGTGGGATCCGAACCCACGACCTCAGAATATCGCGTCCGGTGCACTTACAAACTGAGCTACGGCGACGGCTGTCCAATCTGCTGCTTTAGTGGGTATTTATGTTTACTTGGTGTAAGCGAACCTTGAGAGTGTTCACCAGCGCCACCCTCGACCATAGCTGTGGACGTAGCACGTCCAGTAATACCGCGAGTGTGACGTAGAACGTCATCTAACGGCGAGGGCGGAAACTGTGCGAGAGCCCTCTTATGCTACCTATGGCAACAAGACTGCCAGAACCGAGACCCCCGTTAAGCTATTAGCAGACAAGATAAAGGAAATGAGGGGCTCGTTTGACAAACATATTAACGAAGCCAACAGTCACCGAAACCAAGGTGCATAGGGGAATGTTTTTTAATTTTTTTTTTAATTTGTAGTGCCAATCAATCGGTTTTTTTAAAGAAAACTACTTCTAAAGCAGCAGAAAAAACAACCATGCCGCCGGTGGGATCTGAACCCACGAATTCCGAATATCGCGTCCGGTGCTCTTACCAACTGAGATACGGCGACGGCTGTCGAATCTGCTGCTTTCGTGGGTATTTATGTTTACTGGGTGTAAGCGAACCTTGAGAGTGTGCACCAGCGCCACCCTCGACCATAGCGGTGGACGTAGCACGTCCTGTAATACCGTGAGTATGACGTAGAACCTCATCTAACGGCGAGGACGGAAACTGTGCGAGAGCCCTCTTATGCTACCTATGGCAACAAGACTGCCGGAACCGAGACCCCCGTTAAGCTATTAGCAGACAAGGTAAAGGAAATTAGGGGCTCGTTTTACAAACATATTAAGGAAGCCAACAGTCACCGAAAGCAAGGTGCATAGGGGAAAGTTTATTATTCTCATCATTATTATTTTTCAATTTGTGGTACTGAACGATGGGAGAATAATAGAAGTATTATTCTCCTTCAGAGGCACGTACCCACATCGGCAAAACTGAATACGGCGTCCCACGTGGGTAGGGCCGCCGCTATTGGATAAAGTCAAGAGCCTCCACCAGACGATTCGCGTCTACGATCCGACCGACGACGGCCTCACCCGATGACCTCAACGACAACGACGTTCTGCGACCGACTGGTATCTGCCGAAATCTCAGTAATCACTGATAATCGCGATGTGACCGCACTTGTGGATACCTGCGCTGATTTTTCTGTAATAAGCAGTCGGTTAGCCACGGCCCTCAGAAAGGTTCTGACCCCTTGGTGTGGACCACAGATCCGCACCGCCGGCGGTCATGTGGTTACGCCAATTGGCGTCTGCACGTCACGAATCCAGATCCGCGGTGCTACACTCCCTGGTTGCTTTGCTGTGCTGCCCGAGTGCTCCAAAGACCGGATACTTGGTTTGGATTTCCTTCGGGAGTACGGTGCTGTCATCAACCTTCAGGAGCTTGTCGTGTCATTTTCCACTCAACCCCCTGTTAACGGCGATCCTGAGCCACGCGGGACTACGTTACGCTTCTTTGACGACCACGTATTCATCCCGTCGAGAGCTAGCATGTTTGTTACCGTAGATTGCGATAACATCACTGGAACTCGTGGCATCGCTGAAACCAACATGTCGCTGGTCCTTGGTCGGCAAGTCTGTGTTGCTCGCGGATTGTTGAGCTGAACAATGGCCGAATCAAGCTCTTGGTAACCAATTTTTGCAGTGAACCTCAGTGTTTGCCCGGCAGAACAGTTATTGCGTATTTCGAAGAAGTCGGTGACTTCGCGGGACAGCACGCTTTGTCCGAAGCCTAGGCATCAGTGGAGGCACCGAACACTCCCATAAAAACTGACGTGAACCCTAACCTCCCGTCTAATCAGAAACGCTGCCTCGAAAGCGTTATCCAGTCTTTATGTGACTGCTTTGCCCCGTCCTCTAGAGTTAGGCAGACACCGCTCACAAAGCACCGAATTATAGTCGACGCCAACCAGCGGCCGTTATGTCAGCCACCTTACCGGATCTCTTCAAAGGAGCGTGATGCTATTCGCCGTCAAGTTCAAGAAATGCTCCAGGACGACGTGATACAGCCGTCGACGAGCCCGTGGGCGTCGCCTGTTGTTCTAGTAGCAAAGGAAGATGGAACCCTACGGTTCTGCGTTGATTACCGACGTTTAAACAAAGTCACAAAAAATGATGTTTATTCTCTGCCGCGCATTGATGACTGCCTGGAACGGCTGCGCCACGCCAAGTACTTCTCATCGCTAGATTTACGCAGTGGCTATTGGCAAATCGAGGTGGACGAACGCGACCGGGAAAAGAGCCTTTATTACACCGGGCGGTCTGTACGAATGCCGGGTGCTCCCTTTCGGCCTGTGCTCGGCTCGTGCAACCTTCCAGCGCATGATGGACACCGCTCTTGCCGATTTGAAATGGCAGTCCTGTCTCGTGTACTGGGATGACGTTGTCATCTTCTCTGATACATTCGAAGAGCACCTGAGACGCCTGCGCGCTGTGTTCGAAGCAATTCAATCGGGCAGTCGTTCCCTAAAGCCCGAAAAGTGTCACTTCGCTTTCGAAGAGTTGAAGTTTCTGGGCCACATCGTGAGTGCTAAAGGGGTTAGCCCCGACCCCGATAAGACAGCCGCCGTGGCTGCTTTTCCTATGCCCACCGAAAAGCGAAGCGTGCGCCGCTTTCTGGGTCTCTGCGCCTATTATCGGCGTTTTGTGCAGAACTCCCAGATAGCTGAACCCCTTACCCGCCTCACGAAAGATTCCGAACCGTTTTTCTGGGGCCTGGAGCAACAGAAGGCCTTTGAAGACCTCCGAACTCGTCTCTAAAGTACGCCCATCCTGAGACACTTCGACGAGTCGGCCGCCGCTGAACTGCACACAGACGCCAGCAACATCGGCCTCGGTGCGGCCCTTGTGCAGTGGCAGGATGGTCTCGAACGCGGAATCGCATACGCGAGCCGCACCTTGTCACGATCTGAGGCAAACTATTCAACCACCGAAAAAGAATGCCTGGCCGTTGTGTGGGCAGTGACCAAATTCCGCCCGTACTTATATGGCCCCCCTATCAGGGTCGTCAGCGACCACCACTCGCTCTGTTGGCTGGCGAACCTCAAAGATCCCTCGAGACGGCTTGCACGCTGGAGCCTTCGACTTCAGGAATTCGATGTCACCATCGTCTATAAGTCTGGTAGGAAGCACAGTGATGCCGACTGTTTGTCTCGCGCTCCTATCGAGGACCCCCGAGCTGTCTCCGATGACGATTCATTTTTTCCTGGCGCCATCTCCACGTCCGTTCTGATTCAACACCAAAGAGACGACCGTGAGCTACGGCCCTTCATTGAGTATCTCGAAGGAAGCGCTCAGTCTCCCCGACGAATCTTCTCACGCGGACTGTCGTCGTTCTGTTTACGCGATGGCATCCTGTATAAGAAAAATTACAGCCAGACAGAAGCTGTGTATCTTCTCGTCGTGCCTACGGCTCTTCGCTACGAAGTCCTGCAGGCGTGCCACGATGACCCATCTTCTGGTCACCTAGGTTTTTGCCGAACTTTGGCACGAATACGGCAAAAGTACTGCTGTGCCAGGGTTGCCGCAGTTGTGTAGCATGACGTAAGAACTTGCCGCCAGTGCCAGCGTCGCAAGACGCCGCCGACTAAGCCAGCCGGCCTGCTGCTGCCTATTGATCCGCCTCAGGTCCCCTTCCATCAAGTCGGCATGGACTTACTCGGCCCATTTCCGGTGTCCTCACTGGGTAACCGCTACATTGTGGTCGCCACCGACTGCCTCAGCCGATACTGTGAAACTAAATCTCTTCCCCGTGGTACCGCTGACGAAATTGCGAACTTTTTTTTCCAAAACGTTGTTTTTCGTCACGGTGCACCCACCATCGTTTTAACTGACAGGGGAACAGCGTGCACCTCGGCCCTACGCAGGAGGTTATGCGCCTGAGAGGCACCAGTCACCGCAAGACAACCGCTTACCACCCTCAAACCAACGGCCTCACCGAACGGTTCAACAAGACGATCGCCTACATGATTTCCATGTATGTCGATGCGGACCACCGCAACTGGGACGCCATACTCCTTTACGTCACATTTGCCTATAATTCTGCAGTCCAGGAAACGACATGCTTCACTCCTTTTCGTTTAGTACATGGTCGCGAAGCCACAACTATTCTGGGTGCAGTGCTGCTTCCAGCTAGCACTACCTGCTCTGTTATGGGTGCTGCCCAATTCGTTAGTTACGCTGAGGCCCCCCGCCAACTACTATAGAGCGCATCCGGCACCAGCAAGTTCTCGACGCTCGGGGCTATAACCTCCGCCACCGAAATGTGCGTTACCAGCCCGGCGAACAAGTTTGTGTGTGGAGCCCAATCCGCATGCGTGGGCGCTCCGAAAAGCTTCTACGGCGATATTTTGGCCCCTACGAGGTGTTCCGCCAAGTCAGTGAGGTGAACTATGAAGTTCTACCCCAGGGAACAGTTCGCTCCTATAGACGGCCGACCCCCGAAGTCGTCCATGTCGCACGGATGAAGCCGTACCACGCCCGCTAGCTCTTCAGGCGTGTCTACAGCAGCCGCCGGAACATTCGCCGTCCTTTGCCTTCCTGCTTCTCATTGTTGCGGCAACGAGTCGTTGCCCTTCAGAGAGGGGGAGTAATGCCACAGCACCAATGAATCCAGTGGCGCCATACTGCGGCCGAACTGTTTAAGATAGGACTTGCCGCGCCTTGCGCACTCTAGGGGCTAGGGGTTTTTATCTTCTTCCGCGCTCGAGCTCCCCGTTGCTTTGCACGCCCAGCGCGTTTAATTAAACCTGGTTTGAGTGCTTCGACCGTTTATCAGTGACAATATGAAGAAAAAGCACGAACAGAATAGCACTTAACATCGGTGGATATCAGTGTGTTTGATCTGGTATGGTGCTCAATTTCCCCGTGATTTCGTTCAAACCAGAAGATACTGATTAAACTTATAGATCTGGAAAGACTAATTTCTCGGTCATGATTAGATTTAAATGCAGATTCCAAAGTAGTAGCTGTGATGTGATCAAATGAATGACCTGGGAGCTGAACATGTCTTGATAAGGGCAGGTTTGGGAGGGATTTAACATGGGCTCTGTGGTTTTTGGAGCGTAATCAAAAGGGGGTTTCTGTCTGGCCTACCTACTGAAGGTTACATATGGCACACTGGATTATGTAAATGACGTTCGCACTATCGCAGGTAAAGTCACCCTGAATTTTTAAATGAAAGTTAGAACCCGTACTGCTAACGCTAAGAGACGTAGTCATATGCGGACAAACTTTAGAGCGGCTCTTCTTGCAAGGGTGGCAGCCAGTGGGTTGCGGAGCTCTAGTTTTTGAAGAAGTTAGTATGTCCCGTAGATTTCTCGATCTTCTATAAACAGCCCTTGGTGGCTCTACGAATATTTCCTTCAGGCGAACAATTTGCATGAGAATATTAGAGTGTTTGTTAAGATTGCCGGAACTTTTGGTGCGGATGCAGAATGAGTGAGGACAAGGTTGGTATTCGAGTAGGAAGTATCTGGTTTTCTTTAGCGAGTAGAATCCTTCGGGATTGTGTATCTGCGCGCTCTATGGCACCATCGATCAGCTGAGGGAGGTAATTTTGTTTAATGAGCGCGATGCGAAGTGTGGCGCAGTTGCTTTTAAAGTCAGATTGTTTCGAGCAGGTACGTTTGGACTGAATGTTTGACTGTAGGGGATGCTGGTTTTGACATGTTTGACATCGCTACTATCACAGTGCAAATATTGCTGGCGGTCAGTAGGTTTTCGGTACACCGTTGTAGTCATTCTGCCTTCGTGAAGCGAAACGGTGACGTCCAGAAAATTCACTTTACATCTGGAGTACATATGGGAAAATCATATAGAATGATGCAGGTTGTTGAAATCGGCTATAAATGAAAGGAGCTTGTCTTCGCCATGGGGCCCAATAAGAAATATGTCCTCAATGTAACGCCTATAGTAAAATGGTACTAATGACCGGCTTTTTAAAAATTCGGTTTCCAACGAACCCATAAATATGTTTGCATAATTAGTGCCAATGCGCGTGCACATAGAAGTGCCTTATAATTTGAACATAATGGTTTGCCTATAACTCAAAGTTAAGTTCTAATATCAGTTTAAGTAAGGTGGCCAGTGTATCACCGTCCACTATCTTTTCAATGCGAGCTTCACTGTAGACGGCCACGACTGCCCGGATACCATCTCCATGCGGATTGTTTGTATAGAGTTAAGTGACGTCGAGGTCACTGTGGAAGAATAGACTAGGTGTCCGAACGAGGCTGCCGCGCCGGCGATTTTTTTGGTCGTAGTTTACGTCTCTCTTGGCAGATGGCGCGAATTATTGGGGGCTCAACCACAGCCTCTGGCCTCGGCGCGCGGGGCTCCTCAAACATTCGCGTGCGTTAAAAAATCGCTTGTAAATTATTTCATATATGCCTGTGTGCCAGTCTGAGGTTCTGGCGAGCCTTTGGGAAGCAAAGTTAGGTATATCCTTTTAAATATCTAAGCTTAGTAGCCCTATCCAGACCTAAATGTGCTTCGCAACTAGTGATCCACCGTAGAGACTGCGTGTTTACTATTGCTCAGCTTTGTTACGAATGCAGAACAATCCGGTTATTGCGAATGCAAAATGCCTGGGAAGCGGTTTCTAACTGCAAGCGATTTGGATGTCAAGGCTGTCGCTAGCCGCGCATGTCAGATTAACGGGCTCCTGCTAAATAAGGGAAGGCGATCGTTGTTTCGTACACATTTTTTCCTCTCGCATTATTCGTCAGAAGCCTGAAGGTATTTTGGTTTGCAGCTTCATATTAACGCAAAAATTACGACTCTGTGCGAGCTCCGTGCCGCTTTTATTTATAATACCTGCGTCGCCGATGCTGCGTGTTCACTGCGAGCGCACACACACGCCACGTAACATTTGCAGGCCGTGCCTTTGAAGTTTCCCGCAACACTGCCGGGAATACAGAAAAGGAACGTTTATTACTTCACACGTCATAAGCATGGTCGCACATGAGGAAACAGTTCTACAAGCTCTCAAAGATGTTCATCCTAGACAAGCTTAGAAAGCTTCCTGCGATGCTGCATTTTTGTCTTGTAGTCTATCTTTCTTCGTTTGCAGACCTGCGTCATCCTCATAGCTATATAATAGTGCAACATATTTGCCATAATGTATTCTTTGTGGTCCCTGCATGGGAACGAGAAGGTATGCTTTTCCAGCATAGCCTCTACTGTAAGCTCATATGCATTCCTGAGTGTGGCATGTTGCTGAAACTCTTTTTCAGCTACCTGCAGCAAAGAAAAAATGCGAATCTTTGGATGTAGGAGGCCACCTCTCGTTTTAAAATTCAAGAGTATGCTTTCAGGCTGAGCATGAATCTCATTCTCTTCTATGGGGCTCTGTCGGCACACTGAGCAAGTTTAATACTTAAGAATTTTTCTGCACATAAAACCAGCCAAGAAATAGACAATGCAGTCAACTGCCTCTGGCTCTGAGTAGATCTCGTGAAAAGCCTCATCACACTCAACCTCAGCGGCAACCAAACCATCCATTTTGCATTTCAACTGCTGAAGACGAGTCTCTTGATTTTCGTCTGCCTGAAATGCAAACTTGAGATCAGCCAATGTGAGCACATGTGCTTCTCGAGCTTGCTCTACCTGGCAGTTTCCGAACTTTGGCGGTTTAATCAAAGTGTACACTGAAAGCATATTGTACAACTGAAGAAAAGTGGGCAAGGAGGGATGGTCAATCTGACCTCCTGCTTGACGGATGGTCCCAAAAAAATGCTCCAGTACATCTTGGTTAAATTTGCCAGTCAAGACATACTTAAAGCCACAGTGTTTCAGCAAATACCTTGTTGGCTCTAAAGCTGAAAGAATTAACTGGGACACGCAGGCCTGCCGCAGTCTGATCGGTTAAAAAATATGCACGGGATATCCTCCCAGCCCCCACTTCTCCCTCCCACTTGTTCAACCAGTAAAAGAAAGAGGCAAGAACTCTCAAGTCCTTTCTTCCTGCAGTGATTCCTTCTTTAGGATAATTCCGGTTAAGAGCATCGAACAGATCATTAATTTTCAAAGTGAATTCCACAGTTGCTTTAACATTCTCCAGTCCAATTGTCTTTCTGTGCGAGTAAAACTCCAACTCACTAGCCACACTTCAACTGAACAGCTGGGTAGCAAGCTTTACTCGCATTTTCTCAGTGTTTCATGGATGGAGATGAGCATATGTAAGCTTGTGGCAAACACGCAAGTGCCCAGGCTGCTTTTTGTCCTCAACAAACAGCTTATCATAGTGCGCCCACTGGACACGACCACCATGAAAGTTCAAAACCTTTTGAGCATGCAAACGGTTCCGCACACACTTCATAAGGTGCGGAGCATCTGAAAAAACAAAAATGCTGCGCTTGTCATCAACAGGGTGTGTGAAGGAGCTTTTGGTGCAGTTTAGGCTGCCACTTACTCCAAACTCTTTCCATATATATCGGTTGGTGGCTGCTCCGTCACACACCACTGCATCAACTAAAGCGCCAGCCTCCTCCAGCATAAAAACAGCTTTCAAAACAAGCTGTGCAAGCATTGTTCTTTTTGTCGGTCCTTTGCTGGCAAACACCGCAATGGGCTGAGAATACTGGTCTCCGAATGCACGGAATGCAAACACGAGTCCGTGGTCAGCGAGGTCATCACTGGTCCCTGCACCATCACCAAAGTCACTGAACCCTACATAGGTCATTGATTTCGAATGCACACGCATTTCCTCTCTCACACATATTTCATCAAATACCAAGATACAGTGACGCTGATATTCGTCTTTTGTAGCCATCTTTCTTTTAAATGCAGCAAAAAATCTGCTATTAAAGCAGCAATTCACCCTGGTCATGCTAAGATATTTCCGCACTGTTACACATGAAATAGGGAGCACATTGTTTTCACGTAAGAATGTGTACGCTGATTTGCTTCGTATATGTAACAAGAGGAACATCAGGAGCCAATCTTCAGTGTAGAGACGATTTTTCTTGTTGGCGAGCCTTGCTGCAGCTAAGCATTCCTTGATTGTAGTTAGCTGCACACTTGGAAGCTCAAGCTTGCAAAGCTTGGTCTCCAGCTCTTCCTCAGAAATGTTTGCAAACATTCACGGGCTCCCTTAAGCTGCAACGAAAGATCCTTAAAGCGGTGAAGAAGGCGGTTTTTCGATCTCGTCAGGGCATAATTTGCCCGCCGCAGTGCAGCAAGTCTTTCACTGCTTTGCTGGGAACGCAAAAAGTGAATACCACCTGGATTTGAGCTGCTCTTTTTCTTCAGTGCCCGTGTTTGGTGGATCCGCAAAGTGTCTGACAGACTGAGACATTTTTGGCAAACTGACACCTCGCCACTCAGGAAGAATTCACACTCCTTGTGGCGCCACTTGCTGCTAATGTCGATGAAGGCACTCTTTGGTTCTGCTTGGGGGTATTCAGCAGTGCTTGGTCCACCAGCGCAAAGTTTGATATTTTGCACGCACTGTAGAAAGGATTTCACGTCCCCAACTGTTGCCAAACTGTTTGAATGTTGGAGCTTTTCAATGGAAAGAGACTTCCCCATTAGCACTGTGCGGACCTCCATGGTCTCGTAAATTTCAACAAGCTGTGGAGCGGCGAACAAACCACCGGCGCCAATACTCTCTAGAGGACATGCTTCCGATCTGCTTCGCACAGAAACCGCAAGTGCTGACTTGGAAGAGCGGTTTTGAGGGGTCCTAGTTCGCGTCAACTCTAGGAAGACGATGCTCTTTGCCTCACCCATTTCAATACGATGATATCCATACGATTTGGAGGGCAGGCATACGAGTGACGGGTCGTCGAACAACATATCAAAAGATAAAGGTGCCACTGCCGCACAAGGCCCGGCTTCCTCTTGAACTTCGGTTGCGTTCGTGCAGCCATCACCGCGCACTGGTACTCATGGCATGCAAAGATCCTGCACCTCGTCGGAATTGTCGCAACTGGAGCTGACACACGATGGGCTGTTTTTCTTTTTCGATGGGGCGAGAAGCTGTCTCTCGGCTGGCCGCTTCCTGCTTTTCAGCGTTTTAGACAGATAAGCAGGGCAATCGGGAAACCTCGTGGGCACGGCGTCCTTTGCTAATAAAGCTCGACGAGGCGGGCTTACCAGGACGTGTCCATTGTGCTCTACCGTCCAAGTCTTTGAAACAAGGTGAGGCTCGAAATGCCGCTCACACACGTAGTCTGTCGCCTGCAGTAGAAGATCCTTTCTTGGGATGGCGCGTCGCCACACGTGTAGTCGCTCTTCATCCTTTGGCGCTGAGAAGAGAGAGAACTTGTCGCGGCAGGACTTGTATCCCGTAGAGCAGCGGGGAACAAGACAGCTTTTGCCCATCACCACAGTGCACACGAGTGCATGACAGAAAGTGTAATGGGGGAAAAAAACACGTGGCGCAAAAGTGCAGCGATCACTGCTTCTCCCCCAACTGCGGCTGCCCGCGCGCTTGTGCTGCCTGCTGACCCTCTAACCTGCCAGCGCCATCTCAAGGCACTCCCTGAAAACACGACCCGGTGGTCGTCAACATCGCTCGCTGGAGAGGCGCCGCCGTTCAGGCACCTAGTCTATTCTTCCACCGTGGTCGAGGTTGACAAGCAAAGAACCCTGAGGAATGACAAGATCAACGATATCAGACAAGGAGTTAGTAGTGTCCTTTATGTAGGACTGAAATGTGGGCTGAATTATATTAATTAGCGCATCGACGTAATGGCATAAATTTTCCGTAACAGTGCCGACACCAGAAACGATGGGTCGACCCGGAATGTTTATTTTAAGGATTTTTGGTAACAAGTAGAATCTACCAGCAACCGGGCTAAGCGGAGTGATTGAGCGAAAAACGTTTTCTCTAATTTGGTTATCATTTTAAAGGTCTAGCAATGTATTCTTGAGAACTTCTTTGTACTGATTTGTGGGGTCATCGTCTAGAAGTATTACCCGCCGCGGTGGCTCAGTGGTTACGGCGCTCGACTACCGATCCGGAGTTCCCGGGTTCGAACCCGACCGCGGCGGCTGCGTTTTTATGGAGGAAAAACGTTAAGGCGCCCTTGTTCTGTGCGATGTCAGTGCACGTTAAAGATCCCCAGGTGGTCGAAATTATTCCGGAGCCCTCCACTGCGGCACCTCTTCCTTTCTTCTTTCACTCCCTCCTTTATCCCTTCCCTTACGGCGCGGTTCAGGTGTCTAACGATATATGAGACAGATACTGCACCATTTCCTTTCCCCCAAATCCAATTATTATCGTCTAGAAGTCGATAAAAAGAACTGTCTACTAGCTGCCTGTGTGCCTCTGCGACATAATCCCTCTTGTTCATTACAACCACAACTCCACTCTTCTCAGCAGGCTTAATGATGATTTCATTACGAGATGCTAACTGTTCCATTGCTCTAGTTTCGCGAACTGAAAGATTACGGTGGAAAGGTACCTTACTCTTGTACAGTTGTAGAATATCTTTTTGCACATATTCTACATCTGTATAAGAGTAAGGTACCTTTCCGCCGTAATCTTTCAGTTCGCGAAACCAGAGCAATGGAACAGTTAGCATCTCGCAAAGCAATGATCATTAATCCTGCTGACAAGGGTGGAGCTGTGGTTGTAATGAACAAGAGGGATTATGTCGCGGAGATAGACGGGCAGCTAGCAAACAGTTTTTTTTATCAACTTCAAGACTATGACCCCACAAATAAGTTCAAAGAAATTCTCAAGATTACATAGGTTCCACGGCCGAAACGTCAAATTACATTGTTTAAAAAGTTGGTCTCTGTTTATTCACTACTACTGACCGTGCCAAGAAGTTTTTTTTCCTGTATTATTGGCTGTGGAGAAGAAGAACGGCATCATTCTATGTTGACTGAGGAAAGGAAGAAGAATAACATGTAATCCATTCATCTTTACGCTGCTCAGAAGGCATGTCGCAGGTGGTGAGCAAAGGCGCGGAGGATTCGAGGGCGGAGAGGCTGGCAAGCTCGGCCGGTATCGGGGATCGGGACAGGGCATCAGCGTCCTGATGCTTGCGGGCCGACCGATATAAGACACATATGTTATACTCTTGGAGGCGGAGAGCCCATCGAGCCAGGGGACCGGAGGGATCTTTGAGCGAAGAAAGCCAACATAGGGCATGGTGGTCGGTGACCACGTCAAACGGACGGCCATAGAGATAAGGTCGAAACTTTCCAACGGCACAGACAATTGCCAAGCACTCTTTTTCCGTCACGGAGTAGTTGGATTCAGATTTCGTGAGGGTGCGGCTGGCGTAAGCAACCACATATTCCTCAAATCCAGACTTGCGTTGGGCGGTAGTTAGGCGGCCGCGGCCGTGCGACGGCGGCAGGGTAGGTCAAGGCTGCAGTGGTAGCTGCGGGCGGCTGTGCTGGTGCGGGGGGAGGGACCGCTGGAAGGGCCTCAGCCACTTGTTCGCTGATGGCAGTGCGAAGGCCGGGCGCCAGGAATGGAGATTGCACGGAGGGGGATGGCAGAAGCGACAGCTGACGTGCAACTTCCTCACGCACAAAATGTTTTATGTGTGCAAACAGTTGCGAGTGGTCGGGTGCAGCCGACAGGCCGGCAAGCGATTCGAAAGGCGCTGCTGCGTGCTGGCGAGTGATGAGCCTCTGCTTGCGCAGCTCGTCGTAGCTCTGGCAGAGACTAACAACTTCCGCAACGGTGCGAAGATCTCGCGACAGCAGCATCTGAAAGGCGTCATCCTCGATGCCTTTCAGAATATGCTTGATCTTGTCCGCCTCGGACATATGGGCGTTGACGCGCCAGCACAGGTTGAACAAGTCTTCAATGTAGCTGGCGAACATCTCACCCGACTGCTGAGAGCGCTCGCGCAAGAGGTGTTCTGCGCGTAGCTTGCGCACAGCAGGACGTCCGAACACTTCGGTGAGGTTTGTCTTAAAAGCAGTCCACGTGGAGAAGTCTTCTTCGTGGTTTCGAAGCCACAGGTTGGCAACGCCAGTCAAATAAAAGATGACATTGTTCAACTTGGCGGTATCGTCCCACTTGTTATACGTGCTCACCCGCTCGTATGATGTGAGCCAGTCTTCAGCGTCATGATCGTCAGTACCGCTGAAGAGTGCCTGGTCCCGCTGCCGGAGGGAGCCGGAACAGAGGACTGGAGAGCCAACCTGAACGGCTTGGTGGTGGGTGGCTTCAGGCATAGCGGGCATAGCGGGGGTCGGTAGCGTGCGGTTGCGCAGGTCCAAGGTCGTACGAGGATGCTAAAGCAAACCTCCACCACATGCGTTCTGAGCAGCATAAAGATGAATGGATTACCTCTTCTTCTTCTTCTTCCTTTCCTCAGTCAACATAGGATGATGCCCTTCTTCTTCTTCACATGGCAAACAATGGACCACGGGAAGACCATGTTGAGAAATTCAGGGTGACATTTCCTGCGATAGTGCGAACGTCATTTACCTAGTTGAGTTGAGTTGAGGTGTTGAATGCTACAGGTGCGGTTAGTCTTGCTTTATGTGCCGGCAATTGCTCCACCGCAGCGTCCCTTCTATATTAACAATGTCCCATCTACCACCGCTATGCTCACAGCCTCTTAGAATAGCACACATTCTCTCCCGCAGTCACCATCTATGCACACAATCAATCCACACAATCCACATCACAGACCACTCGAGAAGTCACCGTTTATGCACGTATTCAGTCCCAGTAGAACATAGGCCGTTGTAGTGCCACAATCCATACACACATTCACTCACAGTAAAACGTAGTCCACTCCGGAAGACACCATCTACGCACACATTCAATCACAGTAGGCCATAGTCCGTTCCTGCTGTCACCATTTCGAAACAAGATCCGTGTCGTGCGAAATGTTAAAAGAAGGCGTGCAGCCTCCATTCTGCAAGTCTGGTTTCCACTCGGGTAGACGATGTCCTGAACTGTGTTGTCACGGGTTCCTGTCTTCTTGAAGGAAGCGAACATCACATGCTTTTCCGCGTTGTACTCTGGGCAGTACATAATATAATGTTCGATGTCCCCACACACACCACATAAAGAGCAGAGCGGACACGATGCTATGCCGGTCTTATGCATCCATGCAGAGTGTGAGCAGAGACCGTGCGAAGTCGATGTAGAAGGGTCGCCTGAGATATTCTCAGTCCCTTGGTCACACATGGCTTGTGGGACGCACTCCACAGGGTACTGAAGTGATCGAGCACCGTTTTCCTGCAGAGACTTTTTCTATCTTGAGGTACTTTTGTTGATGGAATCCTTGAGAGAGCTTTATGGGCGAGACTGTCTGCCACCTCATTACCATTGACTCCTATGCGAGAGGGCACCCATTTGAAATGTAGAGTAAAGCCTCTGCTGTGCAGATTCTGCACCAAGCGCAGAGAGCTTATAGACAAGGCGTCATTAGGGAATCCGCGCTCTAACCTCTGAAGGGCAGATTTTGAATCAGTTAGGATGACAGCAGATTGAGCCGGACAAGACCCTAACTTCCGTAAAGCCACCTCAATAGCAACACTTTCAGCCGTTGTGGAGGATACGACAGCAGTACAGCGTACGGATCACTTACAGTCCAAAGAAGGAATGTAAAAGGCCGCTGCGCTAGTTTCTTTGGCCTTGTCCACAGAACCATCCGTGAAAATTTGAAGATGGCAGGCATACTCTTTTTCCAAGTGTTCCAGTGCAAGCGAACGCGTTGCTGCCAAAGGAGAGATGCGCTTTGCACCCACATGGGGAAGTGTGACCTTACAGTCGAGGGTCGGAAAAGACCAGGGGGTTTCAATCGTTTCCTTTGCCTTCGGACATTAATGCCTAAAGAACTAAGAGTATTGAGTGCCAAGTAAGCCTTCGACTCATATCTCTTGAAGAGCCGCTGGAGAAGGGATCGCCCAGCTACCATCTCTCCTAGGCAATCAAGAGGCGGGAATTCCAATGGCTCTTCGTAGGACCTTTCTGAGGACAACTTCGAGACGTTCAAGTTGTGATGCCGAGGGGGAAAGGTGATTGATACATTATGCGACTGACCACCAGCGCTTCATGAAGTTTGACCATTGAAGAAGGATGGTTTCCCCATTGCTCACGTGCTATTCTACGGATCACATTGAGACGAGAAGATATAGATGAAACAATCGCGTCTACAGCTTTTCGCCACTGTAGACGGGAGTCACTAATGACACCCAGGAAACGCGTGTGGTTGAATTGACGGATGCAAGAGTGACAGAGGTCTATCTTCAACCGCGCTTGGCGTCTTCCTACACCTGGAAACAGAACAAAGCCGGATTTTTCCACTGACAGAGACAACCCCACACCTTGAAGGTAAGCTTGTGCCGAAAGTAGAGCCTGTCGAGCTATCGGGGCTAATCGCTTGTGTTGGTAGCCAGTAATCAAAATACAGATGTCGTCAGCATAAAGTGACATACGCACTTGCCTGCAACTTTCTTTCAATGAATCGGGAAGGCCAGCCATTACGGCGTTAAATAGTGCGTGGTAAAGAACACTTCCTTGAGGCACACCTCGTGATAGAACACTTTCGGTGCTTAACGTACTCCCTGACCGTACACGAACCGCGCGATCACTTATAAACTTGTAAATGAATCTTAACATATGGTTCTGTATACGCATGTCTTGCAAACTGTTTAGAATTGAGCTCTGAAGCACGCTGTCGTAAGCTTTCGCAACGTCAAGAAAAATGGCTATGGTGGAAAGCCCGAAAGCTCTCTGGTGTTCAATGTGACTGACCAAGTCTGAGACGCTATCTTGGGCACTAAGTCCTCGGCGGAATCCTGTCATACATGTCCGTAATGCCTTCCTGTCCTCAAGCCACCATGATAAGCGTTCATTTACCAGCTTCTCCATCAACTTAGCTACACAGCAGGTCAATGACACAGGGCGAAAGGAGGCAAAGTCTGTCATGTCTTTGCCAGGCTTCAGTACTGGAACTACATGTGCCACCTTCTATGACGGAGGAAAATCGCCAATCTCCCAAACTCGATTGATGAAGTTGAGGATCTCCTTTCCGAGTTGCAAGGTCAGATTTTTCAGCATTTTATTGGTGATGCTCTCGAGACCTGGTGCACACCGGGGCCGCAGGCCACTGAGCGCAGTCTGAAGCTCACGAAGCGTGAACGGGACGTCCATGATTGACCTGGAGGAAGCAGGTGGTGTATATATGTCTATTCCATAATCAGCGAGTACGAGAGCGTCTGTAACTTCCTCTGCCAAGCACGCAATAGGTTTTTTCTTGCGTATTCTAAGAGCTTCAAAAGGCTTCGAAGGGCGAGATTCTCCAGCAAGCCTGCCAATAACTCGCCATATTCTCGTCCTCGGTGAGAACGCAGTCAACCTAGCACAGAATGAGGCCCATTGTGACCTTTACAGATTGTTCGTGTGCCGTCTAAGAGCAGAATTCAGCCTATTGAAGGTCGTTTTCAGTTGCCTGTCGTCCTTCTTCCGCACGAGTTTTCGCTCCGCCATTCTTCTCGCTGCGCAAAGGTTCCTGAGTTTTAAATCCGGGGCCGGAAAATGATCAGGTAACTTGACCGCCGTAGTTACTGCTAGCTTACTAGAAAACACTTTGTCAACAACATCACCGGAAACACGTTCTAATTTTAGCACCATGCATACGAAAGTCGGCAGCAAACACAAAAATTGGATAGTTATCGCTTCCCATGCGGTCAGGCGCTGTTGACCAACTCACGCGGACGTCAGGTGAATGCAGTGTCAGGTCTATAGCTGTCGCTGAGGCTGGAAGCCGAAAGTGGGGCTTCCGTTATTGGCAACACACAGGTCCAAACTGTCAATAACCTCTACGAGTTTGCTTCCACGGGAATCCGTGTTCCTGTCACCCCAAACGGCAAGATGGGCGTTGAAATCATCGCAGGTGATTCTAGGAGCTGGGCAGCGGTCGCAGAGCTGCTGTAGAAACAAAATCCAATGCTACCTTCTTCCGCGGAGACACGTACACGGATGCAATAGAAAGGGTTCGAGAGCCGAGCTGTATTCTCACAGCCGCTACCTCAATGTCATCCGTGCAAAGATCGGCAACGCTTAGAGAAACGTGTGGAATTTCCCTTCTTATGTAAAGCGCAGCACTTCCTGCAGGAAATGACTTTATGCTGCAGTTTTTATGGGCGACATATCCAGTCAAACAACTCCCGCTTGGCAGGCCAGCTTCTGACAGGGCCAATATTGGAACACAAGTCTCTTTCAAGAATAGTTTTAGTTCAGCTAACCGACTTAATATCCCAGCGCAGTTCCACTGCAATATAAACGGCATTTTTCGGTGCATATGAGATCCACGAGGTTTAACCCCATCCATTTTAGTTCGCAAGGAAGTTTGCTGCGAAGGTGGTAATTAGGGACTCAAAAGAAAGCACCAGCTGTAGGAAGTTCTTCAGGTTACCAGGCGCCATCGCTGGAACATGTGAAGGCAGGGCCCCAAACGAAACACGAAGTAGGTCAGGCATACCTTGATTTTTGAGCTCCTTATTTTGCGTAACGCACTCACTTACAACATCGACAAAAGATGGTGACGGGGACACACTCTTGGCCGCAGTATCTGATGTTTTTGTCACTTGTGCATATGAGGGTCCCCCTTTTCGTGGAGTCTGGCTGTGATCCGGCCGCTCAGGAACATGGACAGTTTTTGCTGGAGGTCTAACAGCCGACTCGCGCGCACTGGGCCTTGGCGTCTTGAGGGACTCAGGTCTCTTAGGGACATTGTTGGGGAACGCAACATCATACTCCAACACTGGGAACTCGTCTAATCCTGGGACAGGCGTCTCAGTCGGTGGGGTTTTTGGACCAGCAATAAAGGATATCCGACGGTGCAGAGCGCTCACACGGAAGGGGCAGCCTCCGAAACTCGCCGGATGATCGCCACCGCAATTGGCGCAAGCCAAATCTGCAACTGCGTCTTTTGTGAATCCCAGATCAATTTTTTCGGGGCGCTCGGAGTTGGAGCAAACGTCGACAGTATAGAGTTGGTAGGTTTCGCAGCCCATTATTTTCCTGGAGACTCCACACGACGCGCAAGTCGTTTCACGTGCAGCACACCTTGTGGTTTCAGATAATCAAGTAGGTCGCGTTCTGAATACATAGTTTGGTACACCCTTAATAACACAGGTGTTCTTCATGTAGGAATGGGGCAACCGCGCGTTAACATTGATGCCAAAAATCTGAGAGCTCTGCAGGAGCTTGTCAACCTGCTCTTCCGTCGAGACATCCAGCTGAAGAGCCCCTTGCATGGTGAACCGACTTCAAATCGGAGCTGATCCCAGCAGTGTTTGAATGGCCACGAAAAGTAAGATAGGATTCTTCTCTCTTAAATCTAGCCCTTTTCTGTGGGCTCAACCACTACCGGGATCCCTACCGTTGGTTGCTTGCGATGACTCACCAACTTGAAGCCCTCGTTGTCCCCGTCAGCCATATCGGCCACTGACTCGTCGCCGTCCACGATCGTTGACTCTGCCCCACTAAGCGATGAGGTCTCGCTGGACGGGTGGTCGTGTCCATGTTCTGGTCGCTCCACAGCCTGGGAAGCCATGGCCGCCTCTTCCGAGCCAGCCTCCTTTGAATGACGTTGACCCTTTAGGTTTAGGTTAGCCTCAGCTTTATTTATTTACCTAATTTTTTCTAATTTACCTAGTTTTATTTGAATATTCGAGGACGGCAGGATCTTCAAGGCGGTACTGTCCCTACGGGAAGAGTACGGCTGCTCCGGCGCCGGCAAACCTAAAGAGGTCATTTACCTACTCCACGGTACCATATGGAACCTTCAGTATGTAGGCCAGACAGAAACCCCCTTTAGATTACGCTTCAATAACCACAGAGCCCATGTTAAATCCCTCCCAAACCTGCCCCTATCAAGACATGTTCAGCTGCCAGGTCATTCATTTGATCACATTACAGCTACTATTCTGGAATCTGCATTTATATCTAACCAAGGCCGAGAAATTAGATAGTCTTTCCTGATCTATAAGTTTAATGCAGTATCTTCTGGGTTGAACGTAACAACGGAAAAATTGGCAACCCTACCAGTTCAAACACCTTTATATCCACCGATGTTAAGTGCTATGCCATTCGTGCTTTTTCTTCATGTATATCACACCCCGCTTTTGCGTTTAATCGCACCTGTATGTTTAAGTTGCTGCTCCATCATAGAGCTAAAATTTCGCTACGTTCATCTTTTTACATCACCGAACGGGTATGCTTCGTATTTATTCTTTTGTTGTGCTCGGAGAGAACAGGCAGATAGCGTCATTAGTTATTTTGTCAGGATGTAATAAAAGCTAATATTGTTACCGTTTATGCTGCTTTATCGTGACCTGTGTTTTTTAGTGATCGTATTTTTTAGTGTTTTTAGAGTGTGCAACTTCTGGCTTAAGTTTTTGCTGTCTAGTAAATTTGGTTTATCATCTTTGCACTATAACCATGACACGTTAATCATCTGTCATCGGATTCTATAGCTAAGATTGTTAACGCACTAAATTTCGCAACGTAGCCCTCCTGTTCAGCCATTGTGACCCGCATTCGCGTTCTAGTCACGTGTGTGATATGTTTTGAATCTTCTGTGCATTATATGTTTGTACGTTGCTTTTTTGGTGCACCCTCCGTGACATTCTGTCTCCTCCGTTCCTATTCTGTTTTTCTGAGGAAGGCCATAACACGGCCGAAACGTCAAATTACATTGTTTCAAACGTTGGCCTCTGTTTATGCACTATATATATATATATATATATATATATATATATATATATATATATATATATATATATATATATATATATATATATCATTAGTGGTTTCTTGACAGGTGATTGATCAAGATAATATAACGTCACCAGAACTCAAAAAGCAACAGGATATAATTTCCGACGTTTCGCCTTCAGGACCAGCCTTTTTCCAGTGTGTGTGTATATTGCTGCGAATATTTGCAGTGTGTTCGTTTTTCAAATCTGCCACCACATCACTTCATCGCTTCGTTTGCTACGCACGACGCGACTAGATTTATTTTGATTCATCGCAGCCAGGCAGAGCTGATTCTACGTTGTTCCGCAATGTTCTAGTAGCTTTGCGCTCTTTATCTCGAAAGTTCGCTATCAGCTTTAAATTGAGCACGGCCGACAGCGGCTGGCATTCTGTTCGACGACCGCCGAGCACGCTTGTCGCTTCGCCGCCGCCGAGTGATACAGTCAATTTTGGGTGCAAGTCAGCCCAATAAACAGTTCTTTTAGAAGACCCCTTTCGTCCGTCTTCATCGCTGCTTCGACTGCCGTCACCACTACGTGACATCTGGTGGAGGTGCGGGGAAGCCTTCCATGTTCCGGACGCCCCCTTCAAGTCGTGAAGCCAGCCCTGAGCGCTTCGCACCCGAGGACGAGCCAACAGCTCAGCGAGCCAGCCGACGTGTCCAGGGAGATGAGCCTGAGTTCGGGAAACTGCCGGACCGCACAAGACAGCGAAATGACGCGGCTACGAGCACCGCAACCTCGCCGAAGATGTCGACACCGATCATACTGCAGCAGCCGCGGGCGTCGCCAACTTTCAATGGATCCCTAGGCGAAGACCCTGAAGAATGGTTGGATCAATTTGAGCGCGTGGCGTCATTCAACAAGTGGGATGATGCGGCAAAAATTGGACACGTGTTCTTCTCATTGGATGGCTCCGCACGCACGTGGTACGAAAACTACGAGTCATCTCTTACGACATGGGAGCTATTCAAGAGAGAACTATTGAAGATATTCACCAGTGTCGTGAGGAAGGAAAGAGCCGAACGACTCCTCGAGTCCAGGATCCAGCTTCCGAATGAGCCCGTCCGCGGTTACGTCGAGGAGATGAAGCGCCTATTTGCCGCGCCGACCCCGGGATGACCGAGGAAAAGAAAGTTCAGTTTTTAATGCGCGGTGTAAAAGAACATCTCTTTGCAAGCCTCGTCCGCCAGCCGCCAAAATCAGTCGAGGAATTCATGCAAGAAGCCTGCACGATTGAGAAGACCCTCGACGTCCGAGCTCGGCAGTACAATCGTCCTTCCTCTGCCTGTGAAATACGTTCGGACACGCCGGCCACCACCAGCGACAGCTTGCGGGAAGTTATCCGCGAAATGGTCCGAGAGGAGCTACGCCGATTACTGCCATCCTCCCCACAGCCACAAGCAGCGACTCTGATGGACGTGATACGGGAAGAAGTGCAACAGGCACTTGGCACCCCGACGGCCACAGAACCCCAGGCCATGACCTACGCCGCTGCAGTAAGGACTGCCCAGCCCCAACGACAACCCCCACGTCCTCGCCGAGATGAGCCACTTGTTCCACAACGCCGCCTCCCAGCCCCCGCCCGCCCAGCCTATGACCGACGCTCAAGCCCCAGGAAATGGGACGCCTGGAGGACTTCCGACAACCGGCCGTTGTGCTTCCATTGCTGTGAGGCCGGCCATATTCTTCGTCACTGCCCGTACCGACGTATCGGTCTTCGAGGATTTGCCATTAACGCCCCACGACCAGGCTTCGGGCAACGTCCGCAGGAAATCGACGAGTACCTGCGTCGAGAAGAGTACACCCCGAACCGCTTTTCGCGCTAACCATCGCCGTCAACATCGCGCTTTGCGTCGCCACGCCGCAGCTACGCAGCCGCGGTACAAGGAAGGTCTCCCAGCCCCCGTAGGGGAAACTGAAGGCAGCAACCTCTGGAGGTGAGGTTGCTCAAGACCGAAACGCCGAAGATCCTCCACCGACCACGCCCCATGAAGACGCTGCACCCGCGACGCCGCATGAAGAACAGGCACTCGCTGCACCGACGCCGCACACAATGAGAACACCGACCACGACGCAGGCTTCCTTGAAAACGACGCCGCCACCCCGAAGAGCTTCGACCACACGCCCCATCCACGACTCGCATACGCGACGAAGCCGTGACCCGACGCCGAGAGCGACATGCAATGCAAGAGCCAGGACGTCCGACTTAGAAATGACTATCGACGGCCAGAAAGTTACCGCTCTAGTCGACACAGGAGCCGATTACTCGGTGATGAATGGAACATTCTCTGCGCAGCCAAGAAAAGTCACAACGGCTTGGGAAGGCCCACAAATTCGCACCGCAGGGGGCCACCTCATTACGCCATCAGGACCATGCACAGCGCTAGTGACTGTCGAAGGACATACCTATCATGCGGCCTTTGTTGTGCTACCCCAGTGCTCCTGCGAAGTGATCTTGGGTATGGATTTCCTTAATGAGCATCAGGCGATCATCGACCTGCGATACAAGCTGATCACGCTTTCGCCGGACGAAGCCATCGCTTCGATGAAAACTCGGGAAAATCACGTTGCCCTGAGTGTCCTGGAGGAAGAAGTGAGCGTCCCACCCCGATCAAGCGTTGTCCTGACCGTAGGCGCCACTAAAGCCATTAACGCTGAAGCCGTCATCGAGGGCAACATGCAGTTGCTCGTAGACTGAGGAATCAGCATCGCAAGAGGCATCGCACATTTGCGCAATGGCCAGGCCGAAGTACGGCTGAATAACTTCAGCGAAGAATACCGGCACATTAACAAAGGAACTACGATTGCTTTCTTCGACGAAATATCTGACGTACGAGACTCCTTCATCCTCTCCGACCTCTCCGCAGAAGATTCGCCTGACCAAGAGAACTCGCCCACTTTCGACATCAACCCAGCCCTCCACCGGAACAGACAAGACCAGATCCGCAATCTGCTTCAAAGCTACAGTGAGTGCTTTTCGACATCGCCGAAGGTGCGACAGACGCCAATTGCCAAGCATCGCATTATAACGGATCAACACGTCCGGCCTCTCCGTCAAAGCCCTTACCGTGTGTCACCGACAATATATATATATATATATATATATATATATATATATATATATGTGTGTGTGTGTGTGTGTGTGTGTGTGTGTGTGTGTGTGTGTGTGTGTGTGTGTGTGTGTGTGTGTGTGTGTGTGTGTGTGTGTGTGTGTGTGTGTGTGTGTGTGTGTGTGTGTGTGTGTGTGTGTGTGTGTGTGTGTGTGTGTGTGTGTGTGTGTGTGTGTGTGTGTGTGTGTGTGTGTGTGTGTGTGTGTGTGTGTGTGTGTGTGAAGGAAGCGAACAGTCACCGAAATCAAGGTACATATGGGAATGTTTTGTTTTTTAATTTGTAGTGCCATTAAATGGGACCATAATACTTCGATTAATAAGTCGGTTAAACAGCATTACTTATAAAACAGCAGAAAAACTAACCATGCCGCCGCTGGCATCCGAACCCACCATATGTTTGTCAAAAATGAGTCCCTCATTTCATTTGCTTTTTCCCGTATATATATATATATATATATATATATATATATATATATATATATATATATATATGTGTGTGTGTGTGTACGGGAAAAAGCAAATGAAATGAGGGACTAATTTTTGACAAACATATGGTGGGTTCAGTAAGGAATGTTGCTGGGCAAGTTGGTTAAGCATATTTGAAACTTGGAAAGAATCCACCTTGGCGCAAGTAAAACCACACACACAAAGGAAATACAAGGAGACAACGGACAGGCGCCAACTTCCAACTGTTTATTCCTCAAGAAAACCACACAGATAAACAGTCTCAGGATACGCCCACTTTTTTTCACTCCATGTGCCTATCACAGCCATAATCTATCACCCTGCATTATCAGTTTTTGCTCAGAAAATTGTACTCCGCCGCATACAAATTCAATGACGTGTCACTCACACACAAAGCCGCCTTTTTCTTTATGGGAAACGCTTCCAATAAAAGCCTCGCCTGTTTAATCTTGCTCCTGCCAAGAATCCTCGCCTTTTCCAGTCGAGGTTCGCACTTGCACATATTAACATGGTTGACCAAGTTGGCATATTTATCTTTATTGTTTTCAACCTTTTTGCAATGTTCCCCAAGGCGTTTGTTGATGCACCTCCCCGTTTGCCCTATATAGGACTTCCCACAGGTCAGGGGTATCTCGTACACCACTCCTTCCATACAACGGGTGAAGACACGCTGATGCTTTATATTGCATCCAGGGCGCTCAGTGCCATATATCCGGGGTATAAGTTTGTTCAGCTTGTTTGGTGCTGAAAATACTAGCGGTACTTCTTGTCTGTTAGCCACCTTCTTCAGATTATGTGACACTTTGTGCCCATAAGGCATAACTTCTGGTTTTACCGCAGGGCTCCTTTCTTCCGGATTCTTTGGCCTGGTACAGCATTTTGTTTTTTGGAGGAGGGTTTCAGCGACGGCAGTCAACACCACCGAGGGGAAGCCAGCAGCCAACAGGCGGCCAATCTGATTTTTTAAGCTATCGTGCATTTGGTGCGGACATGACTTTGAAAGCGAGGACTCAATGCAGAGAGAGGCGATGGCGCGCTTCACAATTTTAGAATGCGCCGTATTGAAGGGCAGGAGTTCCTTGCTAGTACGGGGATAGTAACCCCAGCATAAATGGTCTTCCCGGAAGGCTAAGCTTAGATCTAAAAATTGCAGTTTTTTCTCACTTGGGACTTCATGCGTAAAAACTAGACCGCGACCTTTGAGGTTAAAAACACTTAAAATCCTGGACACAATAGCTTCAAAAGAATTGTCAAAACCGGTAGATAAAAGGATAAAAAAAGCGTCAACATATCTAAAAGTTTGTAAAACAGGTCCTCCTAAAGACAACTGTGCAAGATCCTGGTCCAAAGCAGCTAAAAACATTTCACATAAAATAGGGGCTACACAGGAACCAATACATATACCTTTTCTCTGCAAGTAGGGCTGCTGATTAAAAACAATAAAAGTGACCTTAAGATATTGCTCCAATAAATTCTAAAAATTTTCCAGAGACATACCTGCAGCATCCCGGAAGGTCAATTGACCTGTCCGTTCAACACACGACATAACAGACGCCAGCAGCTCAGCGTGTGGGACGGAATAAAACAAATCCTCTATGTCTACTGAAAAAGCGGACCTAATTTCTAGATGTGTTTTAAAATAATTAACAACCTCCAGCGAGTTCTTAACCCGAAAAGGGTCGTCCAGTTTTAGAAGGTTAAGCTTTTTTTGCAAGAAACGGCTAACATTATGCTGCCAGGAACCATTCTCGCTCACTATAGTACGGAACGGTATGTCAGATTTGTGGGTTTTTGCAGTTAAGAAAACTGAAAAACAGTTCCTTCTACTTTTCACTATGTCAGTGGCCAGCTTCGGCAGTTGTAGGTCCCTACAATAGTTAATGAATTTAGTTTTAACTCTCACAGCCCCATTTTTAATGGCAATAAAATTCTTGTCAACCGCTTGCAATGCTTTTTCATTGAAAAGGCCCTTTTCCATGACCACAAACCTGCTATCTTTGTCCGACTGAAGGAGACACAACTCATTCTTTTTAAAAAAGGACGTAACATGACTAACATCACGTTCCAGTCTACTGGTCACAGCAGTCGTAACACACTTTTTTAGGCAGTCCACTCCTTCCAACAAACACCGTTCTTGGTTTTCACCCTTTACTTTCGCAGCAATGTTCCTGTTTGTGGCGAGCAGCTCATGGGCAGGCACAACTGGTTGAATGCCGTACTTAGGTCCTCTCTCAAGCACTTCTAACAACCTATCAGGGACCTTTGCGTTCTCTAACACCACCACACGGCTCGTCCTGTTATCCTTTTTCTTGTTAGCATCGCCGAGTCTACTCTGCGATGTATATATATATATATATAGTATATATATATATGTGTGTGTGTGTGTGTGTGTGTGTGTGTGTGTGTGTGTGTGTGTGTGTGTGTGTGTGTGTGTGTGTGTGTGTGTGTGTGTGTGTGTGTGTGTGTGTGTGTGTGTGTGTGTGTGTGTGTGCGTGCGTGCGTGCGTGCGTGTGTGTGTGTGCGTGCGCGCGCGCGCGTGCGTGTGTGTGTGTGTGTGTGTGTGTGTGTGTGTGTGTGTGTGTGTGTGTGTGTGTGTGTGTGTGTGTGTGTGTGTGTGTGTGTGTGTGTGTGTGTGTGTGTGTGTGTGTGTTGTGAGCACAGTGCGTGACCCTCGTCTTCATCTGTGAATAATCATCATCATCTCGCATCTTCGTCTTTTGAGGAGTGGCCGCCATATTTGCCAGCGGGAATAAAGAACTCGCTTGGTCCACAGTCGCACAAGTGGTGGAGGCTGCTCTAGATCCCGCGTCCTCTCCGTCGCCACACTGCAGCTCCGTTCCAATCGTCACCTGGTCGGACCAGCTCCGAAGATGGAAACCGTCGACCAACAACGCCGTGACGCTTCCGCAGGCCTTGCCGGTGCCTCAGCAGGTATGCTACCCCTACCTGCTGATCCCTCCGCGCGCAACCCTGACTCCAACGCCCCCGCTGCTACTATGTCACCTGGACACCCGACATGGACCGTCACGACCCTTCAGCGCGAGCCTCCTACATTTGCGGGTCTCCGTGGTGATGACGTCGAGGACTGGCTCGATCAGTACAATCAGGTCAGTGCCTACAATCGCTGGGACTCTGCGATGAAGCTTCTCCACGTGCCATTCTATTTAACCGCCGTGGCTAAGACTTGGTTCGTCAACCATAAAGATACCGTCCCGGACTGGACCCACTTTACATCGCAGTTTCGGCAAATTTTTCAAAATAATGTCGCCGACATGCTCAAGCGCCGCATCATACGACCTTCTTCAAGTCCTTGGTCCTCACCAGTCGTGCTGGTACAAAATAAGGATAGTTCCGTACGCTTTTGTGTCGACTATCGCGCCCTCAATAAGTTCACTCGAAAGATGTTTATCCACTTCCTCGGATTGACGACGCCCTCGACTGTCTCCAAGGTGCTCAATTTTTCTCTAGCCTTGATCTCCGATCCGGCTACTGGCAAATCCCCATGCATGAAGAGGACAAAGAGCAGACAGCTTTCGCCACGCCAGATGGCTTATATGAATTTAACGTTATGCCGTTCGGCTTGTGCAATGCTCCGGCCACGTTCGAAAGCATGATTGACACCGTACTCCGCGGGCTCAAATGGAAAACTTGGCTCTGCTACCTGGACATCGTAAATTTCTCCTCGACTTTTTCTGAGCTCCTCGCCCGCCTCGATGAAGTTCTAAGTGCTCTTTCCGCGGCCGGACTTCAGTTAAACACAAAGAAGTGTTGCTTTGCTTCCACTTCTATCAAAGTTCTCGGATACGTCGTTAGTCGCAGAGGCATAAAACCAGATCCTGATAAAGTTGCTGCAGTACTGCATTTTCCCCGCCCCACATGGATTAAAGACCTGCGCAGTTTTCTAGGACTCGCCTCATACTTTCGTCGTTTCATCCGAGGTTTCGCATCCATCGCCGCACCTTTGCATCAGCTTCTTGGAGTCAGCACGCCCTTCGTTTGGTCTGAGGCTTGCGAGTCCGCCTTTACTTCTCTAAAGCAGGCTCTCACATCTGATCCGATACTGGCTCATTTTGATGACAGCGCTTCAACGATTTTGCACACTGACGCCAGTGGACACGGCATTGGTGCCGTTCTTCTGCAGCGCCAGCAATCTTCGACTGAGCGCGTGATTGCTTACGCAAGTCGTACTCTGACTGCAGCGGAGCAGAACTACACGATCACTGAACAAGAGTGTCTTGCAGTTGTCTGGGCCGTTCAGAAATTTCGCCTCTATTTGTACGGTCGCCAGTTCACGATTGTAACTGACCGTCATGCGCTGTGCTGGTTGTCGTCACAGAAGAACTTGTCTGGGCGCCTCGGCCGCTGGATTCTCCGCCTCCAGGAGTATGATTTCACAGTCACCTTCAAATCGGGAAAAAAACAGAAAGACGCCGATGCGCTCTCTCGTTGCCCCCTCGCCTCCGCTGAACCTCTGTGCTCTCGTCCTGTTGCTTCATCTCTCCCAACTACTAATTCCATCGCTGCCCACGCATCGACGGCTGCAGCCATTAATCTGGTGCCCGCTCCCGCTCTCGGCGATCTCGCTTCAGCACAGCGGGCCGACCCTTACTGCCGGACTCTCATTGAACGCCTGAGTGGTGCTATGCGGCCTCCAAATGCCCGCCTCCGACGCCAACTCAACTGTTTCAAGCTGGTTGACGGCACCCTTCTTTGGCACAATCATAGCCCCCTGGGTCACGCCTGGGTGCCTGTCATTCCCCATTCTCTTCGCCGTGAGGTTTTGCAGGCGCTTCATGACGACCCCGTGACCGGCCACATAGGATTCCAGAAAACATGACCGTATAAAGCGCCGTTTCTTTTGGCCTGGTCTCTCCACCTCTGTCGCCAAATATATTGCATCTTGCATCCCTTGCCAACGCCGCAAACGCTCCATGTCTCCTCCTGCTGGCCTTCTACAACCTCTTCCCTGTCCTTTCTCACCCTTCGAAGTCGTTGGTATCGACCTGTACGGTCCCTTGCCACTAACCTCATCGGGCAACCGTTGGATCGTTACAGCCGTCGACCACTTAACCTTTACGCTGAAACAGCCCCCGTTCCGTCTGGCTCTGCCTCCGAAATCGCCCATTTCTTCCTCAACGCCAAATCTTCTGCGCCATGGAGCCCCACGTGTCCTTATCAGTGACCGCGGCAAGTCATTCCTCTCCAGCATCCTTGCCGGAGTTCTTCATGCTTCCCGAGCCGCCCATAAAACAACTTCAGCATATCACCCCCAGACCAATGGTCTCACCGAACGGTTTCACCGCACCCTGTAAGATATGCTGTCTATGTACATTCACCCCGCCCACATTAACTGGGACGCCATGCTCCCCTTCGTAACCTTTGCCTACAATACAGCCGTGCAACGAACAACCACTTTCTCCCCATTTTTTCTTGAGTTCGGTCGCCCCCTACCTTCACTCTCGAAGCATCTTTCTTCTCTGCCCCCACAACCTCTTCCGGCCTTTCCTATGACGAATTTACTTCGCGTCTTGCCTACTGTCGCACCATTGCCCGCCTGAACACTGACGCCTGCCAAGCCTCCCGGAAAACAACCTATGACTTCAAACACCGTGGAGTGCGTTTCTTCCCTGGTGATGAAGTGTTGCTGTGGACTCCTGTGCGTACCCCCGGATTGTGCGAAAAATTTCTCAGCCGCTTTATTGGTCCGTACACTGTACTCGAACAAACGTCCCACGTGAACTATCGCGTTGCTCCTGTCCATCCTGCCCATGACCGGCGTTGCCGCGGTGAAGAGATTGTTCATGTGTCGCGCTTAAAGCCCTTCACCCGTCGCCCTACTTCCCTCTAACGTCCGCCTGGGACGGTCGCTTTCGCCCATAGGGGGGAAAGTGTGAGTACAGTGCGTGACCCTAGTCTTCATCTGTGAATATTCATCATCATCTAGCATCTTCGTCTTTTGAGGAGTGGCGCCCATATTTGCCAGCGGGAATAAAGAGCTCGCTTGGTCCACAGTCTCACAATATATATATATATATATATATATATATATATATATATATATATATATATATATATATATATATATATATAAGACTGCGGTTACAGCGATCTGCCTCCTCTTAAGGAGTTGCCATTGGCGGACATGTACGAACCATGAACGAAACAACAAGCAAACGGGTGCTGGAAAAAAGATGGGCGCAAAAGGAAAAATAGCAGATAATAGAAAAAGAGGGGAAAAACATGGTAAAAGAAAAACGCACTCTCCCCCACTGCCCACCGAGGAGCCGCGCGGAGCCCGCACGGGAAAAAAAAAAGAAAAACGAGGAGCGGGAGGGGATAATAGACACCCGTCAAGACGACCACGGAGCGGAGGTGAGTATGTTGCACAGAAGCAGACGGTGGCGGAATCATCCAGAAGATAAGAATTGGAGATGTGTGCACTCGCGTGCCCAGGCCATAAAGAGTAAACAAATAAACAGAATAAAATGCTGACAGGTAAGGATATTTCCGTCATCTGGAACCTCTTTGGCACCCAGAGTCAAGGTCGAATCAGCGGGGCCCTTAGCTTAACTAGGCACACGTGCACTGTGCATGAAAACACCCAGACACACGCAAAAGAAAAAGAAAAAAGGCGGCAAAACACCCTAGTTTGGGAAAGTGTCGTGTGTGGGGTAAATGTGAATGGCAGGAGCATTTAAGCGGGGGTTCTTCAATTGCATCCCGCTCGGCAAGGTGGTTTAACGGAGAAGATATGGGTGGGATGGGGTGGGGGATAAAGAAATTTTTGTAAGCAGATGGGCGAAGCTTGAAAAAGATGCCACTGGCGAGAAACGACCGAGGTATGTCTAGCTGGCTCTGGTAAGGTCAGCACGATCTCTGCAAGGGGCGGATGGAGGACAATACAATTGGACTTTCATTAATGCCGTGAGGAATTGTTCCAAATTGGTAAATAATGTAGGACTCGCGTTGCTCTCTTTCCCGGGTGTTGGGGAACCGACCCTGTAGGACTGTTAACTTAATTGCATCGAATGGGTGGGTTTCCTCATTAACGTGTTTTGACAAGGGGCCGTTTTGTAGGGATAAATTATGCGCGCGGTGGTTATTGCAGCGAATTCGTAGAGGGTTTACGGTCTGTCCAATGTACTGCATACTGCACACACTGCATTCTAGGAGGTATATTACGTTGCAGGAATAACAATCGAGTTGGCATAAATTTTCCATTTGAAGCCTGAAGCTGTGCTTACTGCACAGATTGATGTTTGTATGTGTGTGCAGACCTGGCATCTACATTTTCCACAAAGCCGGCTGGTTATTTGTTTTTGAGAGTATTAGGATGTGTGGAATGTTGTTCGCTCATCTGTAGACTGCGTGAGGGGGAGAAGTGAAAATTTTGGCGAGGCGCTCGCTTTGTTCGAGAATGTTGAAATGTATTCTGAGGATTTTGTTTACGTTAGGCGGATTACTGGTGAAGGTAAGTACGTGATTTGCCCAGTGATCTGTTTGCTGGTTGCATCGACGTCCCTCCAGTATTTGGTCTCGGTTGTGTTTAGAGGCATTTTGCATGGCATCGTCGACAATGGCGGGGGGGTATCGTTGCTTAATGAGGACTTCTCGCATGTGTTTAAATTTTTTTACGAAGTCCTCTTCTTGGGAACATATTTTTTTTTGGTCGATGTGCATGAGAGTATGGGATGCTTGTTTTATAGTGACGAGGATGGCAGCTTTGGAAGTGTAGGTATTGTTGACGGTCCATCGGTTTTTTATATACAATGGTGGTAAGTGAGCCTTCGTTAACCGAAATCTCTACATCTAGTAAGCTAATTATGGTGTTGGAGTACGTGTAAGTGAAATATATGTTGGGGTGGATGACGTTGAAGTTTTCAATAAAACGTATGACTTCTTTCTCTGTGTCAGTCCATATTAAAAAGATTTCATCCAAGTAGCGTTTGTACAGGGTGGGGTGAATGGAGCAATCTTTCGAAAATTAGAATACTATTCGTGAAGATGTTGCCGTAGGTGGGGGTTATCCTTGTGCCCATGGCTGTGCCGTTAATTTGCAAATAGTGTTGATTGTTGAATTCGAAGTTGTTATATTCGAGTACAGTTTTGCCACTTTTTCTAAAACACGTGGAGCAGGGGTTTCCTCGTTTCTGCTTTCTTCACACGCTTCGATCAGAGATTTGATGCTTTTTCCGGGAGTTTGAGACCTGCTATTGTGCAAAGGAAATGGTTTGTGTCACGTATGTAGGATGAGTGTGTTGTTGGAATGTGTCTAATTTGTGTGTCAGTGTAACTGGTAATTGGTGCCGTAATAGTGCCGATGCCAGATACTATAGGGCGGCCAAGATTACTCTTTTTGTGGATTTTCGGTAACATGTAGAATCGGCCTGGCAATGGGTGCGGTGCGGTGAGGGCTTTAGATAACCGTACGGGTATGTCCCCATTCTTCGCAAGTTGATCCCGAGTCTCTGCTACCAAATGTTTTTATTGCGGAGTTGGGTAGGCTTCAAGACGTTGATAGAAAGAAATGTTAGAGTTGTCTCAAGGCTTCTGCAATGCATTTTTCGTGGTCCATGACAACTATACCACCTCCTTTATACTCTGGCTTCATGATTATATCTGTGCTTCTGCTGAGAGCCTGCAATGCATCCCGTTCGTTTTTAGACAAGTTCTGCCTCCCCGGAGTATGATTCTTGTAGGCTTAAAGTATGTCTTTCTGGAAGGCTTTAATGTACAGTACTCACGGATTGAAATAGGACATTCGGAGCGCGTGGCCGTCGCTTCATGGAGCGCCGCCCGTAGACGCTCATGGAACCAAGGTGGTGCATTGTGGTATGGCGTGAGAGGGAGAACATCTACAAAGCAGAATTGTTCCTTCCAGTAGCCAATCAGCCGGCCTGTGGTTTACCACATGCCTGCGTGGCACTGCAAGGCTAGCGCTCCGAATGTCCTATTTCAATCCGTGAGTACTGTACATGTCGAAATGTTTGTCCCTTCCTATGTTAGGAGTTTGCAGGAGGTATTTCGAGGCCTGAATTGTGAACAGTTGGGAATAAGAATAAATGGAGAATACCTAAATAATCTGAGATTTGCTGATGACATTGCCTTGCTGAGTCACTCAGGAGGTGAACTGCAAATCATGATCAACGAGTTAGACAGGCAGAGCAGATCGATGGGTCTAAAAATAAACATGCAGAAAACCAAGGTAATGTTCAACAGTCTAGCAAGGGAACAACAGTTCACAATTGGCAGCAAGAGCCTAGAAATTGTGCCGGAATACGTCTACTTAGGGCAGGTAGTGACAGCTGATCCGGATCATGAGAGGGAGATAACTAGAAGGATAAGAATGGGGTGGAGCGCATATGGCAAATTCTCGCAGATCATGAGTGGCAGTTTACCAATTTCCCTCAAGAGGAAAGTGTACAACAGCATAATCTTACCGGTACTCACCTACGGGGTAGAAACGTGGAGGCTAACGAAAAGAGTTCAGCTTAACTTAAGGACAACGCAGCGAGCCATGGAAAGAAAAATGATAGGTGTAACGTTAAGAGATCGGAAGCGGGCAGAGTGGGTGAGGGAACAAACACGGGTTAATGACATCCTAGTCGAAATCAAGAGAAAGAAATGGGCTTGGGCAGGGCATGTAATGCGAAGGCAAGATAACCGCTGGTCTTTAAGGGTAACGGAGTGGGTTCCAAGAGAAAGTAAGCGTAGCAGGGGGCGGCCGAAGGTTAGATGGGCGGATGAGATTAAGAAGTTTGCAGGCAAAGGGTGGATGCAGCTGGCAAAGGATAGGGTTAATTGGAGAGACATGGGAGAGGCCTTTGCCCTGCAGTGGGTGTAGTAAGGCTAATGATGATGATGATGATGATGATGTTAGGAGTCCAGTGGTGGTTTGTAACGAAGAATTCTCTGCTATCCGCGGTAACCTATTCCCGATCAGAAAATTATTCCCGGAGTTGCAACATTCGTGCAAAGTTGTCCAAATCTTTTATCACCGAGAATTCGTTGTATTTACCGCTGGTAGGGCAAAATGTATGGCCTCGAGAGAGAACGGATCTTTCCTCCGTTGTTAGGACCCTGGCTGATAGATTAATAATGTTATGCTGGAAACCAAAGTGGGTTCGTGTAACCGCAGGATTATTATCAATAGCTGCTTCCGTTCCAAATCGCTGTACGCATGTGTTTTGAACTGTTGATATTTATGCCGTTCTACGGGATATGTTGTTTTAGCTTACTGTAATAGTTGAGTTATTGAGCTGCCTCCGTTATAGAATCTTTTTCGCTTGTTATTGAATTTTACCACGTGAGGTGTGGAACCCCGTCTCAAATGAATTTTTTTTCGTTTAGTCTCGCGTATCTCAGTCACTCTCTTTTCCTCAAAGAGCATAAGCTCGGTGCCCCTGGCGCGGTAAGCGGAATTTGTTGACGAGCATGACTCTCTTCCATTTTCAGAGCCACTAACGCCTTCTCAAAGTGGGCAATGGTAACTACAAAAAAATTTAAAGAGGCAGATTGCAGTACACGATTCCAATTATCATTCTCCTCTTCACATAGGTCACCCATTGATGGTGTTAACGACACTTGTAAACCTTTTGGTACGATATTTGATTGAGGGTAGGCCTTCAGGCTATGAATATGTAGTTCATGCCTAATTCGTTTATCCACAATTTTTCTTTCAAAAGTTTGGAGTTAGTTGAAGAAGGCTGTCGGTGGGATGAGCGAAAGAGAGTCTGCGTACTCACGCGGCCTGAATGTCATTGTTGAAGAACCCGTTGTGCCGAACTGGAGCGCTTGCGGAGATCGTAGCGTGACAGAGGGGTGCTGGGAAGTTCTTCTTTCCGGTTGGATATGCTATCAGATGGCCCTCCACCATAAGAGGCAGCTGACGCTGCGCTGCACTAGAAGGGTCTGATGCTCCGTCGGCGCTTGCTGGAGTGCTGGCGCCGCTCGCTCCGGATTTCGGTGTTGCGCTGGGAGTGGTGAGGGTATACACATGGTTTGTCTTAGATGGAAGTTGCTCCCGGTTGGTTCCAGTGGATAAGCCTGTTGCTGAAGTGGGTCTCTCGTCGGTGCTGTCTCGTGCGGCGCCTCTCGGCGACTTCGGGGTTGCGAGAACAACTTTACGGTCCTATTTGCGAAGAGGTGGTGGCCGCGTTGGTTTCCGCAGTAGAGCTCTGCGTTGGGTCACATTTGATCTTGCACTGGAAATCTCGGATATGAGCCCTGAATTTTCTTGCGGTTCTTTAGTGACGGCACCCTTGTAGGACCAGTGTTTTACCCTCCTCTACCTGTCGTTTCGTCTGCGCGATGTTCGGGAACTGTGAGTCTCCGGCTTGTATGCACTTTTCTTGGTGGCTCTTGAGAACCTCTGAGTAGGTGGGAGCTACTCGGGTGTGACACTACACGGGGAACTGGCTGTAATCCTCTCTTGTCGGCAGGTGGTGTTGCTTTTATGTCGCTGGTTGTCAAGGAGGATGTTATAAATGTACCATGACAAGGCTGAAACTCCACCAAAATATGGATGAAATCCATCTGCACGAGGACTCTGTATGGTGGATAGATCTCTAGCGAATGGTTGAGGAAAAAAAACACATTGGTTTCTCGTCGACAAAGTTCGAAAAGCTGGCAGTTGAACCTCTCAGCCCGGCGATTGAATTTATCAACGAATCGCCAGTTACTAGACCATCGCCGACGGTTTGGGGCACGGGGTATAGTACCAGCATTGCATAAGTTACTTGAATTTTGGGTCGCTCTGTGCGGATGATGTTGAAAGCTTCTGCGTACCTTTCGATCGTGGTCAGGATGTCGTCGCTGCTGTAGTTTTAGTCTCTCTCTACACAAACATGCCTCATATTCTGATGGCATCAAATCTCTGATCTAAGCGTATGAATAAAACAGAAAGGAGGAATCCCCTGCTCCATGTGATTTAGAAATACTGGCGAAAGTCGTAATCGAATATAAGAACTTCGAATTCAACAATCAACACTATTTGTAAACTAATGGCACAGCCATGGGTGCAAGGATGGCCCCCACCTTCGCCAACATCTTCATGCATAGTATAAATCAAAATTTTTCAAAGATTGCGCAATTAAGCCCACCCTATACAAACGCTACTTTTTAATGTGGACTGACACAGAGCAAGAAATCATACGTTTTATCGAAAACTTCAACCTCGTCCACGCCAACATATCTTTCACTTACACGTACTCCAACCACATAATTAACTTTCTAGATGTTGAGATTTCGGTTAACGAAGGCTCACTTACCACCGGTGTATATAGAAAACCGACTGACCGTCAACAATACCTACACTTCCAAAGCTGCCATCCTCGTCACTCTAAAAAAAGCATCCCATTCTCTCGGGCACATCGATTTAAAAGAATATGTTCCCAAAATGAAGACTTCGTAAAAAATTCCAAACGCATGCGAGAAGTCCTCATTAAGCAACGATACCACCCCCGCCATTGCCGACGATGCCATTCAAAATGCATCTAAACTCAACCGAGACCAAATACTGCACGGACGTCGATACAACCAGCAAACAGATCACTCGGCAAATCTCGTACTTACCTTCACCAGTAATCCGCCTAACGTAAACAAAATCCTCAGAAGACATTTCAACATTCTCGATGAAAGCGGGCGCCTCGCCAAAATTTTCACTTCTCCCCCTTACGCAGTCTACAGACGACCGAGCAACATTACACACATTCTAATAGCAACGATACCACCCCCGCCATTGTCGACGATGCCATTCAAAATGCATCTAAACTCAACCGAGACCAAATACTGGAGGGACGTCGATACAACCAGCAAACAGATCACTGGACAAATCGCGTACTTACCTTCACCAGTAATCCGCCTAACGTAAACAAAATCCTCAGAAGACATTTCAACATTCTCGATGAAAGCGGGCGCCTCGCCAAAATTTTCACTTCTCCCCCTTACGCAGTCTACAGACGACCGAGCAACATTACACACATTCTAATAGCAACGATACCACCCCCGCCATTGTCGACGATGCCATTCAAAATGCATCTAAACTCAACCGAGACCAAATACTGGAGGGACGTCGATACAACCAGCAAACAGATCACTGGACAAATCGCGTACTTACCTTCACCAGTAATCCGCCTAACGTAAACAAAATCCTCAGAAGACATTTCAACATTCTCGAAGAAAGCGGGCGCCTCGCCAAAATTTTCACTTCTCCCCCTTACGCAGTCTACAGACGACCGAACAACATTACACACATTTTTATACACTCAAACACACATAATCAGCTGATCTTGGGTACAGGCCCTGTGGAAAAAGTGAATGCCAGGTCGGCGAACACATACAAACATCAAGCTGTGCAGTAAGCAAAGCTTCAGGCTTCAAATTGAAAATAATTGCAACTTTGGTTGTGATCGCTGCAAAATAATATACCTCCTAAAACTCAGTGTGTGCAGTGCGCCGTACTTTGGGCAGACCGCCAACCCTCTACGAATTCGCTTTAATTACCACCGCGCGCATATCTTATCCCTACCCTACCTTCCCTTGTCGAAACACATTAATGAGAGAATCCACCCATTTGTTGCAATAAAGTTAACAGTCTTACAGGGTGAGTTCCACAACACCCGGGAAAGAGAGCAATGCGAGTCGTACTTTATTTACAAATTTGGAACAGTTTTTCACGGCATTAAAGAAAGTCGAGGCGTATTGTCCTCCATCCGCCCTTTCACAGAGCCAGTGCTGACCTTACGAGTGCCAGTTTGACATACCTCGTTCGTTTCTCGCCAGTGGCATCTTTTTCAAGCTTCGCCCATCCGCTTACAAAAATTTCCTTATCCCCTACCCCATCCCACCCCTATCTTCCCAGTTCAACCACCTTGCCGATCGGGGTGCAATTGAAGAACCCTCGCTTAAATGCTCCCGCTATTCAATTTACCCCCCACACGACACTTTCCCAAACTAGGATGGTTTGCCGCCTTTTTTCTTTTTGTATTGTGTGTGTCAAAGTGTTTGTATGCACTGTGCACGTGTGCCTAGTTAAGCTAAGGGCCCCGCTGATTCAGCCTTGACTCTGGGTGCCGAAGAGGTTCAAGGTGACGGAAGTCTGCTGCCCTGTCTGCATTTTATTCTGTTTATTTGTTTACTCTTTAGGGCCGGGGCACGCGAGTGCACGCATCTCTAATTTTTATCTGTTTGATGATTCCGCCACCGTCTGTTTCTGTGCAACTTGCTCGCCCCCGCTTCGTTGTCGTCTTGACGGGTGTCTATTATCCCTTCCCGCTCCTCGTTTTTCTTTTTTTTTTCCCGTGCGGGCTCCGCGCGGCTCCTCGGTGGGCTGTTGCGGGAGCGCGTTTTTCTTTTTCTCTGTTTTTTTCCCTCTTTCTCTCTTTTGTAGTATTTTTATTTTGTGCCCGTCTTCTTTCCAGCAGCCGTTTGCTTGTTTTGTTTATGTGTCGTACATCTGTGCCACTGCCAACTCCCTAAGAAGAGGAGGAATTTCGCAGTAACTTCAGTCTTGAGAAAGGACAGGCTCTGTCCGAAACGTCCACTCAAAATAAATCTATGGCTAAATGATGCGTTTCTCAACTTTGCATTTTACCTCTAGCAAACAAATACGTTTATTTTTCTACACTATATATATATATATATATATATATATATATATATATATATTTATATATATATATATTAACATAATTATCTGAAATGGTTGTCGTCTGCATGCTTTGTGCTTCCTACGGCGGCTTGATGACGTCATCCTATTTTTTGCATCGCTGGGATTTCTGCACCGCCAGCATTTCTCGTAAGGAGGATTTAGAAAGGCTGTCGCCTTAAATTTTTAATTGCTGCGACTAAATGTAATAAAAAATAATTCAGGCAACTTATTCTATAGAACGCATATCGCGCCAAGAGACAGCAGTTGCTTCGTATCGAGTATGTTTCCCACAGAATATTATTTCATCGTGGCCGAGACTGCTATACGGCGCGGATTTATCATGTTCATAAACAAATAAAACGAATAGATTCAGCTTGCAGCAGTCTCTTGCAGTCTTCCCAAGCACAACCAGAAAATGGGAACAACGGCAACGTCACAGCAGCGCCTCGGATGACACCTCAAAGCAGGTGCTTCTCCTAATTCTCCTCAACTACCCTATATCTCCTATACACTGACGGTATCAGCTCTGAATTATTCCCTGATGTGTTGCGTTATGGTAAATGCCTTATCAAATAATTATTGCATTCGGGCCTAAAACACAAAATAAATAAATGAATTTTCCATATTACTATACGACATTTTTTGAGGCATTACCCTTTCGATATTTGGTTCATAACATAAAAGCGGCGCTGGCGTTGCAATGGGCAGTCTACTCTGTTTGAAAAGCGGAAACGGCATGCTCAGGGTGCGCTCATGTGGGGATACGTGTCTTCATCTCAACAGTTCACAGTCTGCTGCTTTTGCGCGTCGCGTGCTTTTTTCATTCACGGACTGCCTTCGCACGAGCTCCAGTGAAATGCGGCTGAGTGTAGAACTCGGGCAGCCTGCATCTATAGCAGCCCTGAAAACCCGCCCAAGGCGCACTTTGGTTCGAAGCCTGGAGCGATTAACCCTTTTCGCCTCGTCACGTCTAGTCAGGCGAGCAGCAGCGGCAGCATTGGGGATGTTGACTAAGAAAGGAATGGGAGTGTGCAGGGCTTAGAATAAGGAAAACCTGGGCAAGTTGGTTTCCCTCGCAGAAAATAGCGCTTGCCTCTAAAGAAAGAATTCTACGGGCGATAGGGAGACGGTGGGCAATCAAGCCAAATTAGCACAGGGCGGACGATCAATTCACTATGGGATTTTTCTAATGGGATGTGTTTGACGCTTTCTATGCCTGGTTTTTTTATTCTACTTCGTACACCCAACTAAATATGGCAGTGCAAATATACACCGATGGAATACGTACCTGGTGACGTTAGGCACTTTCCTCCAACTAGTGTTCGTCAGCTGACGGGCGACAAAGTTTGACGAGAAGTGGGCTTGGTGCTCGAAGACGTTAGACGACGACTTACACCTGCGCAAAAGTGAACGAAATGGATGTCGCATTCACCAGGATAAATTATTTAAGAACACGCTGCGACTTGCAGTGCTTGACAACCATTGGTTCTAAGGGATTCAAACGTGTCGAAAGTTGGTAGCCAGGGTCATATGCTGCAAGCACTGGGGAGTTCATGTCATGAGATCGCAAGCGGTGGCCATAACTTCGGTTAACCTCAAGCAGGCGAATCACAGGGGCGATGTTGCGCTGGCGAACAACCGTCGTCATCATGCGGATAACTATAGCGTGTAAAAATCACCACGCTGTCCCTTGCAAGCAGCCGCCACCTCATCTCGGGAGTCCTCTAGAAGTTGCGTTCGCCTGCAGCTATTTTATGCGGGCCTGAAATCCCATAGGATAAGGTAGCAGCTGGGCTTCTCTCCTTTACACTCATGTCTCTTGATTGCATTCTCTTCTTTTCCCCTATCTAAAGGTCACACATCCCTTTCGACTAGTTAGATGCACCACAAGCATACCTTCCAATTATTCTCCTCACCAGTCCTCACCCCTATCCCTTTATATTGCCGCCAGGTGTCCCCGGGCGGCGCCTTGAGGACAAAGAAATGAGACGCGCGTGCTCTTTGCAGCTCGGACACTGCTTGGATCCTTGCGGCCTGTGCCTAGCTTTTTTGATTCTGCTACCCATTTGTGAAATTTTGTGGTGGAGGTGCTGGGTGTATCGCTCTGGAATATGTCGCACACCCCTCCGAACACCGAGGACCCCAGACCTCTCCCTGTCGACACGCATGTGGACCGGGTCAGCAGCCGAAATCTTCGACGGCCCCATGAGCATGGTTTATTGGAGACAACCTCGCCGCCTGGCCGACTGCCTCCTGTGCTCAGGCCATTCGACTTTCCCTCGGCGCCTACCCCTCATCCGGTCATGCAAGGTGCCACGTACTACACCCTCCTGAACCCATGGCTACCAAAATCCTTTCACGGGACTCATCTGGAAAACGTGGAAGATTGGCTCCTCCAGTTTGAACGTGTCGTCGTATTTAACCTATGGGATGACGCCTGCAAGCCGAGGAACATTTTCTTCAGCTTGGAGGACGGTGCTCGTACGTGGTACGGAAACCGTGAGGACACTCTCATCATGGCCTGAGTTCCGACGTCAACTGCTCGCCGCGTATGTCAGTGCAGATCATCGGGAGCGAGCTGAACGAGCCTTGCAGTCACGTATGCAAATGCCCAACGAAACGGTTACCATGTACTTCGAAGACATGACGCGGCTCTTCCGACGGGCTGACCCAGCCATGTCGAAAGCAAAAAAGCTGTGCCAACTAATGCGCGGTGTTAAAGAACAGCTTTTCGCCAGCCTCGTGCGCAGCACCCCCAGCACTGTTGCCGAGTTTCTAGCAGAGGCAGTCACGATGGAGCAGGTCCTACGGCACCGTTCCACCGTGTACGTCCGGCCAGTCCTTGCTGCTTCTGTTATGGAGTCCATCCCGGTTTTCGACAGCAATACCGACTTTCTCCGCGGCATGATCCGCACTGTTGTCCGTGAGGAGCTAGAGAAGATTTCTGGTACGTCGCAGCCAGCGACCAGCTCCCTTATGAGCGTTATCCGCGAAGAGGTGCAGTAAGCTATCAGGTCTCCATTACTACACGCCGAACCACAGCTTACCCAGACAGACTACTGCCGCCCGACATACGCAAAAACTCTGCGACGCCTTGCCCCAAATCCACCGGCATTTTCACCACCGAACCAGACAGACTACTGCCGCCCGGCCTACTCTGACGCGCTGCGACGCCCTGCCCCAAATCCAGCGGCAGTTTTTCCCAACCATCACGACGTCCTGCTACCCTCCGTGCAGCCAGGACTGCACCGCATCCCGAGTGATCGAGAATTCCTGCGCAGAGCGGACGTCTGGCGTGGCCCTGACCGCCGGCGTTTGTGCTTCCACAGTGGGAAGCCCGGTCACCTGTTCCGCCGGTGCCCATATCGACAGCTTGGCAAGCAGGGTTTTTCCTCCGATGCGCCAAGGCCCCGGTTTGTCCAACGGCATCGTGAGATTGAAGTGTACCTGACCCAGCAACCTCAGTGGTCCATGCGCGCCGTCAGTCCCGATCACCGTCACCTCGCCGTCCATCGTTTTCACCGAATGCGCAGAACTCCTCGCGAGCGACGGCTTACCGCTCGCCCAGCCCTCGCAGAAAAAACTGAGGACAGCGACCTCCGGGGGCGTGGTCGCTGGATATCGACGCTGTAAAGACCACCTGACGATGCAGAAGACGCAGACATCCGATGATAGAGCTATGACGACGTCGACGACAGCGGCTGAACTAAAGGACCACTTCTCTCTCGACATACCCGTGCTTCTCGATGGCAACAGCATTAGCGCGTTGGTGGGCACAGAAGCCGGATTTTCAATTATCAGTGGCAAATTGGCAGCACTTCTAAAGAAAGCTACAACTCTTTGCTCTGGCTTGCAGATCCAGACGGCGGGGGGCTATATCAATACTCCGCTTGGACAGTGCATGCCTAGGGTCCAGATCAGCGACTCGACGTTCATAGTTAGCTGCCTGGTGCTCCGCGACTGTTCTCGTGACCTGATTTTGGGCATAGATTTTCTCCGTGAGAATGGTGCTGTTATAGACCTGCGGCACAGAACCGTTAAGTTTTCGACAGCGAAATCCGACGACACCTCCGATGTTCGGCAACGCAGCTCCGCCCTTAGTATTTCTACCTAAAATGTCTTGATTCCGCCACGCTCCAGTGCTTTTGCAAGCGTCGAATGCGATGATGGGCTACGTGACGGACCTGCAGTCGCCGACACATGGCATTTGCGCGGCCCGAAGTGTTGTCTACCTCCGTAACAGTCAGTCGGAACTCCTGATTACTAATTTTACGAGCGAACCTTGTCACCTTTTCCGAGCTACTGCCGTCGCGCGGGCCAGACACTACAACCAGTGACATTGCCACGTCGAGTACCACCCCGATGACAAAGTGTGGGTCTGGACCCCGGTAGGTCACCCAGGCCTGTCGGAGAAACTCCTAAGCCACTACTTTGGACCCTACACAGTGCTGCGACGCATCACGGATGTGACATATGAAGTCCTCCCCGATGGCACTCTGCCCAGTTCGCGCCGTCGACCGCAGCCTGAGGTCGTGCATGTACTGCGTATGAAGCCGTACTTTACGCAGTAACGGGCACCTCGTTCGCTTCAAGGGCGCCCACGTTTCTGCTTCCCTTTTTTTTGATGGGGAGGGGGAGAATTCCGCCAGGCGTCCCCGGGCGGCGCCTTGAGGACAAAGAAGTGAGACGCGCGTGCTCTTTGCAGCTGAGACACTGCTTGATTCCTTGCGGCCTGCGCCTAGCCTTTTGATTCTGCAACCCATTTGTGACAATATATTATCAGCAGCACGATGGCGCTAAGGTCTGATATCTTAAGGAGAGATGCGTGGCTAAAATCGCAATGTTCTCTAAAAAAATGTTTTTTTATTTTGTGTTGTAGGTTTTTGAATATTTAAACATCTCACCAAGTTTGATTGTTATCCGCGCTCTAGAAAAGGAGAAAATGAAGTTTTTTCACCAGACTGTGGGGCGCATTCACTGTCGAAAGCTCCAATGAACGCGTTCGTTTTTCAAGACGCATTCACAGAGCGGCCAAGGCACCGAACGAGGAGTGAATGCCCACGTTGGAAAGGTTGCTTTTTCGCTTTCTAGTGACGGGAGAGCTTCTATCGAGAGTAAGTCAGACCACAAGAAAAAAACTTCAATAACGGTATATTTTCGACTGTGGCAAATGCGGATTGGCTCGCAAATCGAAACAAAAGCTTTGATTGGCGGAAACAAAGAAAGCGACCTTCAAACGTTGTCCTCGCGCCATTCGGAGTCTCGCTAAGCCAGGTATCGTTTGCGGTGTTTGAGCGCGCCCAGCAAGCAACCAAATAGATAGCCATTTTCCGAAAGCGCTAAAACAAAAAGGAACAGAAGAAACAGACATAGACGAGCGCTCGTGCATGTCTGTTTCTTTTTTTCTTTGTTGTTTTAGCACTTTCGGAAAAAGACCAACGTGCACCAGACAGCCCTAACCGCCACTCTTCAAGTAGATAGCATTTCACAGACGCAGACAAGGGCGCTGGACAGGTCTAAAGCTGCGAAAAGAATATAGACAACTTGGATCAATTTCCACTAAACAGCGTCGTGATGAAGAGGAGTACCCAGCCTATAAAGCAGGGTACTTTTTTGACTCTTTGGCATAAAATTAATTACCGTTATTGCTTTTGAAACATGTGTACCTCCAATGCCATACCTTGTCATCAGTGAGCAAGGAATACTGCAAATACTTCTGGAGATGAATGTAAATGTCCCCCGGGCCTGACGACATACCCGACACATTCCTACACACGTATGCGGATAAGGTAGCTATGTAGATATCGATAATATTTTCCAGGTTTTTAAATAATGGGCAGGTTCTGAATGACTGCAAGACGGCCAGATGTGAACCCATTCATAAAAATGAAAAAGAAACTGCATTTGTAACTCTCGCCGACTTTTACTGACATTCACCACTTGCAAAATAATGGAACACATAATAAATACACACATTTATGACTTCCCCGAGAAGCATCAGTTTTTACCACACTTCAGCAGGGATTCGCTGTCAACAATATGTTTCGTTTGGTAGCCATTCCTCTGAAATCGTTTCGGTCGACTCTGGTGTTTTTCAGGGTTCGGTGCTTCTGCCACTCTTGTTCATTATATATATTAACGACATAGTAAAGAACCTTCAACCACGTGCGGAAAGACTGTGTGCTATATTCAGAAATTAAGAATAAGGCAGACCAGCTGATACTAAACGATGCTTTTCAAAACATCCGCATGACGCCTTGCAAAGTCAATCAACTTTTAATACCCGTTTCCATGAGGATAACACGCACATAAAATCAGCTCACATTCAATTATTCTTCTTCCATTAGCATTCTCTTCGAGGTTTAACACTATAAATATCTGGATCTATGGATCACTAAAACTCCTGACTGGACCAGGCACATTAATCTGGCTTCAAGCAATGCAAGCCATAAATATTTTTCTTTCTGCGGCGTGCACTGAAGCTCTCCACCCCCGAAGTTACGCTCCTAGCCTACAAATCAATTGTCCTACCAATACTAGAATATGCGGTCGTTATTTGGGATCCATTCACAAAAACAAATATAGATAAAATTGAAAAAAATACAAAAAGCAGTACTTTTTTTTACAGTGGTTAGTGACGTACATCAGTGAATAACCTGTTGCGCAAGGCTTGTTTGATACCATTAACCGAAAGCAATCGCGTCTCTCCGCTCAAGCTTTTGTACCAACTAATGAACGGTGATTTCAAGACTAACCTTGGTGAAATATTATCTTCCTCCCCAGGTTTCAAGACCAGGCAGCGACACAGTCTCACAATTACACCTTTTAGCCTTCGCAACGATTGCTTCAAATATTATTTTTCACAAGAACAGTAACGAATGGGAATCGGCCTACCAACGAAGTTTTACAGCAATTTGTGGCGTCATTAACTCAAAGTCTAAGTTTTACCCAATATCTGCTGTGTTGTGACGCATTTCGTTGTAATTGCTCCTTTGTTTTAGATATTTTTGTTACGGACAGCTTGCAATAGTTGCACTATGTATTAGTTGCACTCTGCTTGCTGCCGATCAGCGGTTGTTTATTATTGTTACTTTTATGTCTTTTGACACTTGTACTTGTACTATTATTTTTTTTTTACATTCATATATCCACTCTGCTAAAACCCCTTGTGGAAATTCAGTAATTTTAAATCAAATATAAAGAAAATAATTAAACAAAATTTTGAACATGTTTTTCTTGGTTCACACTTTTTGGGAAAACAAAACCGTGAGGAAGATTATACTTTCCCAACTGCTCTGCCAAAAGCAGCTTTCAATCTGGTTTCTAGACCGACATTTTGTAAGAAACAAGATAAGGTGGTTTTTGGTCTCTATAATTTTTTTCGAACACAAATTGTAGAGACTTGTGACATAATGAAAACAAAACATAGACTTCTTTCTTATAATTTGGAAATTTTTAGAGAAATCAGATAAAAAACTCACGATGTACCTTGCCCTAGACTGTAGAAACGACCTAGAAGGTATTTAATAAAAATAATGAGCATATTTTATTATCTTTGAAATGAGAGTTTAGCGTTCAACACAACTTAGCGTTCAATTTGACAGCTATAACTTGTTTTTTGTTCGTCCTATGGAGATGAAATTTTAAACATCGTCCAACGAAAAAAGACACGCCATCCCTGAAAATTCGATCAACATTAGTACAGCGGCTCAAAAGTTGGCTGTTAGGGTAGCATCCTCCCTTAAAATTTAAATCCAGTCTTCGCCACCGAACGATCCAGATAACTTTCTGCGCATACGGTGAATAATAGCGATGAGATTGCCTACTCGTGCCTGACACTCTCAGATGGATGAATTCCCATCACTTCTGGGAGGAACTAAGGCTCAATGCACTCTCTGTAACTCTATTTGAGCAGAATCACATATATACCTGTCTTCGACAACGTGGTTTGTTTATGGAGTTTAACGTCCCAAAACGACTCAGGCTATGAGGGACGCCGTAGTTAAATATTCCGAACAATTTCGACTATCTGGAGCTCTTTAACATGAACTAATATTGCGCTGACCCAAATCTCTAAAGCATGAAAACATCAAAACTCAGAGGTAATAGAACTGACAGAGCTATCGAATCTAATCAATAAGCGCAAAGTAACAGACATAAGGCAGTTTAATATGGGAAGAAACCAGCATGAAGAATGGAGATATCCTAAAAGCGGTGAAGAGGAAAATAGGTATAGGCAAAAAATCAAATGTGTCCTTTAAGAGATATCTATCAGTCTTATTCAGCAATGTAGATAAGACTGTTATAGTATCAAAAGAGTTCTGCGCGAATCTTTATAGTAGCCAATTTTATCGGTACGTTAATGAGAGAGGCAGTGTCGCACAACAATTGGACACTCTGCCAGTAATGAAAAAGCAAGTAACAAAAGCCTCAGGACCATTGCAAACGGTAAAAGCAGCTGGTGAGGATCAGGCAAAAGGAGATCTGTTGAAAGGTGGAGGGGAGATTGTGCTCGAAAAACTACCCACCCTGTATACGTGATGCCTTATGACCTCGAGCCTACCAGAAGCTTAGAAGAACATTAACATCATTTTAGTCCATAGGAAAGAAAATGTCAAGGGCTGGAAAAAATACAGACCGATCAGCTCACTCGCCGTTGCCTACAAGGTATTTATTAAGGTAATCACAAATAGAATCAGGACCACCTTAGACATCGAGCAACTAAATGGCTAGGAAGGCTTATTGGAAAGGCTACTTGACAACGGATTATATCCTCAATACTAGTCAAGTGATAGAGGAATGCGCAGAATATAACCAACCGCTATATAAAGCCTTCACAGATTACCGGAATTTATTTCGCTCAGTAGGCACATCGCTGGTCATGCAGACATTCTCAAAATCGGGGTTTAGAGCCTTGTGTAAAAGCAGTCGAAGATATCTCTAACGCCTGCACAGCTACCGTAGTTCTGTATAAAGAGAGCCATAAGATTCCAATAAGGAAAGGTGTCAGGGATGAAGACACAATGTATCCGATGCTCTTCACTGCCTGTTTACAGGAGTTATCCGGAAGTCTGGACTGGGAACCGATGGGGTACGTACAAGTAAGAGTTAAGGAGTAGTGTTTTAGTAACATGCGATTCGCTAATGACATCGCCCTGTTAAGTTTCTCAGTGTACAAACTTGAAACTGGAAAACATGATCAATGGCTTAGACAGACAAAGCAAACCGGTTGGTCTAAGAACCATTACATGGAAAACTAAGTATTGCAAGTCTCGGAACAGAACCACAGTTCATGATTGGTGTAAAGGACCAAGAAGCGGGAAGTGAATACGTCTATTTAAGGCAGGTATTTAGGCGGAAACTTGGGCTAGTTGGAAAGCGTTTTAAATCATTTTGCCAGCGCTTAGTGAACACACGAGGCAAAGAACACAAATACAAAGGACAGACGTTAGTCTTCAACTGCCGTTAATTCGAAAAAAATTCAATATAAGACATCTCAAAATTCTGACACTTACACACACGCGGTAGCAACGCCACGTTTCAGGAACAAGATTTCTTTTCTTGATAGATTGACAGGCGGGGTGCTGACGCATTTCGAACCTTCTTTTTCAATGCACATAGCTTAGAAAATTTCGCGTCCCGATTGCGTTTTTATTGTACCTAGAGTGCTTGTATCTTGAAAGATTGGTGTGCAAGGTACAGGGTCAGGGTAGCCAGAGTACCGTTTGATAAGACAGCGTTTGCAGTGCGCAGCGAGATCCCCCCCACCCTTCACCCCCCCACCCCTTGCCGATATGGATTCCGTTGCCAAGCGGTGCTTTCTCAGCCGTTCATTTATACATCTTCCTGATTGCCCAATATAAGCCTTGCCACAAGTGAGCGGAATTTTATAGACAACGCCGATTTTGCATGGAACAAACTTGTTTCGGTGGTTCGTAGTGCACATTGGCTTCCTTGCCTCGCCGTTTACGAGCGCGCACAAGCGCACAAGTTTCTTCGGGGCAGTCAATACCAGATGGACGCCACACTTTTTCGCCATGTTTTTTAGACGGTGCGACATGTTTTGCACATACGGCATAGCCACAAGTTGAGTCCGTCTTTGGGGACCCTCACGGTTTTGTTGCCTCCCAGTTCCCACTTATTTCAACAGCTTTCCCGCAACACATGTCACAGTTTACTCGGGAAACCCGGCGTTCTCGAAGCGAAGCTTTTGCATTGTCACACTTTCGGTGGTGCAATGCTCGCACGACTTACTGAGAGCAGCGTGGAAGGCATTCATGGCAATACCCATTCTGACAAGTTTAAAGTGCGCCGATTGATTGAGCAAAATGATTTCAAAGGGCAGGTAGTTCGCGCAGATCCGGATCACGAGAATGAAGCAACTCGATGAATAAGAATGAGATGAAGGGCATTTGGCGAGTTCTCTCACATCAAGAATGACAGTTTACCATGCTCCTCGAGAGAAAATACATAACAGCTTTCTCTTAAGGGTACTCATGCGTGGGGCAGAAACGTGGAGACTGACGAAAATGTTCAACTTAAAATGAGAACAATGCGAAGAGCTATGAAATGAAAAATGACACGTAACGTGGAGAGCCGAGGGGGTCAGGATACAAACGCGAATTAACGGCATTCTAGTCGAAATCAAGAGAAAAAATAGGCTTGGGCAGGGCATGTAACGCGAAGGAGAGATAAATTATGTCTGTTAATGGTTAAGGATTGTATTTCATGAGAAGGCATGCGTAGCAGGGGGCGGCTGAAATATAGTCGGAAGGATGAAATTAAGGACAGCGAGGAGATAAGGTGCCCGCGGCTGGCACAAACAGGGTTATTTGGCGAGACACGGGAGAGGCTTTTGTCCTCCAGTTAGCGTAGTCAGGCTGACGATGATGATGAGTAGGCTAACCGAGGCACCTGTGTTAGTCCTTACATATGGAATATGCTTCTTAACTGTGATAACGTGCTGATGTGGTCTTTGTGTCCTATCGCGGTTCTACCGCATGGTTTTGTGTGCCGCACTGCTGGCGCTCCGTAACCGTTTCGTGCAGAATGCCTTATGTCTGGCCTGGGCATAGTGTTTCGTGTAGCCTCCGAATCCTGCCGCGTTCACGCGGAACACCAAAACTAAGCTGATCAGTATAACTACACAAAGTAGAAATATCATAAAAAAGCATACAGCGGCAATCATTGCACTGCTTGCTAGAGGGGAATATGACGTCTTTTCAAAGGGAACCAATTCGAGGATTTCCTGGACATTCACACGTTGTGCTAGATTCCGATATTCAAAGGTCCGCCTGGCTGCGTCGTACACGCAGCTCTGCCCTTTTAATAATTCTTGATATTATTGTTTACAAGTCTCGACGGAAACACTCAGACAGGTACTGCCTCTTTCGAGCTCTTCTTGATCTACCACCTAGCGCGTAGACGATGAGAACGGCTTTCTGAGAAAAACTCGCAGCAGGAGTGTTTTACTTAACAACGCAATTACTGTCGTCTGCGTAGCCTGGTTCGAGGGCAAGACAGTTTGTCCATTCGGACCGTTAAAGTGTCCTACGTATTTCTGCTGCTTAATGAAACCGCCGTCGCGAGCCAAAGCGACACAACGAAACAGACTCCTTTCAGGCTCTTTCAGGAAATTCCCCAGTCTTTGGAGGATTACAGCAAAGCTAATGTTTACTGGGGCTCTCTGCCGAATGCAATAAAAACAATATTTCTAGCCATGACAGCCCCTTAACTTCGCACCTTACGTAAATGCTTGCTGAGACCTCCAACAATGGAAAGCGCGGTCAAGAAAACTAGAAGAATTTCTGAGCTTAATTCGGACGCCAACGATGCCTTTTGTCTTTATCGGTACGGCCTCCTCGTCCTTTTCCCCGCAGACTCCGGTAAATGCTGCCGATGAGCTACCTGGCTGTTAAACCGAAGAAGAAGTAATGTCGAGTTTCACCGCAGAACAAGGCGCAGTGCTTTAGCCGTGAAATGCTTTTAGCTCTTTTAGCTCGCATTTTTGGCGAACTAAGGCTTTCATTGTTAGGAAACGGCTAACATGAAGCTGCACATATAGCCAGACCTGACCGAAGCATGCGGAATAATGTTAAGCAACAGTGCAAAGGAAAAAAAGATAGCAAAATAAAAGTTAGTAAATGCCGCAGTCACTAGTCTGGCTACGTTTCACCACGTTTTCACAAACTTTTTCCTACCCTAGTCAAGGTACTTGGAAAAATTAAGCCCTTCCTGCCTTTTACTACCTATGGTCGCTAGTTAGTACCTGATTCGTAACTGTTCCTTCAAGTCTAAAATAATTTCTGATCGCTGACTGTTGTGTGAATAAAATCATTTCGTAACTAAACATCTCTACAAAGGCGTGCGGTGTGTAGACTAACCTGTTCCTACAATCGCAAATTCAAATTAAGGCTGGCATGTTACCTCAATCGGGAAGAACCACTAGCCCGCAACTGAGAGTCCGATTTGCGGAGTATATAAGACGGAGAAAGCTAGATGCTCAGATGCAGTGAGCGTGCCACGCTTGTGTTACCCTTTCTGATTTGTGCTGTTTTTGCATTCTGAAACTTTGTCTGTGCCCGGTGAGGTTGTTCGATTCCAACACCTCCATAGGTCGGCGAACTCACTCATACGTGGACTCATCCGGGCTCACTCATGCTCACTTAACAACATGACCTGAGTCGTGAGTGAGTCCGGACTCACGTTCAGGTCATGGTCTGAGTCGTGAGTGAGTTCGGACGCACATTCACATCATGATCTGAGTCGTGAGTACGCGGACTCATATTCAGACAGTGATCTGAGTCATGAGTCCGGGTTCATATTGAGATCATGATCTGAATCATGAGTCCGGACTCACGTTCAGATGATGATCTTAATTCTGGTGAGTCCGGACTCACATTCAGATCATGATGAGTCATGGTCAGTCCAGTCGAGTTTTCTGTTCACTCGTAATTCTTATTATCCTTCTGATCGAGATGATGATGCAAAGCAATTTCATTGTTTCCTGATGTGTATTTTCTATGGCTGTTGCACTCCAGATTATTAAAACAGGAGAAAAGTTTACTGGCCGCCGCGCCTGATCTCGTTGGATATTACTTGTGGTTGGCTGTAACGCGGTTGCTGTAGTTCTTCCTTTGCTGTTTCTTAATTAGTTGCTGAACACATGCAGCTGCCTCAGCTAGATCTTTGCGTCCCGCTACCAGCAGCTACAGGTGTCTGTGCGAAAACCCCGCCATAGCTAGGAAGCCGTGGCAGGCACGCGTGGCAGAAATGTATGGCAGAGCAGAGACGCTGCACGCGGGTGGCGTCATCACCATCAATGCGATTTTCCTCTTTCGATAACCGCAAGACTCCTCTCTTAAATATCGCTCCCCTTCTTTTCCGTTCCTTGTCCTCTCCTTGTCATTTTATATCACCTGACCGCAGCTCAGGTGCTTCAGGTTGCTAGCTTCGGCACCGCTAGCAACATCTATTCCTTCCATTGTTATTATATTAAAAAAAGCCAATAACAACAACAACATGTACCCTCTCCTGCTTTCACCGATTCGGTGTGCAGTATTCTGTAAATACAATATGCAATACCCCCTCACTCAGATAACGAATCAGACCAGGCTTGAGATGCGAGTGGCTGACACCCCCCTCCCCCCCCCCCCCCCTCCACCGCATGCACGAGGCGAGATGCCACTGTCCCGCCTGACTTGATGTACATGTAAACGGTGGCGTGTCGGCTCCGCGAGATACCGTAGGAAATACGACGCGCCACTGTCATATTCATATAAACATAGCTAGAGATTATAGAAAAGGGAAAGTACTCGCCGCCGTGGTGAGTACTTCCGCCGCGGCCTTCATTTGAATCGCTCACATCTGCATCAGGCTTGACAGCAAAGGGAAACGTGCGAGGTGAGCTACTGCAGCGAAAAAACATCGACCTCCCAAGTCCCAGACAACAATTCAGCGACAAGCAGTGTTCTTGCATTTAGGCATCATAAAATTGCTTAGGTGCCCGAATAATTTTTGTGAACTATTGGGCCTATCTGCGGAGGTGAGCCTCTCTCCTACCTGTTGATGTGTGCGAGCCGCACCACTGCACAAGCGTCCTTGTGTCCGGGGTGGATCGGTGAAGCTTTTACCCAAGGTGTTTGACGGGCTGATCACACGCTAGCAGGCACAATTTTCACTCATGTCCATGTAGTGCGGATAATAAAGAAAACGGAAGAAGATACAACCCTGAAAATGAGGCTAAACATTGTACTCCAGATGGGATCCGTTAAGGGATAATAAGAGAGAATGGGTCGCAGAGAAGGAAAGCTGTATACTACAAAATTAGTTTATTACAAACTTTTATAGCAGTAGCATAAATAGGAGTGACGTAGCAACAGTGTTGCAGCATTGGCGAGTTGGTTTTTCCCAGTTGTTGGCTAAAAAGTTCCCAATTTTTCCCGAAAATATTTTTTTTTAAATATAGTAATTTTGGAGTGAATACAGCCAAGGTAAAAAGAATAAGAATGGATGAAATGTAATAAATGCAAGGCCCATAATGAACATCGGGGCTGGATTGTTCTTGATCACATCATTGTCAATCACCACTTTGTTTTTGAGTTTAGTGAGCCCATAAGCTCACCCTTTGTCGTGTCTCCCTCTCGTGCTCGCCTCTTTTACGCTACATCTTTTTTCAAGTATGTGTCACCAACGCGCCCAGCAACAAGTTTCATTGAACCATAAGCTGACCACCGTAGTGAGTGAGCCTGATTGAGCACTCGTGATTTACCCGATGTATAACCACCTCTCCAGCGGCATAGCCAGGGAGGGGGCGGGGGGGGGGGGGGGGGGCTTATGGGGCTTCAGCCGCCCCGAAATTTTTTTGAACTGTCACGCACCGCTGACCAAAACAACCACTGGCGCCGGAAGTCATTCTAGATTTTGTCACCTACAGTGTCCTTTTCAGACCATAAAAGACATTTTGGCGCAAACATTGCTAACTTGGGTTGGATTTCGTGGCAACGCCCATGCACTTGGAGTCATGTAATGCCAGGGGCCCCATCCTAGCACAAACTTTCAAGGACCTACCAATGACTCGCAGTTGCGACTATAATTTCCGTGCAATTACTCGCAATACATGACAGGTGAGAGCTCCTGCTGCGCAGTACACTGGAACGAAGGACAGCGTCATTGAGATTTTTTCCTGGCCGTTGCATATGTACAGAAACGTAAAGCTTCTTGAACGACAAACATTCATTCAAATATTTGTCCTCTAGTTGCTAATTTCATGGCCTTTACGTTTTTCATATCAGCGACATGCACTGCTTTCCTGATTCCGGACCGATATAGTTCTAGACTTCGTGTGATATTTCCTTTATTTAATAGACACGCAAAAACATGGAAGCATTGGTATCAGTTATGTCTGCCACGGGTGAACAATAAGGGGATAGTTGGTATGACATGATTACAAAACATAAAACTCGGCAGGGGGAAAAAAACAGGAAGAGCTCATCCTGTTTGCTCCTCTCCTGTGTCTTGTCCCCTGCCCAGTTTTATGTTTTGTAATCATGTCTGCCACGATTTTTAAGACATACGAATAAAATCTCTTATTTTAAAAAATACATATTACACTTGTCTAGACAGTGCTTAGCGTTATCTAACAAACAATAGCGTTGTCAATGGCAATGGAAATGCAGTATTATTGTTGCGTTTGGTCCTTCCACAAATTCTATGAAGAGGCCGCGCTGCAACATGAGCCACCCCCCCCCCTCCCGAACAGAATTTCTTGCTACGCCACTGCACCTCGCATACCTTGTACATTATTGCGCTATATTTCTATGCCTAAATATGTGGTTTACGGCCTGCACCCACTGATAGCTCTGAGTGATGTCGGTAATTAGTCAAATGGCACGAATAGCTTTTTTTTGTTTCCAGTGTGCGCAAATTTGACAAGGCACGCCAGCACACTGTTACAATACCCTGGTAACATATGCGAAAAACGTTTCTACCGACTACCTTAGGATTTACTACTAGCTCTTTGTTTGTGACTGTAGTACTCCGCACAGCTTCTTGAGGTAGTAACATTCACTAGTTCTAATTATACTACCTCCACTTACTAAGAGGGTATTGATCTCTGTGACAAGTCTCTGGTTAGCAGTTAGTGAATTCTCCGTCCTTTTTCCTAAGAGTTTGCGCGAGGGATGCACAAGCAGAGCACTGGTCCGTTCCCTCTGCCGCTGTGTTGTTCACCTCTCCCTTACGCCTAGGGCTTTCGCGCTGTTGCTTAACAACGTATCGCCAACTCGCCGGTATGGCTATTGTGTTCAACTCAAAACTTTACCGTCCAAACGGTGTTCTGCACTGATGTCATTACCGCACTGTATTCCGAGCAGAATCATTAGGAACGCCGCAGCATCAAAAGAGCTTGGTTTCCTCATCCCTGGACCACTAAGCCATCGTCGCAGCCTCTCGTGCTCCGTGTTGTAAATCGTCACCTCCGTTTTATTTCACCTCTTCATTCTGCATACCCTTCAGAATGTTAGGTGCAGTGCTGTTGGCGCCGTGGCTGGGCAACTCAGCCTGTTGCATCAAGAGATAGAAAGGTTCGCCTACGTCGCCAAAGTCAGGTTTATCTTGCCCCACATGAGGGTGAAAATGCAGCTAAAGCGGCTGCACGCGTTGCTAAACACGCTGAATAGTGAACGAGCGCCATGACCCGTGAAACAGCGAGAGCATGCGAGGGACTCTGAGAACACTGCTAAGATCGGGAAAGGCAGCGGCTGAATGCATAGGCACCTGCAACAGTAAGGGCTGAACCACAAAGCAGCGCTTCTCTGGCGTCACGTCGACGTCTCGGCTACCGACGTCGCTGAAGGAGAGGCTCCGTCACATGGAGCGGCGCGACGCACGGAGACGCAGAGATCTGGCGTTTCCATATATCACCGCCGGCGCCGGACGGCAGTCAAAATCCACGCATCGGTAGCGCCTTCCAGATTGAAGATAGCCGATGATCCCGCCACAGGCACGGTCCGCTTCTGTGAAGCCAAGGGCAAAATGCGCCTGCTCGTGCCAGAGGTCGCCATTGCCCGCGCAGGAGGTTCGCGTAGCCGGCTGATTAGGGCGATTAGGAGACCATCCATCAAGCATCCAGATCTCTGCAAACCTTGGTCCGGAGGCCCTTGTCAGTATGCATTCATGTTTTCGGTCGCCTTCTCCCACCGCCGTCGAGTGATGCCGCCGGGAAAAGAGACGGACGTGTTGACGCGACGCCGGCCAAGTGCTGTTTTGTGGTTTTGGCCTAAATGTGATGAAGAAGGCAGAGCGCCCTGTCCTGCTGTAAAAAAAAGACTTTTGACGAAGGTTCCTCAGCCTTGACATCAGCAATGGAGGCCGTGTGCATAGCCTATAGCTCGATGAACAGGTTCAGACGAAGCCGGGCGCACATTCAGCAGCCAAACGACCTGACCAATTTACTGCGCCTTCCACCTTCATTCAATAAGCCGTCCTAGAATGCCGTACACTATTTATGCAATATATTTAAGGCTTACACCCACTGGGAACAAGATAATGTGCAATTTTATTTGACAAGCACTTCCTCCTTCAACATGCCGGCAATGAACTTCTCAACGTAGACAGGAGAAAAGGCCTCACATTCAATTTTACTCAAGCCACCCAGAACTAAAGTGGGACACGCCGTTTGAAGAAGAATGGATTAACGGAATGATGAGCAAACAAATCACTTCCAAGAGGCTTTATATCGAACGCGAGGCTTTTGGCGCTAGTTTACGTTCACGTTAGTTTACGTGGCCATCGCCTAATAACAGTGCGGTGCAAGCAGACACGCAAACCACACCGTTAAAACTCATGCATGGCAGAGAGGGTAAGCACACGCTGGTCGTATGCTCCTAAATGAAACGGCGAAGTCACATGAGACGTCGCTACCTGTCTTAGAAAATGGGAGGAGGGTGGCGCGCAACATAATGACATAAATAACTGCTTCAGCCACTGAAGGACGCGTGTGCCCCACCAGCTTTTTAAAGATACTTTGTATTGGAAGGTTGTAAGCAGTTGACCCCAATAAATTCTCTGCTATCCTCCAGGCCAGCTCTTACCGTAGGAGCTGTATAGCATTGCGTACCGTTTTGTAGTGGAAACAGCCGAAACAAGCGAGCTGCAGGGCTAGTCTCGCCGGATTTATTTTTACTTGCGCTCGACGTAAGCACTTTGCACTGACGCGTATGGTAAAATAGGTTTCGTCGAATTGTTCTTGTCGTGGCAAGTGCTGTAACCGTCTTAGTCAATTGCTGTGACAGTCTAAATGAGACCCATTTAGCCTTCATCCCGTGTACCTTTTTCTGCTTGCGCCTTTGTTGCGCTATGAACACTCATCTTCAAAAAATGAGCTCTCAGAGCGACTTCAGCGGTACTGTGGTCTTCGATGGTTCATACACGGTCGAGTTATCCTCCGAATGAGAATACTTTACCCGGCTAGGATACGTCGAGCAAGGACATTAGCAGCAAGTATGCTCTTTGAAGCAGGCATAGGTGAAAGGCTTACACGAGGCCGATTTGGACGTGAACCAGAGCGTCTCCACGCGTTGTGCACCTGCGAGAATAAAAGAAAACGTCGTGCTAGTCATGACCTGCGAGGTGCGGGGCATACTCTCGCTGAATAGGCATCTCTTAAAAACAAGGGCACGAGGTTATGCTATTAAGATAGAGTCATTGGCACAAAGCAAGAAGAAATAAACAAAGGTCATCAGTGTCGTAATTTAACGCTAGTTACTTCCTGCACACTGCCCTCCTACAAAACAGAGCAAGAGGGTAATAATACGAATCAAAAGACATTGCAAACAAAGCAACAAGCAAATGATTCGTGTTAGCAGAGTCCTTAAAAACTTTGAAAGACTCTGATTATAACCAAACAACAGTTCTAACACATTAAAAACTGCATAAATAAGCCTAAGGAAAGCAGATCCCTACATGCTCATCTAAAGCTAGTAAGTCACCTGCCCAAAAGACAAGTGCTGAAACTTATTTCACTGAGAGGCACTACGGGCCTATGAATATGTCAGTGCGACCTAACTATGGCGTGAGGTTTTGCTGGTTATTGCATGAAGTGTTTTGAGTTAGGTGGGGACCAATGCACAATTTTGAAATCCTGTTGAACTGGTGAGTTGATTGTGAAAAGGAGAACTTCAACCTGACAATTGTGCTTCGTTTTAGTGTCAAAATATTGTTATCAGCAATGATATAGAACAGTGAATTAAGTCTACATAGGAAGTCGCCAAGAAACGTTGGGATTTTATCTGAAGCATTTCTAGAGTATTAACAAATTTTTTCTATAAATGACCCCAAGCTTTGCAAACATGTTTGAGCATAGATATAAATATAAAATCTGAATGAACTAAATTAGCGTTTTTATAGTGTCCTTTTAATATATATCGGTAACTTCTCAAAGTATATACATAAATTTTGTTCTTATGGTTTCTCCAGTCAAGATGATCACAAATTGCGACCTCAAGTACATAAAGGCACGAGCCTTGTAGTAAGGAAACCAATTTATAATGTATGAGGAACGAAACGGGGCTTTAATACTTGTGTTAAGCTGAATGATTTTTTTATTGTGTGCTTCTATTGACGATTATTTATGCTATTCAAAAACAGCATTAATATTGCTATTCTAGGACACTTAGTCGGCATGGTGGACGATGTTGAATAGCACACAGCCATCTACGAATGATTTTTGCTTACGGGTGCTTATGTCGCTCTGAGAAGCTCCCTCAACTGTTCTTAATTTTCAACGTGTACTGTACCGTAGATAAAGAATACAGCAGTGAGAACACTTAGCTGAAGAATCCCGGAACCCAAGGGCACCAGCGGAAAAGGTGAACTATAAAAACGCTGAAGAGCTCTTTCCTGTTACAAAGATAGGCCTCAGTGAAATTTGAATCATTAATGGCGAAAAGGTGTTTCGAACTTCGTCAGATTATATCTTTTGCAAGCACGATTAAAGCTTCGCGCAGGTTAAGGAATATAATGTGTATATAATTACCATATCAAGAGGAAACACCCCTTTATGAATATGACGGACAATGTGAGTGATTATACAGAACTTTCCGGAATCCGTGCTGGATGAGAAGAAACTCGATTTTTCATTTAGGAATTTCACACTGTAGTTAGAAATGACACGTTCTATAAGTTTTCGCGCTGTAGATTCTAATGAAATTGGAATATGATTGCTAAAATTAGGACGACCTGTCTTCTTCGAAGGCGGCGTTACCCATGCTATGCGCCTATCGCCAAGAATAATGCAGTGCGTTAACCATAACTAAGCCAGATAGGTTAAAATCTTGGGCAAAGGTACCTGACGGTGGCGCAGTTGTCAATACATACAATTTTCCACAAAAGTATGAGGGGTGGGTGCGCTTAGGAGAAAGCTTCATGCAGCTCTCCTCAGCGACCCAGACACATGAAAAATACAGAATGCACATCCCCTTACTTTCTCGAGCATTTCAGTCGATTGGCTTACATGGCTGTGCTGATGTAAACCTTCTTCGCACACCAACATTGCGCAAACCTTATCTACCGACTATAATCTTTCACTCCCGACAGAGGTCTCCACTTCAGGCTTATGTGACAAAACACAAACACTCTCGTAGCTAATAAACTCGGCCGCTATATCAGGGCTTGAAACAATGCATTGCATTCCGCCCTGTGCTGAAGTGAAGACAGAATAAACGCAGCGTCATATTGGTTTTCTTTCCAACCGCATTGTAGGAAACAGAGATGTCAGTTTCCCAAGCAGCACAGGTAATTGGCTCTGTTTTGGAGTCTTATTGGCAAAGTTCAGCCTTACAAAGGGCCAGGATGGAACCATCCTGTTGCAATATTGGGCCGATAACCTGTGCTGCTCGGGAAATACCTGATTCTTTCGTTCTGAGCTGCACTCAAGTACGTCTAAAACTTCCCGGGGCTACTCTTTAATGTGCGATGAGAATTTGTAAGCAGTAAAAATAAAATATACTGCAACATTGGCGCAACCAAAGCCCTCTTATTGAATATGCGCAAATAATATAAGGAAGCAGCATTTACAATGTAAAAAAAATCCTCACAGAGAATTGTATAGTCATTAATTTCTGGTATTTAGAATTAAATGATTCCTTACACATGGCTAAGATTAGTAGGGCGTAAGGAAACCTGTGACCTGGGAGCAGAATTATAACCCGACAAGAAAAATTGCTGTTCCTAGTTCTTTTTCTTCCTTTTACTCAGTGTTAATTCGCATTAATCGAAGATAAAGAAATTCAACAAATTGTTGTTTTCATTGATGGCTTGTAATAGTGGTTGCAGATCTCTAACATAACACTGCCTGTAATCAGTACTCACTTCTGCGCTGACCGAACTCATTTACGAGAAAAAACCGGGTAAAGGGCAAAAAATAACAGTACATTAATAATCGTAAACAAGGTAACATTGATTTCATCATTACTCCAGCATATTTTAGTACTCCTACTTTTAAAGTCTCATACAACATTTACTACCAAGGGATAGGATGAGTGAAGTATTTAGCCTTCGTTTAAGGCAGCATTAAGGGCGCAACCAGTGCACTGAACGACTGCACGGCTTACGAAGTTTCAGCGCGTTATAAGTATTAGTGCTTTCTTTACTCCTTCGTAAGCAATTCTGATCTGTTATTACACTCTTCCTCGGTAGATAATTTTCAAGAGAGAGCTGATCTGTTTCAATAATGGAAGCATCACATTTTGTTCAGCCGTAAAGAGAAAATTCGTGCGAATTGATTCCGAAAGACAATCCGCCCTTCCTGCACCTGAGCAGTCCGTTGAAGGCGATCCTCCAGCGTCGCATGGGCACCAGGCGTTCCATACGGAGGCCCCCAGCCGAGTAGTGGCCGCCGCCAAGCGACTCGTCCGCGTAGAGGCGCTGCTCTGGCGGCAGCACGTAGCAATGGCCGTCGGCTGTGCGGACGTAGAGCCAGGCCTGGGCGCTGCCCGACGGCTGCCGCCGCACACGGGCCACCACGCACTCGCCGCTCTCCGTGCTGGACCACAGCAGCTGCTCATCGTGCGACCACCGCGAATCCTGCAGCCCAGAGCGACTGAGTTGCTGGTGTGCGAGGGTAAAGCGTTACTCGAGTAGTTGTGGACAAGCTACCCACTTGGAGCCCTCTGCTCCCAAGGGTGACGATCACCCTGTCCTTCTGGCAGCCGCTGTTTCCCTTGGGCGGGCGCGAGCTGTTTTCAGTGTTTTTAGTCAGCCCGCCCCTAATCGGCCGTCGTGGGGCGAGCCTAGAGAAATTGTGCATCTCTAAGGGCGCATGACGTGCCTCACCTGCAATCGCACCAGCCGAAATTTTCCGAGCTTTGCAGTATTGCCAGCGCCTCATAAGCGAGAAATTTGGAGTCACCTAAACTCAGAAACCTAATGACCGATGACGAAGTGATAAACGACTGTGCGTCAAACGAATATGTGGACGCCACTAGTGCCAGACCACTGGCTCAAAGTTGTCATCCAACGATTAGTCAAAGCGCGAAATTCAGCAGTTCAATTTGCAATTCGCCAATAATTAAGGCAGCACTGTGCACAACGTGCTAAAAAAAGCCTTGGCAACAGTTCATCAGAAAGGCAAAAATTCACGTCGGTTGAAGTTCTTTCATATGAATTTTCATTCACGAAATTGTATTCGGCTATACGAGTAATGAGGGAGTAATTACTCACTTACATAAACCCAAGCGCAGCCATACGGCTACAACGGAAAGCTAAACAGCTTCCTCGGAAAGTTCGCCGTTAAAAAAATGCTTCCTGGTCCGGGATTCGAACTCGGGACCATCGCTTCACCGGAGCAAATGCCCTACCAACCGAGCTAGCCGGGACGGCAAGGTTATGGTAATTTGAGAGCGAATTGATCAATAACTCGAAGTGGGAACACTGTTGATCAACTGTTTAGGGGAATCCCCCAAGGTGGAGTAGATTTGTAATACGGGAGTAATTACTTGTGGCGACACACTCTGCGCACATTTGCGCGCAGCCTCCACCTTGTTACCATCCGGCCCAGCGTAACACGGCCACACGCTGGACCGCGTTGGATGGATGGATGGATGGATGGATGGATGGATGGATGGATGGATGGATGGATGGATGGATGGATGGATGGATGGATGGATGGATGGATGGATGGATGGATGGATGGATGGATGGATGGATGGATGGATGGATGGATGGATGGATGGATGGATGGATGGATGGATGGATGGATGGATGGATGGATGGATGGATGGATGGATGGATGGATGGATGGATGGATGGATGGATGGATGGATGGATGGATGGATGGATGGATGGATGGATGGATGGATGGATGGATGGATGGATGGATGGATACGGCTGAACCCTTTACATCGGGCGGTGGCTCAAGCCACCTAGCCATGTCTTGTGAAATTTTACTCCTGTCTTGCTTTTAGCCACCAATCAGATAACTTTCGCTTGGTTACTTCTAACCTCTTAAAATCCACTTTCCCTTCACTATCCCTAAACCCCAATGCCTTGGGTATGTCAGCTCCGCTGCCTTCCACTGTAGGGTGAAGCCCTTTACAGAAAAGTATCAAGTGTTCAGCCGTTTCCTCCTCCTCTCCGCACGCAATGCACAAAGTGTCTATCTCCTGGTACCTGACTCTATACTTCTTAGTCCGCAAAACTCCAGTCCTGGCCTCAAACAACAAAGAACTTCCCCTACAATTATCATAGATATTTTTTTTGACAATTTCCTGTTTAAAGGTCCGGTATGTTTCTAGTGCCGATTTCGTCAGCATCCCTGTTTTCCACAAAGCTCTCTCTGTTCCTTTAACCTTTTTCTTAACCGATAATTGCTGATTTGCCCCCTTACTGCTGTCCAGATATTTGCTTGTCAATTTTCTAGTTCGCTTTCTCCATTTCGTGTCAACATTCTTTATATACAGGTATCTGAAAACTTTCCTAGCCCACCGCTTTTCCTCCATCCTTCTCAATCGTTCCTCAAATGCTATCTTACTGCTAGCCTCTCTGCTCTCGAAAGACGCCCATCCCATATCACCCTGTACCCCCTGATTTGGTGTATTGCCATGTGCTCCCAAAGCACAGCGCCACCGCTGCGTCCCCCGAGGCATGCGTCACCAACGGCGGCAAGAAAAACACGCTGTCCGGCTTGGAAGAGCGGCTGTTTTCCTTCCGCTACCCGGACGAGCGTAGCGCGGGTATGCTCGTCCGCGGCCGTCGCGAGTAAACAGTTGTTACGTTTTTATGTTGGGATTCGTCCTTCGACAGAATGACATCCCACATCTGGTGACCCAGACGCCGGCATCCTTCCACATCTGGTGACCCGTCGAGCCGCACCTTCTCCGTGAGCTGCGTTCCTGAATGGCTTACTGGCAGGACCCAGCCCACGACCCGCCGCTTCCGGCGTTTCGGCCTCAAGGCATCGGTGGTGGTTCGCTCAGTTCGAGGCTGCGATGTACTTGAACGCTATCACCATCCAGCCGTTCAAACATGCAGTCCTCTGTGATATCCTCCCGCCCGACCTGCTGCGCCGAATCGCCTGCCCTGCCTTGGGCAGCAGGCCGTACGACTAGCTGCGGGCTGCCATGTTGGCGGACTTCGGCGTTTCCTACTGCCCGCTCGCTGTCGCTCTGCGACGCTCCAGACCCGCTGTCGCTGCTACCAGCAGCTGTCTCAGCCTCGCCCTCGCCCACACACCCTTCGTCGGAACCCTGCCCACCTCGGCAACCCCTGGCCGCCTCTTCGCCACTCCTGCCTAGCATTTCTGGCCCGACCGTCCCTCTCCACGACACACGAAAGGCACATTCGGCCCAGTCCGCACCTCCTCGCCCACCGTTGCCGCCCTCGCGACAGCCTGCTGCCGACAAGGAACGCTCTGTGACCGTCTGCGTGTCGCGTCCTTCGGCACCTCCGTCTGGCTCGCCGCACCAGGTATCTGCAGCGCTGTCGCAGCCGTGGCCGGCTGATTCTCACGAGCTCTCGGCCAATTCCCAGCCTGCTATTCACAGCCCTATCTTCTCCAGCGGTCCCCAACGCACCAAATATCCCACGAAGCAGGATGACAAGGCCAAAGCGGTGACAGCTGCACCAAGCATGGTGATAGTCACTCGGCTTATTCCGCCTAACAACGACGCTAAACCATTGCCTGGCCTCCCGCCGCCCCTTGGCATATCGACGGCCGCGGCTCCTCCGGCGTTCCCAGCGCTGCCGGCGTCTCCTGCACTCCCGGCAGCCTCGGCCTTCCCGGCATCTTCGGCACACCCAGCGCCCCCAGCCGTCCTCGCGGTATCGGCCCTTCTGGCGGCCTAGGCTCTCACGGTGCCCACGACTCTTTCGGCGGCCTACGCCCTCTCGGCTACCCCGGCCCTGCCGACAGTCCCGGCCCTCCGGGCGCCCATACAAAATTTATTTAGACAGTCTATACACTATCCATAGACTTCGGTCTATAAAGTCTATAGACTCTCTATAGACAAACCCTAAATAATAGTCTGTAGGCAATACAAATCCTATAGACAATCTATACACGATCTATAGAATACTAGCCATACACTTTTTTTGTCTATAGACAGTCTATATACTATGAATAGACAAAAAGATGTATCAATAGGAAGGTAATAGAGTCAATCAGAAGTCTGTAGACTGTCTATAGACCATTTTTATAAGGGCAGCCCCAGCCCACCCAGCGGCCCCGGGCCGACCCGGCAGCTCCGCCACTCCAGGCACCTCCGATTGCCGCTACCTCGCCGGCGTCCTCCTACGTGCACCTCTCTACACCAGTGGCAAGGGCGCCACTCGTGCGGCCGCCCGTCACGTTTAACCCAATTGCTTCAAGGCTGGCTTTGAGCGTGTCCCAGCAGCCCCATGCCGTCCACCACAGCGAAAACCCTGCCTGGTACCTCGCAGCGCCTGTGCCTCCCCCCCTCTAGGTACCGGGCAGCTCGGCCCGGCATCATCTGCGCTAATCTCGCGACCCCCAACACACCTAGCTCCCTCTGCTGCCCACCCCTCAGGCGCTGGCCATAAGCTGCTGCACCTGAACCACCGACTCTGGATCCACTTCGCAGGCTGACCCATCTTCTTCACCTGCCACTCCACGTCCCTCGCTGCACCCCGAAACCTCGGCTGCAGCGCTACAGCCAGAGTCGGTCGCCTGAGCCCCGTCTTGGGACCCCGGACGGCCTGCACGACTCTTGACAGATCCGATTTTTACAAGCCCTGGGGGCTCTCCACTCCGCGGGGGGGTGATGTGGCGACGCACTCTGCGCACATTTCCGCGTACCCTCCACCTTGTTATCTGCCGGCCCAGCGTAACACGGCTACACGCTGGACCGCATTAACGTAAAGCACAGTGCCACCACTGCGTCCCCCGAGGCATGCGTCACCAACGGCGGGAAGAAAAACACGCTGTCCGGCTTGGAAGAGCGGCTGTTTTCCTTCCGCTACCCGGACTAGCGTAGCGCGGGTATGCTCGTCCGCGGCCGTCGCGAGTAAACAGTTGTTACGTTTTTATGTTGGGATTCGTCCTTCGACAGAATGACATCCCACATACTGATATCCACCCAAGCGCTGCCATACTGCTGCAAAGAAAAGATATGCAGCTTTCTCGAAAACTTCGCAGTTAAAGAAAAATTCGTCCTGGTCCGGGGTACGTACCTGGAACCACCGCTTCACCGGAGCAGTCGCTCTACCAACTGAGCTTACCGGGACGGCAAGCTTATGGTAGGGCGTGAGCGAATTGATCAATAACTCGAAGTGGGAACAGTGTTGGTCAAATGGTTAGGGGAATCCACCAAAGTGGAGTAGATTTGTAATAAGGGAGTAATTACTCAATGACATCCACCCAAGCGCAGCCATACGGCTACGAAGGCCACCATACGGCGACCGCGCCCTAGCACACGCGTCAGATATCTGGAAGGGACAGATGCGGAGTTGAGCTCGCGCTACTTGCGTCTCGTGCTCCGCGCATGCGCAAACCGGCTCCGGCATACGGACTCACGTCCCGGGGGGCGGCGCATGTGTCCATCGAGTCATTACTCCACCCGCGATGACACGTTTTCGGAACTTTTCCTGTTCGGAAAGCCACTTCTGGCTTGATGGCGTCCCTTTCACTCAGGTTTCCTCCTCTACACTCTCGGCGCGGCCTCACTCAACGGTCAAGTTTGCCGTCATGAGAGCTGTAATGATATTGCTAACATAGTATCTCTATAGGCAAACCTGCACATACAGGTAATGCACTCTACAAGAAACAAGAACCGGCCCAGGGGGAAACAAAGAGAACTTTAATCCTCGAAACCTCCGTTAGTCCTTGAATTTGCACACGTCACTCTTCTTACCACAAATGCGTGCCGTCCGCATGCTCAACGGACAAACTGCTGAGAAAGAAATTAAAGGGGGGGGGGGGAATCATAGCATAGCCTCAAGCGAAATCACGTGAGTAGCCTTCGCTTGCAATAGTAGTCGATTTTTTAAGCACAAGATATCGTCTGAAACCAGTGAGAGCACTGCCGCTGCCCGTGACGAAGCAGATAGGCACTTTTGCGTGAGAAAAAGGCTTCGGGCAACCGAAACGGCTGACGGCTGTGCAACTGCATAAACAAGTACTACGAGCTTCAATGCGCGTCGAATGTGAGTTGTAAAGGTTAGGGCTAAGCAAGTACACGTAGTTTCATAACGTTGCCATTTCTTTACGAGCTTATGTGATGCAGGGTAAGTATCGGCGACACTTAGCGAAAGGGTGAGTGGCAAGTAGGCGATTCCCTGCTGTTACCGCGGTCTGCCAGGAACAAAAAAAAAACGAAGTGAACCACGGCCTTCTATATTTGTTTTCAACAGGCATTAATGTGCAGCGGCCAATTGCCAAAAATAAGACCACCTTATCCTTTAAAAAAACGAATAGAAAACAACTGTTTCGGTTGTGAAGTGCCAGAGCTTCTTTTTTGGCCAAAAACGCGACTTAGACCGCAACGTGTGCATATTAAGGTTTGCCGCAGTTTGTTGCAAAAGCATATGACATCAAAAACACCGTACTTTGCTCTAAACAGCAATACGCGTGACAAAAATCCAAGCGGGAAACACAGGTAATGTATGTGCTTCGCATATAAGGCTTTGATTTTCTCTCTCACACTTGGTGCTGTGGTGGCCTTGTACTCGACATCTTTTTTATTTAATTGATTCATATAGGTTCCATCAGTACATTCATGACGCGTCTCGCGACGATGGCTGTGGGAATATTCTCGATTTATTGCTGTGTAATAACCCAAAGGTTATAACAGATGTTAAATTACTGCCGGAAATAAGTGATCACAATATAGTGATAGCTGACATTCCTATTGTCAATGTGTCAGTCGCAAAAGTACTCGAGCGAAAAGTCTATGTATTTTGTAAGAGAAATTATGATAGCATTAACATGGAATCATATTTTTAGGTTCTCGATACTTTGGCTGATGAGATTGGTTCTGAGCAGTTATGTACCTTCTAAAAGAAAAACTTCTGCAGCTGCAAGACATGTTCTTCCACGCGCAAACTATATCTCCTAGAAGAGCTAAAAACTAACCATGGTTCAACAGCCAGTTATAGGCTCTAACGAAAAGAATAAAATGAATCTGCCTGAAAAATAGAAATCGGTGTTGTCCTGGGAATCTGGATGAACTAAAAAGGTTGAAGTTTGAGTTAGATCGCTAGCAGGAACAGCGAAACTTTTTTCATTTTTCTTCACTTGGAAACCGGTTGGTACAGCATTCGATACAATTCTGGAAACATGTTCGCAGTCACGGCAAAGATGACTGCTCGGTACTAACGATGAAAAGTGGTGATACGCTCATTGAAGATGACGTATGTAAGGCTGAGGCTTTTAGCAAATATTTCTTGTCGGTATTTATTTCATCACACTCACGAGTTCTGGAGACTATAACAAGTGCTGATCTCATGCCACAAGTTATCTTTAGTGTAGCGGGTATTCGCAAGTTATTGCGTAATGTGAACCCTTCAGTCGCAAGCGGCCCAGATGATTTGCCAGTAGCAGTTATCAAAAATTGTGCTGCTACATTCTCATTGTACTTTACTCAATTATTTGAAATCAGTTTGCAAAAAGGGACTCTGCCAAAAGACTGGAAATTGGGTCGAGTTGTGCCCATCGATAAAAGTGGACCGAGAAATTTGTAGAAATCTATCGGCTAGTGTCTCTGATATTATAGCTTGCAAGACAATGAAGCATGTAATTTACAGTTCTATCATGTCTATCCTCGTTAACATAATTTCGTTAACGCTGCTCAGCACGGATTTTGCCAAGGTTTGTCATGCTCTACACAGTTGGTTGAGTTTACATATAATATTGCAGTTGCTATTGATATACAGAAAGTTGTTGATTGTATTTTTTGATCTTCAGAAGGCGTTTGATGTTCTTGCACATGATCTCCTTGCTTATAATTTACGCAGCTACAATTTTAATGAAACATTGATTGTATAGATTTCTGAATACCTATTCCTACGACTGCAGTGTGTAGTTGGTGTTCGCTCCTCGAAATATAATCCTGTCACTTCGGGCGTCCCCCAGGGCCACATCTTTTTTTGTTATATATAAATGATAAAAATGCTGACATTACATCTTCGTTTAGGATGTGCGCAGACGACTGCGCGACATATAAAATTATAGATAGTTCACTTAATGTGCAAAGCCTGCATAATGACTTAGATAACATAGGCGTATGGTGTAATAATTGGGACATGACACTGAATACTAAAAAGTATGTAGACGTCATTTTTTCAAGGAAGCGCTCCTACCCTTATCATATATACACCATAAACCATGCGGCCTTGAAAAAAAGAGCAGAATTTTAAATACTTAGGCGTTTATCTTACTGCTGACCTGAGTTGGTATAGCATGTAATTACGTCGTAAAGAAAGCTGCTGGTTTATTAGGTTTGTCAGAAAGAAATTTCAGCCATCTTCCACAGCATCTCAAAGAACAGCTATATTTTACTCGCCTGCGCACGGTACTGGAATATGCATCAGTGTGCTGGGACCCGCACACACGAGAGCCTATTGATAAATTGTAAAAAAATTCAAAATAGGGCAGTCCGCTTTGTCCTTGGAAATTATGACAGGACTCTCAGTATCACAGAAGTCAAAATTAAACTCGAAGAAGTAATGTGAGATTAAAAGTTTTAGACCTCATTTTCATTTCCAGGACTGGTATAGACAGAACAGAACATTTGAAGCCGCCTTTCTATGTCTCGAAGCGAAGGGACCACAATATAAAGCTTTGTGAATTTCCTTTTAATGGTGACGTACTCCGATATTCTTTTTTTCTGCGAACAATTTGCGAATGGAATGCTTTCCGCCACATATTGTTCACGTTCTACCAAATGAAGCCTTTTTTCACGCGTTAAGTGCATGATTTCTTGTTTTGCGAATGTGAAAGTGCCCCCCTGCTGTAACGCCGAAAGGCGATGCAGGTTCCAAATAAATATATATCCGCGATCGGTTCCCAATCCAAAGGTTGTCGGTTCGGATCCTGATGTTTCTAAGTGTGTTCGTTTCTGTTTCCTTTATCGTCATTATGTGTGCCAAGTGCTGTCGAAAAATATCCCGCTCTTAAACAACGCTGGAAATCATGCTTCGTTTGCATTTTTTCATCAAACGTCCCTCCCGGGGACTAACTGTTGCACCCTTTCCAAGGACAGCAACAGTTAGGCCCTTTGCAGTTAGTCCCGTAAAGGACGAACGCGGGTGCTGGTCAGTTAGTCCCCAAAAAGACTAACCTCTCGCCCCCTGTTAGTCCCTTGTTTCAAAGAGTGTGCAATCCAGCGGCCAGCGAATGAGCTCGGCCGTCTTGAAACTGTTATGTCACGTGACTGTGCGTTCGCGTCTTGAAAAGACAAAATACTCCCTCACTGTGCGGCTTGTAAACAACTCAGCATCAAATCTGCCCAGTGTACCGCTGTTTGGTGCACCTACACTCTTAAACAAAAGGGTAGCAAAAACGTAGTAAGTGCAGCAGTTTAGTTACTTTTACTGCCATTTACTACTTTTTTTACTAAATATTTACTACCCGCTTCAAAGTAATTATTAAGAGTGATCCTTCCTACCTTCTTGCTGCCTACGGTCGCTACTTATTGCCTTGTTAGTAACCGCTCCTTCAACCTGAAAATAAAGTAGCAAAACATAATTGACACAGACTGTCATGTGAATATATTATTTTTGTAATTCAAAATTTATGCTATAGCGGTACAGAGCCTGTGTCGCAGAAAATCCGGTGTTACCATCAGCGTCGTTGACAGAGAGCAAAACATCCACGAAAAATCCCCAGAGAAGCAACTTAGGAGGCAGGTGAGCCACCTAACTCACATAAACTTGTAGGTTCTTGACAACTAGCCGTCCGTATTGTGAACAAACTGCGCACTGTGGCAGGCAGCACTTAAATTATTTATTGGTATCTAGAGGTTGCTCGGGAAGGGAAAGCTAGGTCGCTGAAGTACTTCCGGTGGCAGCACTTGCCATGGCAGGTCGGTAGCGCATCACTTAACAGCTGCAACACAACGCCATGTGTGGTATGAGGACTCCCAAGGATCTATGAATGTTAAGTAGGGAACGACTGCTTGTGCGTATATTGCCCATTAACTCATTAAGGTATGGCATCTTGCCATTTGCCCTGGCGATTTTTGTTCTGCAATTTCATGTGGTTAGGTAGATTATCTTTTTTTCTACGATCGCTACTTCGTAATTACAACTGATCTCTTAGCTCAACGGGCAACAGCCACAAGCCCGTAACTGAGAGACAGATTTACGGAGTATAACACAATAGCAAGAAGGCGAGTTGGTGACACATATTCAAAAATAACAGCGAGAAAAACAGAAACGAAAGGCTAGAAAAACACGGGACAAGCGCTGACACTCAACTGAAGCTTCTTCACAGGAAACAAAAATATAACGGAACTGGCAACAACCGAACAACAAAACCACAAGGCATGTGTTACTAGGTTGTGTCACGATAGGCAACGGTGCTATCACGCAGGAGCAGGGATTGTTTGATGACGCACAATCTTGCTTTTTTTTTTCATTTGGTAGGCATGGACGATTTCTCTGGTCAATTGGTCGGGGTGTTTCTACAGTGTCACTATAGAATAAGGAAGGAGAACAAGGTTGACGCTCTCGATCTACTAAATTAGTGTATCACTGCCTACCAGCCTATCGCCCATCATAGCGGATGCATCAAAGAAGTGGACACTTTCATGAAACACAAGGATCTTAATGCGCCAATGCAGGCTCCGGGGGAAGCTTTATGACGCAGGGATGAAGCACCTTGTCCGCAGGCGCACAGACGTCGTCAAGCGAGGCCTCCTCCTCTGGGCTCAGCAGGCCGCAACGCCGGGGGTCGTAGGGCACTCCGAAGGAGTAGAGGTCGAAGCGGCCTCGTCGGCGGCACAGCGGCACCAACAGGCGTAGGAGCAGCCACTTGCACCACACCACAGGGCCTGCAGAGAGGCGAGCGGTGTTCACACCCACCTAGCGCGCTACAGATAATACATGCACGGGGTCGCATAATACAGCAAGGAGAGTACTTTCAGCTATCGCCAATACCGAAAATGGGGGACCTGCCGGCGATTGCTATTGCGTCACTGAAAGTAGAAGTCAAATACATAGTTGCAGCCGCCCTTCTGAGCCTCCGCCTCATGCTTTAAAGGTGAACAAGAAGGGTCTAGGGTCTGCGTAATTTAACGTCCCGAAGCGACTCACTGGAGGCTATGAGGGGCGTCGTAGTGAAGGGCTGCGAAAATTTCGACCACCTGCGGTTCATTAACGTGCACTGACATCGCACAGTACACGGGCATCTAGCATTTCGCCTCCATAAAAATGCGACCGCCGCAGACGGGATCGAACTAGCCTACCTCGGATCAACCGCCGAGCGCCATAACCAATGAGCCACCGCGGCAGCTCTTAACAAGAATGGCAGGGAGTATCCGTACTAAGTGAGAAATATTAATTTTTCTTTATTTATTTATTTACAACATACTGCAGTGATTGAAGACAAAGCACAGAGGGCAATACAATCTTTATTTAAAATGAAAAAACCTGTTTTCTTAACGGCTAAACAACACTAAACAACAAAATCTAAAAAACAATAATTTTAAACAACAAAAATAAAAGGCACCAGAAAACAAAAAGAATTATAGAAGAAGCACACTACCACACAAAATGCGTGTTTTTTTGTCTGTCTTCATTTCTTGGATTTCCTAGAGGATGAATATTTGCGCCTTTGATTTCTTTACATACGAGAGACCTGCTATTTGCGTAGGTCGACTCGCAATCGAACACCTTCATTTCTCTTGACACAGTCTTATATGTGTATGTCATAAACGTAGCAGTTATGTAGTAGCTTCTCAGCGCGCTAGATAAATGCATTCAGGAGATGCGACGTTGATCCGACGGTTGGACGTAGAAGCTCGAGAAGACAAGATGGGGTGTTCCTAAGGAGGAGAGAGTTAGAGAAGGCGCTGCGCTTTCATATCGTTGTAAACACGGGTCTATAAAGATTTCGGTCAAATAAGTTGATATAAAAATGCATAGTTTTAATGCCTAGATTTCCATAATACAAAATACAAATATCAGTCGTTTCCAACGTGGAAACATATTCAGCAAGTGACTGACGTTACCAGTGTGTATGTGCTTCGCACTGATGCGGTTTCGATTCACCCTCTGTTCCATGGTGAGTAAATACGCATCGTTAGGAAGGCTGTCGCTAAGCTCCGATTATGCCCTACACTTACAGTGCACGGAGCAGCACCCTGACCTAGGCCAAAGTGAGCGTACCCATCAACGGCTTCGGCCACTCGCCACAGAAACGCGTAAGCGCACAGAATCACGCGATAACTCACCCAGCTCTCATTGTCTCGCTACCCTCCGCGCTGCCGGGAGCGGCATGGCATCGGCTTTTTTTTATTTATTTATTTATTTTTTATTTATTTATTTATTTATTTATTTATTTATTGTGCTGATCTTACCGGTTTTTTAGCAGAATAGGAACGCAAGCGGTAACACTTCACCCTACCGCCACCGGCATTGATGAATCGCCCGGAGAAACGCTTCATGCGGGGTATGCTTTACTTGGAGCTACTTTCGCTGTTGTCAAATTCTGGCGTTTTACAGAGCTTTGCTTGTGAAACATGTTTATTGACACAAAGAGGACGCGGGCCGGCGATGGTGAATGCCGTCCTCAGTTGGTCAGCAGCCCTAGTCCGAGCCACCGCAAGTGCCAGCCGCCTCGCGAGAACGGTGTACAAAGCCCGCTTGGGCCCTGACCGTCGAGCATCGGAGGAGGAAGGCCTCCCAAGACTCTTGAGGGGGGGTGGGATGAAAAGCAAATTGGGAATGAATCTGCTGCCCACACCATGTGCTCTCCCGTCGAATGAAAAGCGTGCAAGCGCGGTAGCGACTTCCGCCTCCATAAAAATTCAGTCGCGTTGTCAGGTTCGAACCCGGGTACTCAGGCACAGTATCCCAGCACCCGATCCACAGAGCCACCCCGAGGCTGAAGCCCACGGGCACCTCTCGCCTAGCCTCTATCCAAACGCGGCCGCCGCAGTGAGGGAGCAAAACAAGGAAGGCAGAAAGGTGTGCCGTAGTATAGGGCTCCGCCGGAGCTTCGACAGCCACCGCACCTTTTGCTCTCTTTCACTCCCACCTTCCTGCCCCCCCCCCCCCCCCCCCCTCGCAGCAGTTCTGTGTCTTTCATTTCCTCTCTGCCCTCCTCGCACGTCAGCTGTGGCTGCGGTTAAGGTGTACCGTGACAAGAGACAACTTTTTTTTTTAATTTCGCACACTTGCAATAAAGTCATAATTTGGGTTCGTTTTAAACTATCCGACAACATGTAATGTATTCTCGTGCAAGAACCGGAGAAGGCTTCCGCTCTTGCTTTTCACGGCGACCACTTGGAGAAATCATCCTGCCTGGTAGCCGTTACTCCTACTTCCTGTAAAATCCGTACTCTTGACGTCCTTGTCCCTGCACAAGCCCACAGCATCTGGAGAACATCCACCTCTGCGCCCGTTGTGGAACATCTAGGGTAGGTGGTGGGTCCGGCGTTTTCTTGAGAGCCCCATGAGCACGTCACCCATGGGGTAAGGGCTTGCTCAGCCCTTATCTTTCAAAGGTATACCTTCTCTAGTCTCATTAGGTTATCAGGGAGCGGCAAAGTGCACAGGGGAATGCGGGCGTGTTTACTTTTTCTTAAACAGGATCCTTAGATGGGGAGGGTGGAGCGCACATAAAAAGGGAGCCTGGTGGGGGATGCATTAATCTTTGTACCTTTATGTGCAAGGTTGCCTACACTTCTGTGCTCGGTGTTGACAGCATCGTCTATGCCCAGTGTACCATACTGCGTATCTCTGTTTTCTTATTTAGTGCATCATTCTCCCCAGTTTTAGTGTCTTTCTATTTTCAGTTGTTTATGGCTGCTAAGGAGTCTGTATAGATATGAGATTCCCTTATATGCTCTATTTTATTTATGGCCTCCATAGTATCGCGAACTGCATAAAGGTCCTTTACAAGTGGGTATGCGTGGTCTGATATATATTCATTATGTACAGTCTTGGTCAAAAGTCTTAAGGCCACATCATTCGGCTGCAGCGAAATGAATGCTTCTTGAATGCTTCATTCAAAGCATAAGTTAAGCAAGAAGCTTCTCTGCCTCAGGAAGATAGCTTCTACTAGTATTTGAAGGTCATTCTGTTTTTAATAGTGCCGTGATGGCTCTGTTACGCGACTGAAGCGAAAAGCCTTTGGCCTTTAGACTTTTGACCCAGACTGTACGTTTAGCTCTGAATGTCCGGTTAGTGGCTGCTGTTCTACCGCCCTTTTTGTATAATTGACGTGCCCGTATAGGCAACACATGTTTCTCGGCATACATCAACCAGAGGACGAGTTCTCAGCTTCCCTTTACGACGAAGTTTAGTCGTCTTGTTCATCGTAGCAGTCGTGTGTTCTCATAGAGGTGGTGGGGGGGGGGGGGGGGGGAGGGGGGGTTGGTGCCGCCATTGTAGGTGTTTGAACTGTCACCGCTTTGTACAAGGATGCTATGGGCATAAAGTACTTTCGCTGCAGATTTCTTGTTGCCTCTCCGGTTCAATTAGTTCTGTCCGTGTATTCGGCTGTGCAAGTTCCTGGAGAATCGGAATGGGGTTAAGACTTTGTGAGCCCGTGATGATACGCATTTTGTTCCTATATATTGTTTTCAACTCCGCCCACTGTCGCGTTGTGAGCAGTTAGTACTGGGCCTCCTATAGTATTCTGGGCTGAAGCACCTATTATACAAGACCCGTTGTCATCTCCATTAAGGCTCCTCTTCCCCTAAACTAAATGCGTTTGATCAAGTTCAAGGAAGTTCCTGCTGCGTTTTTTATCCTGCGCAGCCACTTTGATCCTTTTCAAGATTTACGAATGTGTAGGCAAAGGACTCTACACTCGTCTAGATCTTGTAATGACAGATTTCCAATCTTTTACGTGAGTCGTTTAGTTACCAGTTGCTTTCTTCTACTCTTATTTCCAACGTGAACGTAGCTGAACTTTTGTGGTGACAGTTCCAGGCCTGCATCATGGACGTACTGATGTGTATTTAAGGCCTCTTGCAGGAAAAAACTCTGTGTCTCAAGCTTTTTATGAGGAAATCAAATCGCGACATCGTCTGCGTCAATAATGAGCTGCACATCTTGTATTGCCCCTAATTTCCACGCCAGTGGTACGACTGCGATATTAATAGCAGAGGTGCTAAAACATAACCCCTTATGGCACTATTCTGTTTGATCTGTATTTACCGATTTGCAGTCCGTTTGTACGGACAAGAAATGTCCTGTCCTTAATCGGGTTTTTACCGGTTTTATGACCTGGAGGGGAATGTCTATATGTTGCATGTTGTCAAGGTTCTTAGCATGTAAAACATCGTCGTATGCATCCGCCACGTCGGTAGGTATTACATGAGTCGACACATGTACGACCACTTTATCCAGTACATCCAATCTAGTTTTTGTGCCAGGTTTGTACGGAAACAAATTTTTAGAGCATGGTATTTTCGCTCTTCTTTCAACAACCTTGCGCGTGGCACTCATCTTTTCACAAATCTTGTGAATTGTGGCTTTAGCGAGATAGGCCGCATAGATCTTAGACTTGTGGGAGGTTTGCCAGTCATCGGTACTAGGACACTACCAAGTGTTTCCAGTCGAGGGGATTTATCCTTCTTCCCATAGCTCATTCATTACGTCTAGCAGGCTGCCATATATCTCTTCTAAGTTCTAGCCTGCCTCATAAGGAACAGGCGCAGTTTGCCCTGCGCTTGTTCTGCTATAGGTGGCAATACTTCTCATTTGGTACACCGCGGCGGTGGCCAAGTAGGTAAGCATCCGCCTCGCATGCGGGAGGTGCGGTGTTCGATCCCCAGTGCAGCCGGTCACCCACCGGTGATGCAATGGGTACAAGGTTTCCCCTGGTCTGGTGCTGGGCTTCTTTACAGGGAAATGCTTGGGAATAGTGTCTTTGAACCCAGCTTCAGAAATGAAAAATACCTTGTGCTGTGGCGCTCTTTGGCTGTAGATGCCCCTGCGCCATAAAAGTCCATAATGGTCAATTCTCATTTGGTGAATGGTGATGTTATCCCCACTTTATAGATCAGGCCTTTTATCGCGAATGAGCCGGTTACTGTGCATGATTCAGGAATAAAGGACTGAAGCCCGATCTACAAATTCCTCTGGCGCTATATTTAAGGCGAGTCTAATACTCTCTGCATGATCTTTGAACTGCCACCCCTTTTCTATGTCGCCGAAGGTCCTGCAGAGGGTCCTGTTGGTAGCGCTTAAACCCAAATGACTGCACCAATCGTTCCACCTGTTATGAGCGAGCTCCTTTTAATAATGGTGCGCCTGTACTGTCACTCGGTTTACCTCACTTTGTATTTTCACTTGAGACAGAAATGGTAATAGCGCTGCCCTTGCTGTATTTTCACGTTTTCAGAATGTCGATCAGCATGTATCTCCACCTGTTTTCGGCGTGTCCAAAGTTGTAGAAGGCGAAGGTCGGAAGTTGGCTGATTATAGTTCAGTATCGTAGAAATGGTGTGATCCTTGAGAACCGATTGAAGGGTGGGCACAAGATTCAATAGTATTCGGGTTACTTGCATGAGTTCTTGGATCTTGCCATACGCCATCCCAAAGTGTTACAGAAACTTTTCTTCGAATTTTCTCCATTTGTCCCAAATTGAAACCTGTGCTAACGGCGGCATGGTCTCTACCCTACGCATCTAATTATGCCGGCCATTGTATTGCACCGGAGCCCTTCCACCACGTCAGATCTGATGGGCGTGTTCATGTTGCAGGCAGTGTTGGTACCCCTTGGTGATTTCGCAGTTTAGTAGACTCCATATCTGTGAAGGCAGCGCGAACTTGATAACCTTTTTTTTAAATCACAATCATACCTCCAAATAATGTGCGGAGCATTAATATCTTCATCTAGAGTGTGGTATGAATGACGAATTTGTTTAACTCATACAAGATTAATTACTGTTTTGGGACGAGCGTACACGGACACAAGTATCAGAGGTGTTTTGTTTCGACGTGCGAGTACCGCAACAACTTTCTGCTAAGTGTTGCACCACTTGCTCAAATCAAGTGGCGTTTTTGGAATGTTGACCCTAATGTAGACGGCAGCTTTTCCTGGCGTCTCGTCCTCTGATCTTGCTCGTTAATCTGGAACGGAAGGGCACTGGTACCCTGTATATCGTGTAATTGGGTACAACAGATTATGCTCCGAATCAGTTGTGTCAGTTGCGTAAGTGTCCAGTACCGCCTTCCATATTGGTGTGATAGCGGCATGTTTACATTTGCAAGCCTCGCTTTCTGTTTTTGATAAATTCTCTTGCACTGTTCGGCTATACGTGTTTTCTTCTGGTGCAGCTGTGCAATTTGTGCTGCGAACATTGCAATTTCATTGTATATTGCATTGTGCTGGAGAGTACAAACCTCGTGTTCTAGAAAATCATCAGCCGTAAATGCCGGCGCTCTGCCTTTAGTGCGTCGCCCAGTCCTCAGCGCTGAAGCAAAGGATGTCCTGTTCTGCGTATCCTCCGTGACAGGCTCTTCTTCAGACGCATTTTCAAGGAGCTCTTGTGTGACATAGCAGCAAATTTGTTACCAACCGCAAGCGGGGCACATTGCTTCCGTACCCTGCCCTTGCTAACACAAGCTGTCTCTTCTTCGTCGAACACTGAGGGGAAGGGTGTTATGATCATTATATTTGCATAACCCGCATTCGAATTTCGCCTCGCCCGATTCTGTCATGCAGTCAGGAATTCAGTCGGTTTGGACCGAATTTTTTTTTCAAATGCCCTTCTCTGTAGCACCTGTAGCAGCGCACCGGTCTCGGTTTGTACGTTTTGGGGCGCACTACGCAGCATTTGTAGTAGAATTTATCCGGAAAAGTATCTGGTCCCTGTAATATGACCAGAAAAGGGCCCCTACTCCCCATGCGACATGCGGCCAACAGGGTATGTGTTCCTAATATGAGGTCTTTTGCCAACGTCTCTGGAAAATCATGTAGGTATAATTCATAGACGGAAAATCGCTGAGTGTTTGGACCTGATGCAAAGTCTGTACCGGAGGAGACTCATCAGACGTGACTGGAATCTGTGTCATTGTGCACAATTTCCATCCATCCTTAAGTGTGACTAAATGCACTGTGACACTGTTAGACGTCCGATGGCTTACAAATCCAAAGGAGACGTCAAGGATTTGAAAATTACAGACCAATCAGCTTACTTTCGGTTCCCAAGAATGTATTTACTAAGGTAATCACTAAAAAAATCAGGAAAATTTCAAACTTCAACCACCTAGTTGATGAGGCAGGCTTTCGTAAAGGATGCTCGACAATAGATCATATTCACGCTTTCAATCTGGCCTGAGACTTCGTGGCAAATCGTGGCATCGTAACAAGTCTGAATTCCTCCCACGCAACTTCAGCGCCACCACTGACGGCATATTATAGCACCCCTGCGAGAAGAGCTTCAGAGGGCACGGCAGAGCTATGACGAGAGCACCGTGAACCTTTAACGGTTCTTCACACACTTTCGTATAGATTCCGTCCTTTGTGTCCGTAGCGACGACAGGTTCGCTATTGTCCGGCCGTGTTCGGCTGTTTCCTTTCCGCTGCTTGGTGGAGACTGCTTTATTTCTCTGATTTTTCTGTCCTGGGATGTTGAGCAAATCCTGAACGCGATAAAACTGAGCTCATCTTGAAGCACATTCAGACTTTGCTGGCCTCCATGGATGCTGTTAATGCGTCTCAGTCATCTCTGGAGACAACTGCCACTACCAGACTTGCAGAGCTAAATGATACGCCTAAGAATATTTCGCAACACACGGAAGAGATAGCACAGCAGCAGTCCGATTTCTTCCCTCAGGAAGGTAATTACCGATCAGCCGAAAAAGACCAATTATCTGGAAGACAGAAGCCGACGTAGAAACCTCGCCGCGTTGGACGCCCCAGGCGCATGAAGCGTTCATCCGACCCTGATAGTGCTATAAAATTTCTCAGGGCAAAGGAAGAACTGCGAGTTTTTACGAAATTGGCAAAAGATCGGTTTTTCAATGTCCGGTCTTCTAAAAACTAATCCGTCGCAAATTTTGGCGCTGTCTTGCCAACAGAGTCTACACCGGCGTCTATAATGGTCAGTGATGAAAGAACTAATGATCTTTTAATGATAGCTTACGCTGTTAATGCCTACTTTAAATCTGTGTTTTTATCAGACACCAATGAAGCTCTATCCTTTGACCTTCATAATGTGGCAACCTCGATTACTGATATCATGATTAATGAGCATGGTGCACTGAACCTAATACTACAGTTAGACACAGAAAAATCGTCTGGTCCCGATGGTATACCAGTCTCTTTTCTCGTTCGTTATTCATTGTGGTCTGCTCGATATCTAACCATCATCCTTCGAAAGTCCCTCAATACCGGCATTATTCCATCCTCATGGAAGCAGGCCAAAGTACATCCATTATTCAAATCTGAAAATAAACAGCTCGTATCTGATTGTAGACCTATTTAATTAACGTCATATTCAGATAAGTTGCTGGATCACATAATTCGCAAACATATAATAAATTTCTGGAATCTAATAACATGCTTTCTAACTATCAGCACGGTTACAGGAAAAGTTTCAGCACCTTAACAAAACTAGTTGAATTTCCAGACGACATTCTCTACGCCCTTGATATCGGCACGCAAGTTGACGCTGTATTTATAGATTTTTTTAAGGCTTTCAAAATCAGAATCAGAATCATGTTTATTTAATCAAGAAGGAAAATACAGTATGGGTAAATGTATACAGAAGGAGGTCCCGTATTCAGCGACTGTACTGGGACCTCCTATATTGTTAATCAAAATGCTAAGATAAATGGAAACATATCAGTAGTAATAACAAGTAGTAATAACAAGACACAATCGTGCCGTTACATATTTCCGGGGCGACACACATATTATATAAAGGGGTGAGTAGACATATACATCAACCAAGCAGAATAATGAAAATAGAAGTTATACAGTCCTTATACTGTTCGATACTGTTCTGCATACTAATCTTTTAATAAAACTTAACATGATCTTGAGAAACTCTCACTTGGTTAGCTGGATTATCGGTTTGCTTTCTGAACGGTCACAATTCGTATGCTATAATTCAACTAACTCCACTTCTGTTGACGTGCCTTCTGGGGAACACCAAGGGTCGGTTCTTGGTCCTTTACTATTTCTACTATATATTAATGACTTACCTCGAAACGTCACTTCACACATACGCCTTTATGCGCACGGCTGTGTTTCGTATCGCGTGATTATACACCGGAAGATCACCTTGAACTGAATTCCTCATTTGTCAGCTTCTGTACCTGGTGCACCACTTAGCAAATGAAAATAAATTCTACTAAGACTGTGATAATGCCATTTTCTAATAGTGCCTCTCCTTCATTGCTCAATTACACTTTCAACGACTTACCCTTGCACAGGGTATCATAATACAAGCATCTTGGCGTCATATTTACCAGTAACATGCCTTGGTCAAAACAATAATTTCATTTCCACTAAAGCAATCAGTAAGCTCGGGTATTTGAATCCCAATTTCAACAATTCTCCAAAATAAAACTAAGATACTAATGTATAAATCTTGAATTCGCCCACTCCTAGATTGCGATTCTCCTCTCTGTAACCCTCAAAAGCAGTGGGTCATTAACTTCATTGAGAGCATACAGCGAAAATCTATTAGGTTCATATATCATCGCTGTGATCACAATTTTTCAACCTTTCGTGCCTTATCTTCTCTGAACCCGACCGCTCTATCCGTACGCCGTCAAACTGAGTCATTGAAGTTTCTGCATGCCATCGTCCATTTTTCTTATCGTGTCTCACATTCCATGTATATTCCCTCAGATATTTCTCGGTCAAGTTGTAGTCACCATAGCGTTAATATTAAGCCTTACTCTTCTCGATGTAATAAATTGAAATACAGCTTTTTCCCACGTACTATTGTACTCTGGGAGTTAAGTCTCTGAACAATTTCCTGTTGAAAGTTAACTAAACCTTATTTTATGTACTTTCTTGTTTTACAGTGTATTCTCGTTTCTGTACTGTATCTCAGTGTTGCTGTTATATTGAGTTTTATTTGTGTCATCTGCATTATTTCGCGTGAATTTTTAAATGTTATATTTTACTTGATTTTTGTATGATTCTTTTTGTCTGACCCACTCGTGCAATAGCCCCATAAAAGGGCTGCCGTATGTGTAAATAAAATAAAATAAATAAACGCAGCGAACGAGCGGCTGATCACGTGCGCCTGTTATCAAAGCGTAGAATATAAACGAAACAAGTAGAAAAAGAAACAAAAATATTTCTTCCACTCTCACTGACCGCACGTGCCTGCTGGGCAAAGGATCTTTAAAAAAATACCGCGTTTTTCAAACCAACAGACGGCACACTAAATGTTCTTCCTCCACCACTAGGGGCCCTAGAATTAAGTAGCACAATTACTTCTTCAACCCTCGGATGTTAGAATGACTATTATAAGTAAAAAGGATGCGCAGTGCAATTCTGATGAAAAAGAGTATACAAGTCAAAGCACTCTGAACAGCGGAGATCATGAACGGCGCCGTAACGAACGCTAGCGCAGCTGATTCTCTGTGATCCAATATGGCGGCGCCGTTGAAGTTGTCTCCACTCTGACCGGCGGCACTGGCACGATGCACCCTATTTAAAGTAGAACACAATGTACACCCTTCCAATTTTTGAACTTGAATGCGCGAGCATCAACTGGTCGGTGCAGCGGTGCCGAAGCGAACCAGATCAGAAGTCGGGAGAAGGAACGAGCATGCGCGCCAGTCATGCCGCTCTATATAGCGTCGTCTACTTGGCTGTTCTGTTTCGTGCGAGGCAATCCCGGCGCCTCAGCGCTTCTGTCCCTGTCGCCCTCCTTTCTTCTCCATTGTCGTTTCAGAGCGAAAGCTTTACTGGCCGCGAAATTGCGATTTCGCTGTGGCGGCACTCCGAGGAGGCACAGAGACAGACATGACCTTGAGCCATTGCCTACCAACAGACGCAGCTGGGCGGACACCGCGCGCTCGCCGCGCCATCTGGCATGACGTCACGCCGTGCGCTTCGCCGCCCTTACCCTTACCCGCCCTTACGCGCTTAACTGCTAACCAACGTATTTGGTGGCGGCATCTATGGGAGCCACTGAAAACCTCGCACACTCACTGAATAAAAAAAAAGAACCTGTGTCCAACCTGGCAATCGAACAAGGGCCTTCGACGTTTGAGGCAGAGACGCTACCGCTCCGCCACGACAGCTCAGTGTATAATGTTGAATAAAGGCGCATCTAATGAATGCGCGGGTTTCATATATAAACTTCCGATCCAGAAGTCGCCGCGCTTTCGCTAAGTGTATCCTGACCTAACAGAGCAAGGCCATCAGCAATTTTTTTTCTTTTTGCGCTGGTTCTCCTGAGAGCCCGAGCGAAGCAAGTTTCACGGACGAGATCTAAGAGCGTTTGCTCCGTGTTCTATCTGCTGTTTGTTTGCGGCTCTGGACTGGTGCAAACGCGTAGCGTTCCAAGCACGAATTTAGGCACCGGTTGCACTTGCAGGTAGCGCCACGAGAGCCTGTACTTTAAATAAATTAACGGTTCAACATCGAAGCTGCTCTTCAATTAGTTTTTTGGTAAGTAACGATTGGAACCGAGTTCATGGGCATGCTGAGCTGTTCCCTAATGTATGATCTTTTCAGAATCACCCGCGCCGATAGCAGCAGACAAAACAATTGCTCGCAGCTTGGTGGGCTTCCAACCGCCGATGGTGGGCAGGCGTTGCCTCGCACCACGGAGGAAGACTATAAGGAGTGGAAACTCCGCCGTCTGCGGCGACCAGAAAAGGTCACAAGCCCGCGGCGCCACTATCCCGCTGGCGGCGCCTGGCGGCATGGAATGAAACTACTGAAGTACAACGTCACGGCGTGCCCGCTGAAGCAAACACTCGTTTCGTCTGCTTCTTCTTCTTGTGGCTACGTGGGGGGAATGTGCTCGATTTCTGCCACCCATATCGCGGGGGCACAGCTTGGAGCGGGGATGGGGAAAGGGGATGTGGGGAGGGGGAATCGTCTGCTTGTCGTCTGCTTTGAGCGCGCGCCGCCTGCCCGGGCGCTACATTTTTTTTTCCTGCTGCTTCTACGAGGCGCCGCATGGCGCCGCCAATGCATGCGCCCCCGTCGGCGCATACAATTGTGACTTTATCTGGTCGCCTGCGCTCGCTCGCGCAGACGGATGTTTCACCTCCTGTGTAGTCTTGCTCCGTGCCTCGCACTAATCAGAGCAGCCTAACAGACGAAGCTTATACTCCAGCAGCACGATTTGTGGGCATGCCCTTGCCTCTTCTCCGCTCCCTCTTACGGCGCAGCAGCGCCGGGCAGACCACGCTCTAGCGTTCATGTTAAAAGATTGGAAGGGTTCAGCTGGAAGGAATCCCGGGTCATAAAAGCTAATGGTGCACAACAGTGTTTCTAAATCTTTCAGTTTAGCTCGGCGTGGTATACAGCCCCCCTAAATGTGCTGCGTCATTTATGGAATCAGTGGCAGCATACTTAGAGCGCATGCTCTAACCTAATCATAAGCTATTGCTTAAAGGAGACATCAACCTACCTCGCACAGACTGGAAAAGACTTGCGGTCTCGGGTTCCGAAGATGCTGATAGCGTCCGCCTTGTTCTGGACGCCTTACTTTTTCATGACCTCAAGCAGACTGTGACTGCCCCAACATGCGTTACACAATCAACGCAGTCGGTTCTTCACCTTGTATTGCTCAAAAATATATCCGATCATTATGCAGTTAATATCGCAGATGAAATTTCGGACCAGAAGGCCGTGCGCGTCAATGTGGAATTAGTAAAAAAAAGGCATTCGCTCAGACGTTTAGTCATTTCTTTAGCTGCCGACGATGAGCCCATTCTTCATAACTTGCACTTTTTCTTTCCTGAATATAAAGGGAGCGTATTTCTCGCATCTCTAGAATAAGTTCATAGCTTTTTTTTTGTCTTGCATTAATAGTAATAGTTCTCTTCCATTGCGTTACAAGGCGGCTGAGCTTAGCAATCCATACATTAAGCCTGATATAATTCATTTAAAACGCCGTATTGCAAGCAGACGGAAAATGAAAGGATAGGCTACCGCTCAACTGGCTGCCCTTAAAGAGCCACATAAGTGGTTTTAACTTCTATGAGTTTAAAAGGGCCGAATATGTGAAACACGCAGATAAAGCCTGCGAAATTTTTCCCTAGCGTTTGAAATGGCGACGCAATTGGCGAATAAAGCGGGGACGGCCTTGAGGCTTCAGTGCACAGCGAGGAGCAGAGGAACCATTAATGACGTCACATACGACAGCATTACGTTCCCAGCGGCTAAACACTTCTTTCATGGAAGAAACCCAACGCCATTGAAGGTGAATCTCCCGAAGCATTGCTTGGCGGCATCGAACGACGCACAGTAGCGTGCAGGTGAAGGCAGCGGACATCTGAACGTTCGGCACTAATGACGTCACAAGGAGTTTTCTCCCACTTCCCTAACGCAGTGAGGAGAAGCCTGAACATCGTCGCGGTTTTAATAGACCATTACGTCACTATTTGAAATGCTAGGGCAAAAAATATTTTGCATGCTTCACCCAGAACCTCAGTAGATTCGAATTCTTCAATAACCTCGAATTTTCAGACAACCGTTTAAGCTTCCCTTTTATGACGAACTGCTTACTAAATTTCGGAACGCACGCAGCCAGTTTTATGGTCAAACCTTACCAAAAGTTATAAAAAAATCTTCAAATCTTTTTGCGCTGTCTCTCTGAAACTAAAATAATTTGGAAACAGCTGAAAATAATGGTAGCATAACTGATAACCTCGCCTCTATTGGTAATGAATTCAGCAGTAGCTTCCAGCTTGCCTTGCTTGATTACCAATTTCACATGTGCACGCCTCGAGCGCTGTCCAGTTCCCGTCCGCGGCTGCAATGACCGACCTAGAGCCTGGTCATGAGGGGAAATTTTCGCTCTTGCTAAATAATAAAGTAAAGTCATCACACAGCACCGACAGCATATCGAGCGCATTTATTAAACGATATTTCGAGATTCTGTCTCGTTATCTTTTTGTTACATTCAATGCATCACTTCAGCATAGGTCTTTACCAGCCGAATGATTACCAGGTATAGAGTAATTTTAATATCACATCAGGAGATAAATGAAGCGCTACTAATTACTTGCCAATATCTTTGTTATGCACTCGCTGTAAGATATTATAACACGAAATATCCCGTTACATATATAATAACCTCAACTCAAAAAGTTTTTACAGCGACAGCTATTAGGCACCCGTGCCTGGCTTGCGCATCGTTGTCGTCCACCCACCGGGTACATGCCGGTAACGCAGCCACTGGTAATTAACGCACTCAGCTTATATAACGGTCAAACTGGGTCGCATAACCCTACGGGTGGCTCTGTTTGGAAGAGCCGCCTGCCAGTGCAGGGGAGCGTCACTTGACCACTACACCAGCTATCGCCCAATCTCGCGTTACATGGTCGTTTTTGTACGCCGCCTATCAAGATGGCTTTCCAAAAAAGGTGTCCACTTTCACGCATCTGCTATCGGTCATTCATGACTTTGCTTCGGCTGTTGATGGTGGCGACCAGGTCGACGCCATTTTTCTTGACATAACAAAGGCTTTCGACCGGGTGTTTCGCACTTTGCTTGTTGAGTTGCTTAGACAAGCGGGGATTCCAGGTATATTGACTGATTACAGGCAAACATAAGCAATATGACCCAATTTGTAGAATATTCGGGATTTAGATGTGCTGATATTGATTTGTTGACCGGAGTGCCTCAGGGGTCTGTGCTAGGTCCGTTGTTATTTTCCAATTTTTATTAGTAGCAATGCCGGAAACGAGGGCGACATTGTCAGAGTGAAATAGTTTGTCGACGACTGAGTCTTGCAAAGTGTTATAGACTGTGCTTCGCCAGATTTGTGTTGAATGAAAACCTTTGTAAACCTGCGGACTGGTGTGAGAAGAGCGGTATGAACATTAATTTTGTCAATAACAAGAGAGAAGCCCCTTGGTTAAAATTATCGCATGTGGGACTAGTTTATTAATTCTGCTTCGGCTGTTAAATATCAAGGAATATCTATTCCAGGCAACCCCAAATGGGGCACCTACATTGACAACAATAGCACGAAGGTATTTAATAAGCTTTGTTTTCTTCGCCGAAAATTAAAAGGCGTGATTCGTAGCGCCAAGATTGAAGCATACCGCTCTCTAGTCAGAGCAGTTACCTAGTATGCCTCCATATTGGTTTGGTTTGGTTTTATGGTGTTTAACGTCCCAAAGCGACTCAGGCTATGAAGGACGCCGTAGTGAAGGGCTCCGGAAATTTGGATTACCTGGGATTTTTTAACCTGCACTGACATCGCACAGTACGCGGGCCTCTATAATTTAGCCTCCATCGAAATTCGTCCGCCGCGGCCGGGAGCCAGCCCGCGTCTTTCGGGCCAGCAGCCGAGCGCCATAACCACTCAGCCATCGCGGCGGCTGGTATGCCTCGATATTATGGGCCCTGTACTATAATGAGGACATTGTTAAACCGGAGCTCATCCAGCGTCTATCTTCCGGATTTATTATTTCTGATTACCGCGCAACATCTTAGGTCACTAATATGCTGAGGCAACTCAACTTGCTACCACTTAAAGTACGCCGTCAGGTCTCCAGGCTGAAATTATTTCATACGATGTATAACAAAAGGTCTGGTTTGTCATGGGATGTCTATATTTTAGCGGCCCCTCAGAGATCCAGTAAACTGAACCACTCCAAAGTAGTGCAGCCATATTTCGGCAGGACAGAACCTGACCACAACTCACGCTTTCCCCCCACAACACAAGAGTGGAACTGTGTGTCTCCAACTATTGCTGAACATTCTATTGAAAATATGTTTGCTGAATTGTTACAACAATACATGTAACCCTCTCCTGCTTGGCCAGCGCTGCTATCTGCAGCAATTGTACATACATAAATAAAGAAAAGCTCAGAACATAACCAGCCCCTATTTACAGCCTTCATAGATTACGAGAAAACATTTATCGAACATAGAATAGCGTAGCACAGACTTAACTTTGCCAAAGTGTCACCAAAAGCATGTGGGCTTCAGCAGAAAAGTCGCTTTAAGCTCAAAATGTGACTTAACATGTGGTATGACGTGAGGCGTAAGTTAAAAGCCCGCGACTGCCTTCCCGACGGCTTTCGCTTTTTGTCACTGAAGAGTGCGTGTCAGGGCGAAATCTCGTATTCCGTTTGAATTGCTTACTTAAACGAAAAAAAAAGGAAAGGAACTCTAACAAAAAAGCAGGAAAATATGCTCTTGAATAGAGCGGTTGCTGCACCTATTCCGGAGCATTACAAACGTCAGTAGACTGCTAACAGCACCAGGGATGTCGAATATATATATACTTGGGGGAGGCTTTATTTATAGGAGAACAAAGCTGTACTAGTTGGTTCGTTGTGATTTAACGAAACATGGTACCGGAGACAAGAGAGAAAGAGCGAAGGAAGATTAGACGCAACAAACATTGGACTTTAACTAAATTTTCCTCCGACAACGAAAGCCTACAGAGGACTATCGGTGATGTCAGACACACTGAGCGAAGAAAACCAAGTCGCAGACAATATCAAGTGAATCATCCACAATAAACTAAAAAAGCGGCTGCAGCGTCAACCTTTAGGTTTCGCCTCCTATGTGTCTTACTTAATTCCCTAGCTTATGGCTTGGGCGTAGCTCGTGCAGATTTTTAGATAATGTAGTTATTTCATGCTAAACGAAGCGCCGCAAACAAACCGCTGAGAAAAAAAATTTCTGTCGGGGGGGGGGGGGGGGGAATCGCGCAATATCTGTCTCATATCTCGGCGGACACCTGAACAGAACAGAGCTGTAAGAGAAGCAATAAAGAAGGGAGTGAAAGAAAAAAAGGAAGAAAAAGTGCCGGTAGTGGAGGAATGCGCAATAATTTCTACCCCCTGGGGACCTTTAACGTGCGCTGTCATCGCACAGCACACGGGCACTTTTTGCCCATCCCCTCCTGCGAAACTTTTTGGCCGCCGCGGCCAGGTTTGTACCTGAGTACGCCGGCTTAGTAGCCGAGCACTCTAACCACTGAGACACCGCGGCAGGTGACCACTGATGCAGATAACTTTTTCGGTGAAAATGCGAAATTCTTCGAATATTTCCACTCTCATCCGGATTTCCCTTGAGTATCCAGCCTTCTGCAGTCCCCATAGCTCTAAATCGACGCTATTCTGAACTTGTTGCAGCCACGATTTAGCGAGCAAACAGCTGATGCAATTCATTGCTGTGCACCAGTTGGGCACGCAGATAAGGCGCGAAATGTTTGAATCATTAAGCGTTATTACCAAAAACGATACCTGCCTCAGTTGTCCTTTTGCTGGGATCTGAGTAAAGAGGAATATATAAAAGGATCCATGCGCTCTACGCATGTGAAATAGCTGAGAATGAGGGAGAGCATAAAAGAAAAACATCTCATGCTGCACCAATATTTTGATTTCTGTTATTTCTGTTGTGGCGACTGCCATGATATTCACGCAGTTTCGCATTATAACGCGAGGAAAGCATGCGCTGCGTTATTTCATCCACCACGGAGAGCTGCGGTGATGTCACGAAGACGAGCTTTCTAATTGTTCAGCATTAAACGTGGATTCAGACGTCAGAATACGGCTCCTATTGAGGCAAACGTCGAAAAAATGCTGTGAAAATTTTCATTCGAGCTTAAAACCGAACATTCACGCGCGTTAAATATATTGAAGAGGTGAAAAAAAAGAGCACTAAAATAATTTATTCTGCGCACAGAGTGCGGCATCGCGTCGTAGCTACTGATTACAAGACAGAACCGTCGTTTTAGTGCGAAGATTAATGAGATGCTCCTCCTACCAGGCCTTCCTTCGGTGGAATAAGCACTCTTTAAGAAACCATCGTAAACAGTTAGGCTGGCTTTGCTTTTTTGCACTATTGAGAAACTTTTCGATGATATTGCCTTGGAGTTGCTTTCATGCTGGTTGCTGAGTCTCCTGCCACCTAATGTTTATTACCGTTTACGTGGTTGAACAGAAGTGAAGCGTCTATTTTTCCTGTGGTTTTTATCTCTTGGCGCTGCTCATGCCACACTGAAATCACAAGAATCTTGTGCGCACAACCTCTCCGCCGCCGTCGCACTCACCTCCTGGCCCCGGCGTCCAGAAGCGGCGCAATTGCAGCAGTGGTGAAGAAAGCAGCGGCCACCGAAGCCACAGCAGACCTCCCATAAACACAACAGCCAACGTCGCCAGACACATCGTGAACCACGTCTGTCCGGGAGCCGGCTTTACGCACCTGACCGCTCGCGACGAAGCAGGAACAATGGCAGTCGACCGGAGGCCGCTTTGCGGGCTTCCCTTATCCGCTAGTGGGCACACTCCTAAGCAATGTTTACCGCGCCGACGGCAGCGACCACGAGTGGCTTTTCTGTGAACAGGACGGCCAATTGAAGGCGTGATGATAGGGGAGACCTTGAGGCGGTGAGTGCCGGCCGCAGTGAGCGCTGCATGTTGCGTCTCCGCCTCCGGATCAAAATGGCCACGAAGTGGGCTGTGGTGTACGAATTGTAATTAAATTCGCCTCTACGTCAGCTCCCGAATGATCGCCTTCAGCATTTCCCTATGTGTCGGCTCTTAAATTAATTTTATAGAAAATTTTGCTGCCCTGTGTTCTCTACGTTTTCATCATCATAAAGATAGAAACCGCAATCTTTACATATATAAAATTTTTGTTATGAGGGCACCTATTTCAGGCGTAGAATAAAATTCGGCTGAAGTCTAACGTTTGTGGTATCTACTCTTAATGTGTAGTTTCTCTCTTCGAGCTGATACCAGGTTTTGTTTTGCAAAAACTAATCAACTAACGGGTTTGTGTAATCGAAGCTCTCGAAATTCGTCGTGGAAATTATGTATATGTAGGCGCACCATCTCTCTATTCTCCAAAGAAAGAGCTGGAGTGTCAGTGCGCGGCTAGGCGTTTTATTTATTTATACATACTTCAGGCGCTATATAGAGTTACTGCAGGAGTAGGGTAAACAATTCATCAATGAACGTAGCTCACAGACAATAGATAATAGCGGAATTGGCAAGAAATACGGAAAAGAAAAGAAAGTAATACAAAATCACACAGAATATATAAAGTTTGCAATAAGATGACAGAAATGGAAGCAATACACAGTAAACACAACAAAATGCATCAACCATATGGCAACTAATTCTATTAGGAATGAGTTTGATGGGAGCGATTTATCGTGCAGCAGATTAAGTTCCATTTTTCAAATCTGCCTGTAAAAAAATTTTTGAAATTGTTTAGAACTTTTTGTTGGGCTAGATGGTGCTTATTGTAACAAAAGAACTGTAGCGCAACCAAGATGAACACAAGAAAAGGGAACACATGACTAACGGTAATTGTTAGTACGGGCGAATTATTATATGATGTAAAGATTATGGTCACTCCTTTTAGATCGGAAAATATCTATTAAATTATAGTGTATGTGACACAATATAATAAGAAATTACAATGCAATGCACTCACTTAAAGTGAATCGATGTGACGGCGCACAGATAGGAATGCAGGTTCAGAGACAGGGCGAAAAATAACGATTATAGCGATTAGATATGAACTTCATTGACATATGTTAATGATCTCAATGAGAATGGTGTCACAACATACATGAGGGCTCCAGGCAGGAGTTTCATAATCTAGTACGGCAGAAAATAATGATTTATACAAAAATAGCTAGCATTAGTGAAGCATTAGTGAAGTTGCTCCTGAAGTACCCTAGATATTTAAGCGTTTTGGTGCAAATGAAATTGATATGCTCCGGCCAGGACATGTTGGTGGTAACAAAACTTAATAAGGTGGGACGCCGATTAAAAGTTTAAAAAAAACGACGTTCCGGCTCCCGTAAGGAAGCGGAAACGTCGTTTATTATAATTTCTCCGACCAGACGAGATTTCGTCCAACTCTCTACTTCATGTTAGTGGTATGACGCCAAGATACTTATATTCTACAACCCTGTGCAATGATGAGTGATTGAAATTGTAACTGAAAAGTAAGCAAACTGGGCTGTTAGTGGCAGACATAACCACAGTTTTAGGGAAATTTATTTCAAATTGCCAGTTATTGCATCAGGTGCAAAAACTAGGAAATTAGACATTTAGTTTCTCGTCGTGTCAGCCACAGACAGGCAGATAACGGAGCGAGACACCACCCGATGGATCCGGGAGCGGGCAAAGACGCCGCAGGCTTTATTGTAAGCGCTTGTATTTCCGGCAGCGATCGGTTCGTGCTCAACGCAGTGCGCATCACGTGCCCTGGTCGGCATGACCCGGCATGATACACAGGCCATGAGATTAAGAAGTTTGGCGGCTTACGGTGAGGGCAGGTGGCAAAATGACAAGGTGGGCGTCGACAGGCGGCGGTGGCTTCTACTCCTCTTCCTCCTCCTCTAGTGTGATGACGATGATGATGATCTGATGAGTGATGATGATCTGATCATCCGCATAAACTAGTATGTGTAAGGCGAGAATGTGAGGTAAGGAAGTGATGTATATTAAAAATAACAAAGGACCGAGAGCTCACCCTTGCGGGACCCCGGATGGCACGTCAACAGAACAAGAGTTATTCGAATTATGAATGAATGAATGAATGAATGAATGAACTTTATTTCTCTTTGTAGCGCCTGGAGACTGGGACTAAGGCACCAATCACCTGACGACCTGCCCCATCCCCCTAACATACGAAGATACAAACCGTGGCTGGACCGAAAAACATATGGCAACCGAACTAATCAAGGAGGATTTTGAAGCGAAATCTTTAGTACTCTACCTCGTAACGATTTCGCGGTGTTTGCGGTGAGCCAGAGGTCAAACCCCTTACGGCGCGGTTCGGGTGTTCACCCATATATGTGAGACAATTACTACGCCACTTCCCTCAAAACCGGTCCGGGTGTCTGGCAATATATGTGAGACAGTTACCGCGCCTTCAATTTTCTTCGAAAGCAAAGGAAAGGCGCATAACTGGCTGCCTGGAGAAGTGGACGCCTCAAACGCGCGTTGAGGTATGTGGCGGTGGTGAGAGGCAGATGTGGGCTGTAGGCATTAGCGCTGACAACGTTGTGCCAGCACGCACCACTGCAGCAAAAATTCAGGGGAGCACTTTGTTGACCTAAAGTGCCGTGAGGCGAAAGTCTTTAGAGCGGTTTTGCTGCTTGTGTCACTGATGTGTGTTTAACATGTTCATTAAGTACACAATTCTTTGTGAATATTAAATGCTGGAGACACGGGAGGGCATCTGGGAGGCATCCGTCTGATTCGACGCCTTTCAGCAAACACTCACCAGCGTCCTAGAGAAGGAGAACTGCGCATGCGTTGGCAGGAAGTCGCGTAGCCGTTAGCACGCTCGGCTCCGGAGCGAAAAGATGCTGGTTCGAATCCTATCGGTCGCATATACTTTTTTTTTGGTCTGACCAGAAACCATTGAGTTATGATGTCACTTCCGGTTATGCGACTTGAAGTTATGAATGTAACGGGCAGACAGGATCTCGACCGGGAGTGAGAGCCATTAAAGGCTTTCGCCTTAATAAGCCGCAGCGTTCATTGGGTGACCAACCTCTCGCGATCAATCATTAAATTAACCACCACCTGGCATGGTGCGCGCGTTGCCTGTCCAGTGCGCGGAACGCACTCTACGTTAGAGACGCCAAGCGGCGTTTCCTTACCCGATACACCACAGCTTACGCTCTCTAACTAGGTTCAGCAGTAGTTTAACCGCAGCTTTTTTTTTTTGAAATGGCGCTTAAGGGAAGAATAAGTGATTTTTTGATAATTCGAGCCCATTAACAGATTGTGTGAATGAAGCTTCTACGTGAAGCATGCCAAGCAGTTTTCTGCTCTAGCTCAGTGGTTATGGTGCTCGGCTGTTCACTCGAAAGATGCGGGCTGATCCCGGCCGCGGCGGTTTAATTTTGATGGAGACAAAATTATAGAGGTCCGTGTACTGTGCTATGTCTATGCAAGTTAAAAAATCCCAGGTGGTCGAAATTTCAGGAGCCCTTCAATGCAGCTTTCCTCATAGCATGAGTAGCTTTGATACATTAAACCTCCATAAAACAAGCTAGAGCAGCAGCAAAAAAAGACATCATTTCCACTAATGGCGACAACATCTTGGGGTAACTGGTTCCAATCCGAAATTGTCCGGGACAAAATATCATGTTGAATTATATTCTTATTTACATGGTCTCGTGTTAAAGGAACACAATCAGGAGGTAGATAGCACTTATGCCGCCTTTTACCTGTTTGAGAATGAAAACTAATATGGAGCAGCCTTAGCCTCACACGATGTTTCTGTAATAAAATCCAGCCAAAGCTATCCTTAGCACGTGTAATATTGAACTGTCTTGTGGAATTTCCGAAAACTTATCGAACCCCTTAATTTTGCACTCGTTCTATTCGCTGAATGTCAATTTTGGGGCAGGGATTTTTGGGAAGCGGAATGAAGTATGTATTTAATATATGCTTTTTCTAATAGCTGTTTACGGTTGGAAGGAATTTATTTAGTATTCCGATGCAGGAAACCTTATGTCCTGCACGTTTTGCTGTAATTGTTTCAATATGGTGATGCCATAATAAATCGGGGCCAAAGATCGTGCTAAGATATTTCTACACCCGCACAGGAATTAGCTCAGTAGTGTTTATGGAATACCGGTATACGTAGGCGGATTACTTTTTGACATGACATGTACACAGCTTTTTTCGAAATTCAGATTCTTACGCCCGGCGCTGCACCACTCAACTACATTCTTCAACTCATGTTGTACAACGGCACAGTTCTGTTGATTAGAAATAATCCTATAAATCGCACAGTCGTCTGCGGAGAGGCGCAGATGAAAAGAGAGGCCATCATCTATCTCCCTCATGTAGATTAAAAATATTAATGGACCCAGAACAGGCCCATGCGGCTCTCCTGATGTCACATCCCTGTCACGATATTTTTGTTAATAAGTTTGCCCTTAGGTCTACAACATCAGTGTTCTTCATTCCAGGGAATTACTACGTCATTAATATGATACCACGAACTTTTTGCAAGCAAAAAGTGATGAGATACAGGGTCAAAAGCTTTTTGAATATCCAAGAAGATGAATCAAACGGCCTGTCCGAAATTCCAATATATGTTTGTGGATTATGTGTTCCAACATCTTACATGAATATAATGCTGATGAAATAGCTCTGTAGTTCGATAACAGCTGCTTCTAACCGGGCTTTCGTAATCGAAAACGCCTTTGGCAACTTCCATGAGTACGCATGGTACCGTTCCAGAGTTGAGCAGCTTGTGAAACATCACTGTTAAATATAGAGCAGTCCAGGGTGAATACCGAACGAGAAATGAATTGGGTGTTCTACCAGAGCCGGTCAATTTCTTTCCCGATTGTTTTCTTTTTTTCATCCCACGTCAGCAGTAGGTTCATCACACCACATTCAATAATCGTAATGTCAATAACCAAGGTTCCCACATTAGAAGGTCATAGGCTGAAGCTTCACCGGAGTCAGATGAACGTACAGATTTAGAGTAGACATTAAAAGCGTTAGTAGCTTTCAAGGATCATTAATTAGTCTTTTCATTACTGACAATGACAGATGGAGATGCAGACTGTGTGGGTAAGGCTGAGCGCATCTATTTCAGGGGATCGGTTTTAAGAAGATTTTCAAGCTGCAAATTTAAAAAAAGTGATTTAAGCCGAATATTTTATGTACCTCCTTTGCTCTGTTGAACGTGACTGGATAGGATTCACGTCTTGTGCTTCTCAAGCATCGAACGCGGAGTGAACCATGCAAAAAAGTCGCAGGTCATCCAGGTGCACTGAGATTTTTCCACAGTCTTTAGCGCAACAAAGTGCGGCATGCTGTTACTAAAAGTACTTTCAAATCAGGTGATAAATTCGTTGACATTACAAGTGTGGCTAAGTATAACAAATGGTTCAAACGCGCCAGCGAGACTGTTAGTGACAGAGGCGTCATTAGCACTATTAAAATCACAACTCGTAGAGAAGCTCGAAGCCGGCGCCAAGACAGGAGAAAATACAAAGAAGCAATCAACACCCCAAGGTCTGAAATTCCGTCCGCAATGTCTCATTCAAAATCCAAATTATAAGTATGCGATCCCTCAAAAACCAAGTAGAGCAGTGAGCCACCTCCTGTAGCTCTGTCGGCTATTCAATAAAGACAGATAACAAAGAATTGTTTGCCAGTTGAAGACATATCCATGATTCTCGAACATCCTTGCTACATGATTCTTGTGTTTTAAATATTATTCTATTGGATCCCTTCACTTCTTACAAAAACTTGAGTCCGCATATAACTAATAATCTTAGCTGGAAGCAGCATATTCAATACATTATTAATAACAGTTACCGCAACCTTAGTTGCCCGCGCCCCAAATTTTCTAAGCGACCTGTTTGTTCTAAGCTCACTATGTACAAGACTTTAGTAAGGTCTAAATTTGAATATGCTTGTGCAGTATGAAACCCTCGTTTTTCAACTTAAAATCCTGTCTCCAGATGGTTAAGAATAATTCAGCGCGTTTCTTTTTTTACAGCTACCCCTGCACTAGCAGCCTTACTTCAATAAACTATATCACTGTCCATGCAAACTCTCGAGTTCCGTAGGAGGGTGTCGCACCTTAGCCTTTTTCAGTCAATTTATCATCATAGTCAGTTGAAGCATGCATTTACATCGGAGGCATCTTATGGCTCATCTCGCATCGACCGCCCTTGAAAAGTGAACGCCCTGAGTTGTAAAACTAATGCCTTTTAACATTTATTTCTTTCTCGTACATCGGTTGAGTCGAATCGCCTCCCGCCCACGTCGCATTAATAACAGACCACGACTGAATTCGCGCCACACTTTCAATATATCTTGATGCTTATACCCGACATTTTTGTCTTGCAGCACCGAGTTATATTGTTTATAGATCAAGGTGTTCTATGTGTATGCTTTCTGTACTTGTGGCTGTTCCATATACTGTCTGTTCATTTTCGCCGTTTATTTTTGTATTTTATTCGCTATGCTCTTACATGAATCTCTTTATTTTACGCTTGTACTTCGTGTTCTGTATTGACTTCTGTTTTTGTTTAGGTTTTATTGTGCTTTTTTATCCTCGCTATATATTATGTAACACTTCGTTCTATATTGCTTCTGCGCTTGAGGGTAATAAAATGAAATGAGGTTTGCGGCCAATGTATGCTTTAAGCATTAAAGTAACACACCTAAATTGGATTTAATAGACTGAATGCTTATATCTTAAAGTAATCATTACAAATGTGCTAAATTTCGATGGATGAACCAAGTCTAAAAAAATATACTAACTACATAAGAATGCTATTACGAAAACACTTACACAAGATAGATTCAGGCTCTGCTGGGACCTCTAAAACATTCAGCTTTAATTCAGATAGAAACAAAAGAGCGACACCAATACCTATGCCATGTTGTCTATCCGCTCGTACCGCCATGTTACGCGGAGGAGTGAATACAGAATCATAGATCTCATCATGAAGCCATGTTTTCGTGATGCCCGCAACATGAAGGGAATGCGAACGAGTAAGGCTCAAGAAGTCAGAAAATTTATTTTTAATACTTGTAGCATTATTGTTCAATGCGGATAACTTTTCATGCCAGCATTTGGGAAGTCAAACGGGAGGGGGGGGGGAGAATAATCGGCAGATGGCGGATTGATACGTTCAGGTGGTGTACGTAAGGTCCTTCTCAAGCACGAAATTATCAGCGTTGCAAAAATAGCGACCTTTTCAATGCGAATGTAATTGAAGAGCAGCATCACCTAGAAGCGTGGTCACGAAATATCTGATGCGATTCCAAAAGTTCTTTTACGGAGTAAGCGAACTTCCAAGAAGTCTTCCACTACATAGTAATCAGAATTTTAATATTTGTGTTTGTTGTTTAGTGAACAGATTCTCTCGGAGCGCTGAAAAATTTTCACGATAACACCTCGCGTAAGGTAAGAGCGTTGCCTTGTATTCTTCGTGAGCTTGACTACGCCCCCTGCTGTACAAAACATTTCTCCCATATCTCTGCAATTAACCATTTCCTGTGCCAGCTGCCGCCACCCTATCCCCGGAACCTTCATAATCTCGTCCGCCCACCTAACTTTCTGCTGCCCCCTGCTACGCTAACCTTCTCTTGGAATCCAGTCTATTAGAGTCCAGTCTATTTGGAGTCCAGTCTGTTTTTTGTGACTGCCCTCGGTTTCAGCGTGAGCGTGTCCTCCTGGCTGGAACACTCCGCCACTTGTTCCTCGGCCTTTTACTGAAGCCAAGGTACTGGGTCCTTGGAGTAAAACCTTCATCGCAGAGCACAGCTTTGAAGGTACTTTTCAAGTTCTTAAAGGACTCAGGACTGAGTGCAAGGTTGTGAACTATCAGTGTGTGCCCTAGGTACCCTGCAAGTACTGACCTACGGACACGTGGAAAAGTGATCTCCCTTTGCTCTCTCCCGTTTCTATTTCTCCCTCTGTTCCCCTTCAAACCTGTAGTGTAGCATACCTTCCGTCACCTAGTTAACCTCCTTGCCTTTCCGTTCGTCTTTCTCTGTCTCTCTCAGTCCATTACCCTTAAGGTCCAGCCGTTATCTTGGCTTCGCATTACATGCCCTGCTGGAGCCCATTTCTTCCCCTTGATTTCTCTTAAGATTTCATTAAGCCGCCTTTGTTCCCTCATCCACTCTGCGCCCTTCCGGTCTCTTAACGTTACACCTATCATTTTTCTTTCCATACGCCGCTGCGTTGTCCTTAGCATGAGCTGAACCCCTTTCGTTAGCTTCCACGTTTCTGCCCCAATAGGTGAGTACCAGTAAGATACAGCTGTTATGTAGTTTTCTCAATTGAAGGATATTGGTAAACTTCCATACATAATCTGAGAGAACCTGCCTTATGTTCATCACCGCAGTGTTACTCCACTAGTCATTTCCCTCTCGTGACCCGGATCAGCGGCCACTACCTGTCCTAAGTAGACGTATTCCCTTACCACTTGGAGCAGCTCGCTAACAAGTGAAAGCTGATGTTTCTTTCTTAGATTGCTGAACATTACTTTGGTTTTCTGCATGTTAATTTTTAGTCCCATCGTTCTGCTCTGCCTGCCTAATTCATGGATGATGCTTTGCACTTCATCTCGTCAGTGGGTTAACAAAGCAATGTCATCAATGAATCGCCAAATACTAGGGTCTTCACAAATAACTCGTTGCCTAAAAATCGTCAATTTTTCTGTAGCGGCATATCGCACCGTGGGCAATAAACCCCCGCCATCCTCGTTTCGGCCTTCTGGGATACATGCAGGATTTTTTTACGTCGCCGTGATCTGTTTTCAAGGCCATCATTTTTCTCAGCTTTGGTACGACAACATTTAAGGAATCAGTCTTTGTACGTAGCTTTTCGCACAGTTTTTGCGATGAAGACTGTAGCGCTGTGCTCGTCTGCAGATATCTGAAATAACTTTATTTCGGCAATTTCACGGTCTAACCGCTTCTACCATTTTATTAATTTAATTATAATTTCAGCAATACAAGTTCTATTAACAGCGTGAGCGGTCCCGGTGCCTGCTCAGGCGCCACAGACCTCGCCAGGCAACTCGAACCCATTTGGGTTTTGAAGAATGGGGAATGAGCAGGATTTTTCTTTGGGTTCCAGGGTTGACTTCCGCGTCGCCAGTCAAAAGATGGTGGCTCATGCCACATACGATATGCAAAGAAACTGAAACAAGATGATGTGATCCGAACAACAGCTGCAAAAACCGATAGTCTTACCGAATACACTGACCACGTTTCCGGTATCATACCGGCACGAAGAGGAACGTACGGCTAAGCATCCTCACGGCACTGCTGTCTTATAACTCCATGAAAAGAGTGCCAAGGATAACAGTGTTCTGTCCTAGGCAGGTGACGCCCCAGCGCAGAAGCTGTTTGCGATTTATTATTCAACGCAGCGCTGGCCACGATGCGATGAGATGCCTCGTTATTCTCAACGTTTAGTCAGCTCTTTTATAATATCCACCCGTATTCGACCCTGCATAAGAACACTTTTATCAGATGTGTTTCGTGGCCGCTGTTTTAATTAAATCGAAACGAAAGCGACACCCCTTCTAGCCACGTTTTCGTTAACTTTCTTATTTTACTGCTTTTAATGGATTTTCCCGTGACTGACCTATACACCTTACAA